>NW_024070192.1:8160398-8588516 GCF_014754425.2 Oryx dammah | reverse complement strand
CTCACCCTCCTGAGCCTCCGCTCACCCTCCTGAGCCTCCGCTCACCCTCCTGAGCCCGAGGGTGATGAACCCACCTGCTGTTTGGCTGCTCGAGGGGCGGTGCCTCAAACTTCCTGCCCTCCTTGCGGGGTTTTGGGGAGTGCTTTGAATTAACCATGTCAAAGTGCTCTGAAAACCACAGAAAGCGTCTAACCAAGAGGAGCTGGCGACTCCAGGCCTATTTTCATGACCTGGCAGAAAACGCCCCAGCCCAAGAAGCCTTGTTTTCCCCTCTGGGGCGGTGGCCTCAGTCTCAGGTGTGAGGGTTGAAGGCTTTTGCAGCTCCTTAAGATGTCTGATGTGAGGTTTTGTCAGCCCCAGGCCCGCTTTAAATGGGGATGCCTGAGACCCCTCTCCCCTTTAGCAAAGACGGGGAGGCAGGTAAAACTGCCACTCATGGGAAACTAAGCGGCTTGTTTAATTGGGAATTGGGCCCAAACCAGCCCAGCCCAGCTCTTTCCTCTCCTCCTTTCTCTCCTCCCAGACCTGGAATCTCAGGAAATTCAAGGCTGTGACGCAGTGGGCACATGACCTCCAGCTATTTACTCAGACTGGGGTTGGGGAGGGGGGACACTGATCCTTCCCAGCTCACCCCACAAACCTGCGGAACCCCTGTGCCTGAAACTCCTGGCCCAGGGGCCAGTGGTGCAAGCCACCCAAGTTTTCATTTCATCCAGGAAACTCAGGCTTTGAGGTCAGAAGGATGGGTGTCCAAATCTGACACCACCACCTATCAGCTGAGCGATGGGGGGTGTGTATGTGTGTGTAAATTTCTTTATCTCTTGAGAGTGATTTTTCTCATCTGTCAAAAAGGAGAAGGTGTTCACTGGAATTCAAGGAAAAAGATGGCATGTGTACAGACTGGCACTGAGCCTGGCACCCAGGCAGATGCTCCATAGCGCTGCCCCCCGCCTCTTCTCGGGTGTGGGAGCAGGGAAGACAGCCCACAGGCAGGCAGCGTCTGCCAGCTCCCCAGCGGAAGCGCAGAGAAGAATCAGCAGAAACTGTTGATGGATGCGAAGAGTCTGGATTACCGATGACTGTCATGTATCTGTGCTTTTAAAACCTTAATGGTAGATCCAAAAGATCTTCTGGGAAATTTCACTTCTAAAAGCACATTAAAAAAAAGAATAAATCCTGCAAACATAATATTCAGTGAAAGAAGCCAAAAATGGAAGTATACTACATGGTAACACAGCAATGACTCAATGGACATGAATTTGAGCAAACTCCGAGAGACTGTGGACAAAAGAGCCTAGCGGGTTGCAGTCCTTGGGGTTGCAGAGTCGGACGCAACTTAGCGACTAAACAACAATTCAGATACAGTTCAAAACCAGGCGAAACCCTCACTGCTGGTGCAGCATTTCTGTTTCCTGATTCTGGTGGTGACTGCATGAACCTATGTACGTGATAAATCTCACTTCAAAGAACCATTTGCCACCCCCCCCAAAGGGACATTTCACCTGAAAACTGGCGAGAGCCGAGTCAAGTCTGTAGCTGAGTTAACATCCTTGTACCCCTGTCAAGCTTCCTGGTTTTGATATGTACTGTGACAGGTCATTAGGGGAGAAGCTGGCAAAGGGTACCCTGGCACTCTCTACTATGCCTTTTGTGATCTCTGGCAAGTCGAAGATTATTTCAAAATATGGAAAATATTTTAAGTACATTCAAGGGAGCTCCCTTCTAGTTGCTAAAGGAGGTGTTGGCTATTCGTAAACTGTGTAACAAAACCAATTTAATCTTTCACACACCAAAAAAGGTGTATTCAAAATGTGAAATGCCACACGTGATGTACCAGTTAGAAATGGGAGCTGGATGATTTCACGACGTGTCTGTTCCTTCCTTCATCTCCTGTACACACGTGAAGCACGCAGGCACCTTCTCAGGTACAGGGAGGGGGCTAAGCCTCACCGATAGAGGCCCTGCCTGCCCAGGTCCTGGCCTCAGGACAAAGCTAAGGGATCCGGCACCATGTAGCAAGGGCCAGTGAACACGCCACTGAGGCTGTTCTTAGAGAAACCTAGAAGGGGTCCCACCCCTGTTGAAGAGCAGACCTTCCAGGCCAAGGGACTGGCAGCAAGCCTCGGGTGAGCCTCAGCAAAGTCATTCGGGATGCCACGAGAGGTGTGAGCTGTGGAGGGGCAAGCTGATGAGGCTGGAAGACTATCACTTCGTGTCATCCGGGCTGTTTCTCCAGACGCCAGGATAGAATGATCACAGTGGTCAGGCGGTAGAGATTCATTCGCTTGGTCCCCATGCAGCTCAGAAAAATGACATTTCGCGGCCAGAGGCAGGAGCCTAACTCTTGTGAGCTGCTGGCTCTGGGTGCTGATGGTGGAAAGCGCAGTTTGCGATCTGACCCACCAAGGTCTCTGAGAGCCCCGGGCAGGCTGGCGGCATCTGCAAAGGAGGTCTCCACCTAAGGCAGCGCACCTGGCACCCCCCTAACTCATCTCAGGCCACAGTCCCCAAGCTGGGGCGTCCTGTGCTCCCCAGGTTCTAGGGCTGTGAAGCAGCTGCTCCTGAGCTCCCCAGAGCCCACCTCCCACCCCAAACACACACAGCCAATCTGCTTTGCTCCCTGGCAGTCCCCACCCACTAGCCTTCCACCCACCACCACCACCCTAGCCATGCAGGCTCACTTTTCTGGGACTCAGCTTCCTTCTTCATTGTAAACCAAGCTGATGAACCTAGAGTCTCTTTCAGCTACAGAATTCTAAGTCTAGGGGGGGAAAAGGTCACAAAAAGGAGACAGGAACATCGGCCCACAGCCTCGCCTTCACTTGTGAAAGTGGGAAAGAGTTTCGCAACTGTTTTCTTTCCTGCCTGGCCTCGGGACGGGGAGGGGTGTGTCCCGTGGACTCTAGGGCTGGGAGTGTCTAGGGGAGCCCAGAACCCCTAGGGTTCAGGACACAGATGGAATTCCTCCTGAATTCTTCCAGAAGAGGACCAGCACTTCCTGTCTTCATTCCTGTTGCTGCCATAACAAATCACACAGCTCGGGAACTCAGAAGAGCGCAGGTCGTCCTCTTACAGCTCTGGAGTCAAGTCCAACACAAAGTTGCTGAGCTAAAACCAAAGGCTGGTGCCCTCCAGAGGCTCGGGGGAGAGTCCCTTTGACCAGCTGTCCCAGCTTCCAGAGGCCACTGCATTGCTGGGCTCCTGGCCTCCCCACCCCGCGGCATCTTTACAGCCGGTGTGGCCTGTGGAATCTCCCCACATCCCATCACTGATGCTGACTTGCCTGTCTCCTTCCCCCACTTCTCAGGACCCTCGTGATTACACTGGCTCTGAGTGGATTATCCAGGATCATCCCCTCTAGATTATCCAGGATAATCTCGCTACTTTAGGGCCAGCTGATCAGCAACCTCGATTCCCCTTTGCCTTGTGGGCTGACGTAGTCACACGTTCTGGGGATTAGGACATGGCCATCTTTGGGAGTCATCTTTCTGCAAACTCAACTAACCCAGGTCCTGGAGGGAGACAAAGGGTGGAATCACAGGCCCAGGAGCTCCCTTACCAGAGCAGAGGAGGCCAGTGCAGTCGGCCGCCAGCTCCCAGGGTGCCAGCTTCCTCCTACCTCACTGTGGGACCCTCGTGAGCACAGAGAGCCCCCTTTCCTCACCAGGAAGAGCTGGTCATATGAAGGCAGTCTTGTATGCAGAAAGATGAATTTAGGATCCCCAAGCCCAGGTCACTCCAGTTTCGTGGCAGAGAGGTCCCAGGGGTTTGGGGTGGAGGATGTGGGTGAGGGGTCAGTGTTCTATCCCCCGGGAACCAGGCCTGGTTCCTGACACCCCAAACCACAGGCCTCACTCTTCTCCCAGGAGTCTTGCTTTCCAAACACTTCAGCGACAGGCGTCTAAATCACAGTATGACAGCAGCTGCCACATGGGGAGGCACAGAGCGAGGGAATGCTGGGCTGTGTGGCTTTGGGGAAGTCACTCTGCCTCTCGTTTCCTCCTCCAGAAACTGCGGGATCAGGGTCAGGCTAATCCTAGGTGGACACCCCGACTTCTGCATCCACAGCAAACAGCTCACCAAGCCCAGACAAAGCTTCTGGAACCCAGGGGCACCCCGGCCTGAGAAACATTCGGGGACATTCCTTATGCCGTGTCCCACACAGTGGCCCCTGGCCTTCCCCCCGGTGTCCTCCCAACGCCAGGACAGGGGTGCCAGTAGCCTCCAGGGGCTCCCCAGGACCCAGCCTGGCTGCCAGGAAGTGGCTTTTGCCCACGCCCGGCCCAGCCTCCATGGAGAGAGGCCAGCGCAGCCAAACAGGAGGCCGTAGGTGGCAAGGGCCAAAGGGGCCAAACCATTCTCTCCGGCAGGGCAGGGGCGGTGGGAGGGAAGTGGAGGGAAGCAGGCACGTGACTCCAGCCTGCGGTTCTCAGGGGAAGGGCGAGCCCCAGGCAAAGGGAAGCAGGGGCCCCCCCGGGGCTCAGCTGTAGGGGAAGGGAAGGGGCTCTGGCCTCACACCCCCACCCTTTGGCTCCCACCCAGGGCCTCCTCCTCGACTCATGGAGGACCCTGCCCCCCTCCTATCTCAGGGGAGAAAGTGAGGCTCTGTGTGTTGCCAGATTCCTGTAATGAATCCCACATTCATCCTCTGCGCCTATTGGAAAGCCTCCCTCTGCCTTCTGGGTTCGCTCTGAACAGCTGGTCTGCAGAAGTCGGTGGAACTGAATGTGCAGGAGGTGACTGCAGAGGAACAGCTCCCTTCGCGTCCCCGCCCACCCCTTCCTCTGAAGAGGAGGCCGCTAGTTCCTGCCCTTTCCCTGGGAAAGCTGGGGAGGGAGCCAGGGACGCAGGATCCACCGTTAACTCTTTCACTTCTTGCCGGCAGCCATCCTCCTGGCGAGGATGGACTCCGCAGCTTCCTGAGCGTGGACAGCAGAGGCCCCCGCCCTTCCCAGAGCCCCCACCCCCACCCCCAGGCACGAAAGCACACAAGGTCAAGGCCCAGAGAACACACGCTCTGCTGGGAAAGGGCTTTTCTGCACCAGTTCCCAGCTCTCGCCTTGAAGGAGGTCCATGGGGCACGGATTTTGCAGGTGGAAGCAGGGAAGCCCCCAGAGGTCAGCATCTCACTGATTACACAAAGGCAGGGCTCAGACACCCACAGTACTGCTTTCAAATTTGTACTGCTCACACAAATTTGTGCTCCCCAGACAAATCCAAGAGGTGAGGAGCTGGGAGACGCAAAGGCACCCGCAGAACAGTAACAGTTCATTAGCCCAGAGGCGTCCTGTCTTCCCGCCCCATCCTGGGCCATGCAGACCAGCTGCCCCTGGCACTTCTGGCCCCACCTCAAGGATGGGTGGGCCATTCTGCCTCCAAACAGGCACTGGCTCAAGGAAAGACATCAGCACCAAGGCCTGGGAGACGTAACTCCACCTCTGCCACTAACCCGCTGTGTGTCCCTGGCCGAGTTAGCAGCCCTCTCTGAGCTTCAGAGACAAGGGGGAGCAAAACCAGAGATCAGAGGAGGTTTAGGGGCTCTGGAGTGAGGCTTCTTGAATCCAAACCTTCTAGCTGCGTGGCCTTGGGTTGTTTAACCTGTCTGCGCCCTTGAGGTGGGGCCAGAAATGGGGATAGTGACAGAATCGAATTCACAGGTCTGTCAGGAGGACTAAATGAGTCAAGAGCCCTGGGACCATGCAGGTTCCCCCAAGAAGCCCTGGTGGCTGGGGATGCCACCACCACTGCTGCCACAGTCATCGGAGATCCTGTCTGGCCCCGGCAACCTGAGGCCTGGGAGAATGGAGGGGGAGCATCCTTGGTGCTCTGCCGCCCCCCCATCCTCCGGTCCCTCTGCTGACAGCGGCCACAGCTGGAGTCTAGCCGTGGTTCCCAGTGACCCAGCACCCTCCTGCACCAGCAGTCACAGAGGCTCCAAGTCCAGATGTGAGAGGATCAAACCATCCCTCCTCATCTTCATCAAACCCACGCCTTATATGCCATTCTCCCATGAGTCTTTATGTGCAGCGGACATGTGGGGTGAGGGCAGGCACGCAGAGACCCAGAGAGGCCTCGGACTTGAGGCTGTGGGAGTAAGCCAGGACGCAAGGAGCTGCCTGCAGCCAGGGAGGGTCTCCCAGTAGGTGGAGGGGGCCCTGCCGCCCAGGCCCGCTACGCCGCTCCCTTCAGTGGCATGCCCAGGGATGCTCCCTGCAGCCCTGCCAGGAGGACAGAGAGAATGTGGCCCCGGTGGGTGAAGGACGTCAGGGCCCAGCCACATGGCCAGTGGGAAACAGGGCCGGGGGCCCAGAGCCTGAGCTGGACCGGCCCCCACTCTGAGCGGCTCTGTTCTAGGGAAGCTTCTATAGAAAGCGGAGGCTAAAGAGGAACAGCCCGGATAGAGGGGGACGGGCCCTCTGCCTCTCCCACAAGCACAGCTCTGCTTGCAAACACCAAGCCAAGGGTCCTTCCCCAAGAGGGAGAAAAGAGAAACACACACAGGAGGGCTGCAGCTTGGTATTTCTCCTGTAACACACGCATGCATGCACACATATGTGCAATCTGCTTTACAAACCCAGGAGATGAGGGCTCTGTGCTGGGAACCCCCACCCTGCTGGTTGGGGAGGCCCCACACCAGCTCGCTTTGGCTGTCCTCGGAGGAGGGGGCGGAAGGCACTAATTGCGGGGAGAGGAGGGAAGGGGTGGGGAAGGAAGCCCACAGGCGCATGAAGGGGCCCCGCGAAGGCAGGGCAGGGGTGGGGAAAGAGCAGGGTGCCCGCCCAGCCACCCTGCAGGAAAGGGGGTGCGGAGGGACAGCCCACCCATTTCCTCCTCCAGCGTTTCAATAGCTACAGGTTGTCCCTGGGACAGCTGGATTTCCCTCAGAGATCAGGCTGCAGCCCGCGTCAACCCTCACCATCCCCCCAGGCAGTGCCACGGGCACAGCACTACCTCTGCTGTGGACGGCCGCCCACGTTTCAGCTGGGGGCGCAGATGGCGCCCAGCTCACTGGCTTGAGGTGGCTGCCACAGGCTTGGTCAGAAAGGACTGGCCGTGTGGGCACCGTCTCTCCTTGGACCCCAGCTGAATCAAGGGGCCCCCTTGTCCCTCCCTGCTCCCTCTGCCAAGGGAGGGTGGCCAAAGTGGACCCCCATGCTGCCCCACCTTGCCCAGCCAAGCCTACTTTGGTTCAGGGCTTCATTCTCCTCCCTCTCTTCTGGGAAACACCATGTGCTTCAGAACAGGAACCCTCCAGGTTGCGGGGGGGAGTCAGCTGACAGTGGGGGGCTGAGGGAGGGCGAGCACCCCCCAGGGGCTTGGGGGAAAGGCTTCCTGGTTCATGGATGAGGCCCACTGGAAGGGGCTCCTCTCCCTCTGAACGCTGCTGTGTCAGCGAATGCTGCAGTACCTCTGACCCTGCGGACAGCTGGAGATGAAGCCACACGGAGGACGGCCGAACCCGGGGTCCTCCACGGCACCCTGAGCTGCCCAGGCTCCAGACTTCTCACTGTGTGCAGCAGCAAATCCTCTGTGGAGCTCAGGCCATTCTGAGCCGAGGTTTCTACCGCTCGCCTGTGTGCCAAGTCGCTTTCGTCATGTCCAACTCTTCACGACCCTGTGGATGTAGCCCGCCAGGGCTCCTCTGTCTATGGGGATTCTCCAGGCATGAATACTGGAGTGGGTTGCCATGCCCTCCCTCAGGGGATCTTCCCAACCCAGGGATATTGAATCTGCATCTCCAGCAGCTCCTGCGCTGCAGGCAAATTCTTTACCGCGGTGCCACCGGGGAAGCCCCAGGTTTTCTATTACTCGAAGCCAAAGCCTCTGGTCAGAGCATCCAAGAGCACAGCAGGCCCGAGCAGGCAGGGAAGGAAGGCCCTGCACAGCAGAGCAAGAGCTGACCAGACTCCTGCAGAGGGCCGTCCAGACACAACCCCTCCAAGCCCCCCACTGCTCCCTGCTCAAGCCGAGAAGGACAAGGTCCTGGGACAGGGGACTTCAAGGGAGCCGGCCTCCCTCCTAAGAATGGCTGACTGCTCTGGGCTGTGGCTCCCAAACCAGTTACTGTTCCTGCAGCTGCTGAGTGCCTGCCCCCTTTGATGGATGCCAGAAACAGTATGCCACCCACAGGCTTCGGTGTCCTGGGATCCAAGGATATTCTCAGAACGGCCACCACAAGCAAAGCGCATGCTGAGTGAGGTCCTCACAACAGCCCCGTCCAGGGCCTCCCTCTGGCGCCCCTCCTTTAGCAGATTTGGGAAGTCGCACAGAGGAGTTAGGCAACTTGCCCCAGTTCACACAGCAAGAAGCGATAGAGCTGGCTGCCTCCCTGCTAGCTTTCCAGTGGCCCCCGTGAGGAGGGGGTGATGGGGCAGCCTGGCGGGCCAGTCTCCAAGGTCCTCACCCTCCTCTCAGAAACCCCCAGGGGCCCAGGAGCAGGGCGTCAGCCTCAGCTCCAGTCCTGGCACAGAGAAGGCCTTAGTAGGTGAATGAATGAATGAGCAAGTGGATGAGGGCCTGGCCACAGACAAGGGCCACAGGGATGAGGAGAGGACACAGTAAAAGAACTGTGTCCCATGATGGCAGTGGGGACGCCAGGCCGGCCCTGGGCCCTTTGCGTGGATGAGCAAGCTTGTTTCCCACATGGGCCTCTCTATGACCCCATTCTACAGAGGGGGACAAAGTACCTCAGCCAAGGTCATGCTGCCACAGGAAAGGCCATGGCCCAAGGTCGGGGTCTGGGCACTGTGGCCATGCTCTCACTCACACTGTCTCAGAGATAACCCCGTGGGATAATATGAGAAAGCGTCCAAGGGTCCCCCTCCCTGCCCACCACCCCTGGCCGGGATCTACCCTCTGCTGAAGCTCTCCAGCCACTTTCCAAGTTCCACCAGCCAGGAGATGGTTCTCTAACTGCCAGTCCCCGCCTAGAGCAAATTATCCAGATCACCTTTCGAGGCTCGGCTCGGGTCACAAGTGGGAAAACTCTCCTGGGGGTGGAGGGGCACCCTTGTTAGTGGCAGGGAGGTGTCAGATCCCATTTTTGGTTTTTTAATTCTTTGTGTTAAGTACACATGTAGAGAAAAGACTGGAAAAAAACATCAAAATGCGAACAGCGTTGATTTCTACAGGACGCAATTAACATTGATCATCTTTACAGCTTTCTAAGCAAATTATTTTTGTCGTAAGTAGGCATAATTTTTAAAATTGCAATAAGATTGTTTTTCAGCCAGGAAGATAGATGCTTCTTAGCCCGTCAGCTCTAACACCTGCCCACTGCCTCACCTGGCCAGGTGGATGAAGTATTCCAAGGAGCTGTCAGCCAGGCACTGGGCGGGGGTCTTCCCCGGGCAGCTCTGGGGGGCAGGACCCTTCTCCTCCACGTGCGGAGCTGGGTCCTGGCTCCACTGCCTCTGCCACGAGGCCACTTCCTGCTGGGCTGCAGGGAGGACGTGGGTTCAACCGGAGATTGTGTCAACAGAGCTCTGCTTTGTCCACATCCTGGAAGGCCCCCTGCTCCACCCAGCGTGATGATCCCAGGGAAAATGTTAGCAGGGTGTGATGGGAGAGACTTCCCCGGACCAGATCTGTAAAAATTCAATGCTGTGCCCAGTTGTCTTGGGGGCCTTGAGGCCTCCACTGCCCCCTACTGACCAGCTGAGGCTCAGAGAGGAAGCTGGGGGTGGAGTGCCCCGTGAGGCCACAGCTGAAGGGACAGCAGGCACCATGGGGGCAGGGAGGGGAGCTGGAGGCCCGTGGCACTGGAACGGCAGCCTCTTCCCTAGGCCAGCTCTTGTCTCCAAATAAAAGGTATGTCCCTCTTTCTCCGGCCACAGAATGAGGCAGTGCCAAGAGCCGTGCACAAACTTCCCAGGTGAGAAAGCCAGGCTCTGCCTGGGCCGTGCACCCCATGGTCAATCCCCCAGGAGCAGGCTCCCGGGGTCCGCTGTTGCCACAAGAAGAGGCTGGAGGACACCGACAGAACCTGGAAGCGCCCACGCTCAAGCCCGCTCCCTGGGAAAGGGTCTGACAACTGAGAGTGGTGGGCAGGGGGTGGTGGTCACAGTTCTGCAGCAGGAGAGAAAGCAGGCAAAGAGAGCTCTCATCCACCATCCCCTAGTGACCCTCACAGCTCCAGGCTGGTCTGGGACCACGTCTCATGGGCCAGCCCCCTGCGAGGCAAGTACAAGCCGCGAGCCTCCATGGGGAAGAGGGCAGGCTGCTTGGCCCTTCCTCAGACCCTCTATTCGCACATTCAGACCCTCTATTTGCCTTGCACAGGGCGGTCAGCTGCAGAGAGAGCCCTGGGAAGGCAGCATGATATCTCAGCCTCACTCTCTCCTGCAGAATGAAAGCATGAATGGTATTCACGTCACGGATGAACCCAGCCTCACAGGTGAGCGGTCCTGGCACCACCAGCCGCCCACACACCGAGAGCACCCACAACTGCAGACGTGAATGCCAAAACGACAGCAGAGAGTGGGTACCAGAAGCCTGCCCCCAGTCTGTCCTTGCCTGCTATGTGGGAATCGCACCCCTTTCCCCTCTCTGGACTTGAGTCCCCATCAGCTCTCAGGGTCTCTTCCAGGCTTCCGGCCTTACCGCTTAGAATGTCAGCTTGAAACCAAACCTTGACGATGCCTCCCCTCGCCAGCTCCATCCCCGGCCTTTTATTCCTCCAACCCTTCCTCCTCCAGGAAGGAGATGGTCCCCAGACATATCCCCAGAAGGGCCAACCCTTTCCAATCACAGAAAACTGGAACGCAGCTTCCGGCCTTCCTGGCCCCTTCAGGAGGACGGACATCACCTGGGCGCCTGATGTCTAGAGCTGCGCATCCACACCAAGAAGCCATGGCCTTCTCTGAGGTCCCCTCTGGTTCTCTGACCACCCCCACCACTCCATCCTCCTGCAGCCCCTCCAGCAACGGAGCAACTGCAAGCCGAGGCTTCCGGTAACTTCCCATCGCACAGTCTGCACTGGTGCCAGCCTAGCGCTCGCCAGGCGGCTGCGGGAGCCAGCAGCAGACCGGGCCGGAGGCCTGTGGGTGCCGGCAGCAGCGGCAAAGACGGTGAGGCTTCTTCCCCCAACATGTGCCCACTGGCCTAGCCAGGACCCGGGCAGACACAATTAATAGCCACCAACCCACACGCTCAGCCTTGGGAAGGCAGTGCTTGGAGCAGGAGCCTGCCTGACACCCCTGTGAAACGGGGCTGATGCTGTCAATAGTAGCAGTCTTAGGTGCAGAGGTTAAAGCGTCTGCCTGCAATGTGGGAGGCCCGGGTTCGATCCCTGGGTCGGGAAGAGCCCCTGGAGAAGGAAATGGCAACCCACTCCAGTACTCTTGCCTGGAGAATCCCATGGACAGAGGAGCTTGGTGGGCTACAGTCCACGGGTCACAAAGAGTCGGACATGACTGAACGACTTCATTCATAGCATTTATACACTGACTGAATGCCCAGGGCTGCGCCATGTCCATCCCTTACATTATCCCATTAAATCATCGCATTTGTTCCCCATCTACAATGAGATGAATTCGGAGTAAACAGTCAATCTGGAAGAGTAAGTGGTGGAACCAGGATCTAAACTCAGCTGGTTCCAGCCTCCCTCCCTCTGCTTTCCTTGAGACTACCAGGGGCCGCAGGCTAAAGTCGGTGAACTGCTGAACACTCCCCAGCTGGGAAGCACTCCCTCCCTCCACTGACACCCCGCCCTCACCCCCAGGCTTCCAGCATTTTCCCTTCCAGCACTGCCATCTGCAGCCCAGGCTCTGCTCTGTGACCGGGGTCGGGGCCGTAACCTCCCTGGGCTGCCTCTTGAAAATAAGGACACAGCCACACCAGACTATTTCAGAAGGTCGCTGGGGGAGCCCAGCTTTCTCCAAACCCAGTGGGTCCCCCCCAGCCCCACCCTGGGGGATAGAGACCCTTAGTTCCTCTTTCCCTAGATAAGAAAGCTGAAAGCTTCTGGAAGGCTCCCAGGGTCACCCAGTTTGCAAGTGGGTGCACAGAGCCCAGAGCCCACGCTCCTGTTTGTCGCTGGAGCAGCCGGCTGCAGTCAGGGTATCAGCTGAACCTGCTGGGCCACCTTGCCTACGCTCAGTAGGGGGGCCAGTCCTCATACCTTGCTTCCTCACCAGGGTCCCCCGGGGGCCCCGAAAAGGTCCTGAGATCAGAGGTCCAGCTACAGGAGACGTATGGAAAGCACTGAGCCCCGCGGCCACACCCTGGGAAGTCTGGACACATGGCAGCTGTGGGGTAGGGATGGCAGTGATCAGGTGGGTCAAACCGAAAAGGCAGCTGAGCCTGGGGAGAGAGGCCGAGGAAACAAAGTGGAGCTGACAGGGACTCTCCGACATGTCAGGCAGAGCAACCGAGACAGGGCCCGGGTGGCAAGGCCCCCGGGTGCTGTCCAGGGGGCCGTCTCCCCAGCCCCACCCAGTGGTCTCCTCATATTCTACAAATGGGAATCCCTCGGGGCTCCCACGGTCCCCCCCTTCACCCACGGTGGACACTGCCAAACAGAGCAGGTTTTCCTCCTGGTCTCAGAATCCTTCTCAACACAGTGCCACAGGCAGCCACAACCAGGGACGGCAGCCAGCCCTGCACCTGAAACGCATCCACCGAGCTGGGCCGGCTGGGGGAGTGGGAAGCCCAGTCCTCCTCTTCCCTCCAGGGGCTTCCGGAACACACCCTGCCCTTTCGGTTCCCGGGGTTCGACCCTCACTCAGCCTCCCAGAGCTGTGGGCGGGACCAGCTTTGGGGCCACTCCTGTCCTGCCGTTCTGTTCCACCGTCCACCCACGCTGGGTTAGTTCCTCCGGAACATCAGCCTCAGCTGGTTGGTTTGAGGGCTATCCCTCATCTGATCAGGCTCCAGGCCCACCCCACACTGGGCTGCACCTACAGGTGTCCTTCCCACCTCCAGCCTTTGCTCACCGAGGAGCTCAGCCTCCCTGGGGACTCCAGCTCACAGTACTTCTCCCTCTGCCTCCTGCTTGTGTCAGCCACCAGCAAGCCATGTACCAGCGGCCATTGCTGCTCAAGGCTGTCCACCGAGTTATGACAATGCCCCTCTACCCTCTGTCTTAATTTGGCACCAGAAAAACTTGTCACTTTCCAGGGCTAACCAGATACCACTTCTTCCAGAAGTCTTCCATGATTGTTCCAGCTGGACAGAAGACACCCTTAGAGTCCTCTGTTGCTAAGTGCTCAATAGGCATGACCTGGGTACCGCCAACATGCCAGGCCCTGGGGGCAGAGCCAGCTTCCCCTGACCTTGTGGAGCTCACACTCCATGTGAACAAATCAGTGCTAAGAGTCTAGGGATAGCACATAAGCAGGCATACAAGCATTTAAGCAGGGACCCAGGGAAAGATCTGGGGAATGACATTCCAGGAACAGGCTCACAGGGGACAAACGTCTGTGTCTCCAGGAGCAGCCAGGCCAGGGGGCTGCATACCCACGAGCAGGGAGTAGGCACCCACTGGGAGGTTTAAGCTGAGGAGCGGTTTGAACCAATACCAGACCCACTGTGTCCAGCCACTGCACACCTCCAGGAGGCGCCCTTCACAAACATTCCAGGTGTTGGTGCTTCTGGGGAAGGTGGGAGGGCCTTGTGGGCCACTGTGGGGAGCAAACTGCAGGGGGGAAGTTTTTGGGGGACCATCTGTCCAGCCAAGGCCTGGGGCTGGAGCAGGGGGGGACAAGGAGCACACAGATTTGGGTTTGCTTTGGAGGGGGCTGTGCCTGGCGGATGAGTCCCAAATTTCTGAGGCCCAGGCAATGTAGTGGGCAGATAGGGTGCTGTTTCCCCGAGCAGGAGGCCTGGGGTGTGGACTCAGGAGGAAACGGCTGGGCTGGAAGGGGTAGAAGGCACCCCGGGCAGCTCAGGGAGGGCAGGGGCTGAGGAGGTGACGGAGGATCGCCCCTCCCTCCCCCCAGAACCCTGGCTCATCCGGATACTCGGCGCTCTGTCACGCCTGCCACGCCCGTGGGCAATCGCAGACCTTAACTTCTCAGAGGAAACACCTCCCCTCGCATCACACCTCATACCTTAGGACACACAGGCTGGAGTCTGGCAGAGCTGGGCAAACCCTACAATTTCCAGCTCCAAGCTAGACAGAGGGCTGTGCTCTACACACAGACCCTGAGCACGGTGCATGCGTCTGCTGGCTGGGAGGACGGGTGGATGGCCGGGTAATTGACAGACTGTGTGCAGAGCTGGGGAGGTAGGTGGCTTGCCAGCCTATGGACGTCCAGCGTGCAGAGTGGACACTCTGCGTGGAGTGACTTCTCCCTCCATTCCCGGGAAGTGTGACCCCAACCCCACCTCCGCCCGGGCTGTTCCTGGCGCCCTGCCCTCCCTCTTCCAGAGCAGCGTTGACCCCGCACCATGTGAGCGGGCCTGGGAAGATGGACCCGGCTGTGGGAGGTCGTGCCGCCTGAGGCCTGAGTGTGCAGGAGGACCCAGCTGCACAGGAAGCTGGGCCACAGGCCTCCGGAAGCCTCTGGGTTTTACAGGCCAGACTCCCAGGGTCTGTTGCTGTGGGGCTCTCTCCTGTGGCCGGGGAGCCCTTGACCCACACCTGCGGGCTCCACAGATCCAGGAGACGGGATGTGGCTTTGTCCCCAGGGTGGCCATCCCCCCGGACAGCAACTCTGCCTACAGTCACCACCTCTCCTGGTCCATTTCAGCCGTGGGGACACTGTCCTGGAATTGCCTGCACACAGAAGGGGCTCCAGTCGAGGTGGCCGACCAGAGGCTACCAGAGAGGTACAGAAACCGCACACCCAGTTCCAGACCAGCCCCGGCGCTGACGTCAAGCAGCCCCCGTGTTCACATCCAGAGCTGGGTCAGCCGCTCCCAGCTGTGTGGCCAGGGGCAAGCGACTTCGCCTCTCTGGGCCTTGGTACCGTCTTTACAAATCATAACAGCAACTGTTTCTAAGGCTGCTGGGCAGATACATCCCATGAAGCACATAAAGCTGCCTCCCGGCCAGCACTGGAGCGTTTAAGTACGCAGTGAGCGGTCACTGTGATTAATGAAATATTAATAAAGGCTAGGAAGGGAAAGACAGGCTCCCCACAGTGTCCCTAAAATGGAAACAAATCTGCGCAGCTCTCAAGAGCCGCAGAGCTCGAGCCAAGGGCAGGCTCCCAGGCCTTGCTTCCAGCCCCATCGGGCGATTCCCCTGCAGAAATGCTGGCTCCTTGTTGCAAGCTGGGCCCGGGGCAGGACGCCACCTCCGGATGATCTCATAACTGGCACCTGCCTCCCAAGCACATGGCCGGACTTTCCAGATCTTTCCTCCCCTCTCTCTGACCTTCCCTGACTCTCTCACCCCCACACACTTTCTTAGTCACTCTCTCCTTTCATTCTCGTTCAAAAACAAAAAACAGAGGCCAAATGTGACAGCTGGCTCCCTGGAAAAGCTTCGCTGTAGCATGACCGGGTGGCAGTTACGCGGTGGGGGACATGGTGCTGGGAGGGGTCCTCACTGCAGAGCCTTGATCTCGGGGTGGAAGGGCACAGTGGGGGGTCACCAGGACCCCCGTCCCCCCCATTAATAGACCTGGCCTGGGGCCATGTGGCTAAAGCCTCCTGGGCAGACTACGCACACGCACGCACGCACGCACGCACGCACGCACGCGCCCACAGTCATATGGTCACAAACACTGCCTCAAGTCCACCATCTTCAGGGGTGGGATGAGGGTTGACCTGGTGGGTCCCCAAGCAACTCGTACACAATTCAAGGGGACTGAAGTTTCTCATCTTCTACCCACAGCATGGCCAGGAGGCAGATGTGACCTCAGAGCCCACGGGTCTCCCTGGTGCCCGCTGTGGAGCTGAGCCCTGACCAGGGTCCCAGTGGGAGGAGGAGAAAGCCTTAGAAGCACAGGGGAGGGGTCGGAGTCGGATTAGTAACTTTCTTTGCAGAGTTGCTGCCCCCATGCTTCCCGCACAGACCCGGGTCCCTAAAGGCTGGGTTTGGGCCCCGGAAGCTACATTTAGATTCAGAGGTAACTGCCTTGCTTTGGAAACACAGACCTGGAGAGTAAAACTCAGACCCAACAGGTAGTAAGAGTACCCTCTGCCACGGGGTCTCAGCCCATGGGTATCAGGGTCCCCAGGTCCATGAAGCCAGGAGGCTTGCTTCCTGGGACCAGCCCCAAACAATCCTGGGGAAGGGAGGGCTGCAGGGGTATGCAGGGGTTGGGGAGACAGCTTTCCAGGGTCCCCTGGCTCCCCTAGGTCCCTGCTTTCTCTCTGGTTGCTCCCACCCTGAGCTCCCAGGCAGAAATCTGGGGGCCTGCTCCCGAGGCCCAGACAAGAAACGAGGGTAAGTGGAGACAGAAGCACCCCTCCCGGTCCCCTGGGCTGTGCTCATGGGCTGACCTCCCAGAAAGCCACGCTGTGGCCGCTACTGTCCTGGCCGCCCTGCCCAGCCCCGAGACAGTGTTGACAAGAGTGAAGATGCTGTGTTTCTCGCTGCTTCTCCACTTGATTCTCTGATGTCCTGAGGGCCCCACCCACGGTGTCCAGTAAGAAGGGACATTACCCTGGGCTGTCCAAGGTAATGGCCATCAAGACCCGAGCCAACCCTTGGGAATAAGACTCGTCCACTTCCTTCCCAGGCCCTAGTGCAGTTAGAAGCACCCAGAGAGAGACGCCCGCGTTCACGCATCCCTCCTCCACCCATCTCAGCGCCTTGCTCGGCTCAAGCAGGCGGAACCACTCCAAGCTCCAGAAAGATCAATGGCCCTGGAGTGCCTGTAGAGGCTCTGCTGTCTACAAAGACAGCTGCTCTGGGACCCACGGGGACCCGCAGAGCCAGGGAGCAAACCCAGCAGGCAGGGACTAGAGTCTTCCCCCTCTTCCAGGGCCCACCAGGAGACTACAACCGGGGGTCTCACGTCAGCCCCTCTCCAACCAAGGAGGCACACCACTCCTGCTCCCCTCCCCCCCAGCCCAGCCCAGCCCAGCCCAAACATCTCCATTGGCTCTTCAGCAGCACTCAAGCTGCTGTAAGACCACAACCTGGTCTTACAAGGAGGAGGAGGGAAGATGAGGAAGGCAGGGCTGGGCTGCGCTGGGCTGGGCTGGGCTGGGCTGGGCCGATGCCACGAGCCACAGCAAGCTCCCTGCAGCTGTGATCAGCGGGGAGAAACGGGACTTCGATCTGTTCCTGCTTTCCCCGACCAATTATTTCAAACTCCAGGACAGGCAGAGGGCTAGAGGAAATGGGGGGGTCCCAGAGTCCTTCATTTCTTCTAACTGGAGTTCTCTTTCACTCCATCATCTCGTGCTGCCTTCTGAAAGGAGGAGGCCAGAGGAGGGTACCAGTCTGGGTTCCTCCACATCCCAGCCCAAGCTCCAGGGCTGGGACCCGGCTTCATGGATCAGCCCTGATCCCCAGCCTTGGGGTGGCCAGGGCTGGCAGAGAGCCTCTCCCAAGGTTCACATCCAGATTATTAACAACTGTGGGGCCTTAGGCAAGTGGCAGGAGCTCCCTGTGCCTTGGTTTCCTAATCTGGAAAATGGGAGAGACGGGGGCACCCGGATACTAGCCTTATCTTGCCGGAGTGGTTAGGCCAGTCGTTATTATTAACTGCTTGGTCTGCTTCCCTGGCTGAGATCAGGATTTCCCTAACTGTCGCCACTGGGATCTGGACCTGGAAAGTGTTTTAGTGTCAAGCCCCGTCCGGAAGGTGCCTGTGCCAGCTGGCCTGCCACAGGGGGAGAAGGAGAAAGCCAAGGGAAGAGCCGGGCATGCGTGAGGAAGGAACAGGCGACAGGGAGGACCCACCCAGGGCCCCACCACCCAAACAGCAGGATGGTGGCTCAGAACAGTCCCCTGGCCCCCACCAAGCCTCATCGGCACACTGGACCATCTAGGTCCTAAAACAGAATCACCCACCCCTGGAGCCAGAAGTCTCGCTGGCTTGAAGGCCCAGGTGGAGCTGGTACAGGTGGGACTGCCCAGGAGTCATGGGGACAGGCACCGAGGCCTGGGGGCCAACGCCAGCCACAGAGCACAGTGCCCCGAGCAAACATGCAAGGACGTGGGCAGAGGCAACCTTGCCGCTAAATTCAATATCAAGAAATGCCACTTCTAATTCATTGACCGAGGCTTTCTCAGCTGAACAGAAAGTCCATTGATAGAGCCACTAAATAAATCACTCACCTCTCTAAAAGCTGGGATGGGGGTTCAAGGTCTGCCCCATTCCTGCACCAGCTCTTCCACACGCGGCCCTGCAGCCTGCCAACCGCCTATCACCCTCCCTAGAGGAAAGAGTGGCCAGGTCTGCCCCCACCCGCCCCCAGCAGCCACAGAAAGAAGTGGGGACGTGCCTACCCATTCACCCTCCTCCATCGCGGCCTCCCAGCCCTGCCCCACACCAGAAAACCACAGCCCCTAGGTCCTAGGGCGACAGTCTGAACTTACCTGGTAGGAGGTGGGGGTGCCTGAAACCCAGGCAGGCAGTGGAAGGCCAGGCTGCAGGGCCGAGTTTCGGGAGGTGCCCCAACCCTCTGTAACTCGAGCCCTGGGTGCCTCACCCATCAGGCACTAGATAGGCATTACTCAGCAGGTAAATAAATGGGCAGGGAGCCACAGACCTCAGGAAAGCCGGCCTCAGGCCAGAACTAAGGAGCGAGGCTCAGCCTGTGGGTGAAAACACAGGCCCCTTCTGGGCCGGGCTACTAGACTGAGCAGAGAAGCCAACTCCGAGGGAGCACAGCGGTCACGTCATGACTCAGGCATGCTCTGGGGTCACCAGTGACGGTGACGACCATGGGTGTTACCCCCCGCCCCAGCTGGGCTCCTCGACCCAGGCAGAAGAGAGAGAGGACTCGCCAAGTTGTACCTGAGGCTGCGTCTGCAAGGGTGACCTGCCTGGGGAGGGGGCCAGAGCCCCATTGTTCACACAGCAGCCTCCTTGCTCACCTCGGGGGTCTCCCAGGGTCTCTGGATTCTGCTCTGCCAAAAGTAAGGCGAGGCGTGAAGTCTGGATGGGGCCAGATGAGAGGAAGTGGGCCTGGAGACACTGAGGAGAGCGGACTTTCTCGGGCTGGACTTTGCAGTCCAGGGACCAGGAGACTGGGGGGTAGGGGGTGGGGAGCTCAGAGGCAGGCAGGCGGCTCCCTGGAACGTGACAGGCAGCCCTCCCCACCTCTGAGCTGTGGACACCACAGTTAATGATTTCCAGCTCCTCCTGAGCCACAGGGGCCTCATCTCAGACCAGACAGGCCCCTCGCAGCCGGTCCCATGGCCCCGCATGGAAGGCAAGACCCACAGGGCTCAGATGAAGGGCAGGACTCCCACCAGTGCCTGGCCATGCAGAGGCCATCTGGAACTGAACCTGCTATTCTGCCGGCTCGGGGAGCCCCCAGGAGGAGGGAGCTTTGGGGGGAGCATCTGGAAACCTCAAGGGACGAGCAGGAAGGGAGGAGGCCCTGTTGCATCCTCAGGGTCTCAGAAGGCAAAACAAGCAGAGCCGGAGACCAGGGGGGCAACCGAAGCCTGCCAGGAGTGCCTTCCCGCCATCAGTAGCCCGCGACTCACGAGAGGGTGCCCTGCAGCGGGACTCCCAGCAGGGCAGGGCTGCTCTGCCACCGCCCGCATCCACACCAGGGCAAGGCCACCCGCTGCGGACAAGAGGCCACAAAGGCGACGTGGGGCGACCTGACCTCAGCGTTGGGGGCTCCAACATGGGTGATCTCAGGTACCACCTCCCCCAGCAGGAAACAGAGGACCAAAGAGCAGCCCCTACCCACTGGGTCCCACAGATGGGAGGTCCCCTGAGCGCCCACCTGGTGCCTCGTGACACAGGACAAACCCAGCTGGCCAAACCTCAGCGGTCACAGCGGACTATCTTTTTCAACCTTCCCAGCCAACACTTGAAGACCCCTGCAGGAGGTGCTCTGCTGGTGGCAGGGGGTGGGGCGGGGAATCACCCCAAACCCACCAGGAAGGCTGGTTCCTGGAACCCCAAGATTTGAGGATGAGGAACATTCAGGTACTTGCAGTTAGGAAACAAAGTATGGGAGTATACCTAAGAAAACCCCCAAAGGAGCAAGAATATACACACGTATGTATACGTTACTTTTAAGATAGTAACCATTTGTGAATAACACTAATGGCTTCTGTATAATTAATTTCCATTTGACATCCCCTGTCTGGTCTAAAGTCATCAGGAGTTCCGTAACAGTTTCAATTAGAAATCCCCACCTTCTTCCCACTCCAAGGGAAATTCTAGACACACTAGGATACACTGTTTCCATAGCTGACTCCACACCAAGGTTCAGCCCCTTTCTGATTTCATGACTTGGACTCTATACCCGCCGCCTCTGTCCCAGAGCACAGGGAACCTGGGGGAAACTGATCCATCTGTCGGAACCACTGCCCCCCACCCCAGGGCCCAGTTCTGAGAGCCCACCTGGGCCCTCCTGATCTCCTCTCCGTCCTGCAGCCGCATCCACAGCTCCCCCCACACCTGCCTCCTCCCCGCTCCTCAAGGCTCAAGCAGCCTCTATTTACCTTCTGCAAATCATCAAGGGCCTTCCCCCCATCACCGCCCCCCACCCCCCCACCTGGAGCAGGGCTGCTAAGATAGCACCCGAGACACAGAAGGCGGTAATAACCACAACTAGCATTTATCAATGAGCACTTCCTGTGCGCCCAGCTCAAAAATAATAATAATTGAAAAAATAAAAACAGCAGCCCTCAGGGCACAGTCATGACACTCCAGGCCCTCACATCCATTCTCCCTACGGCTCCATGGGGTTGTTCAGTAAGTCGGGAAACTGAGGCAGAGAGGGGCGACCAGCCCGAGCCCACAACTACCGAAGCCTGCACACCCTAGGCTCACACCAGTGAGCCCCTGTGCCACAACTACTAAAGCCCATGGGGCACTGAGCCTGCGCTCTGCAACAAGAGAAGCCCGCGCACCGCAACCAGAGAGTAGCCCCTACTCGCCCATGAAGAAACAAAGGCCCAGAGCAACCATAAATAAACAAACAGAAAAATACTGACATTTATCCGTCTAGGGTTTTCTTGCGTGATTGTGGTTCTGAAAAGCATTGCGTGAAAATACTATTTCTCTTGATTCCTAAGTTTTTTGGGTGCCCCCTCCCCCGTAAACTCTGTGGCCCCAGGTGAGTGCCTCACTTGCCCCAATCTCCACCCTGCTCTTTTTGCTTTCCCCCACCGACCTCCAGGTCTCCACATCCATGACCTCCAACCCAGGACCACCCTGGTTACAGTCACAGCCTCCTGGTGCCACGAGTAATTCCAGAGCACCCTCGCCTGCGTCACTGGCCTCTTTAGCCCTCACCACGGCTAACGTGCGCTATGTCACTGTCTGCTCTCTTCATCCTTTGCTTCCTGCCCTGAGCACATCACCCCAGGAGGACAGGATTTTCATCTATATGTACAGCATCCTCACATTCCTTGGTGCTACAAGCAGCGCCTGGCACATGTCATCTCTCAGCCTTTCTCAAATAAACAAACACTCCTGGCATGATAATCTCTAGGAAATCTGACCAGGCCCTGGCGAAACACTTCTGATAGATGGGCCCCACAACACTGCATCCGGCCCCATCTCTGAGCTGGCCCTCCTTCGGCCCACCGTCTAAGTCAGCATGTCCCAAACTCTGGGTCCTGAAAACTATTTAGTGGGTCATAACCAGCCATTTTTTAAAAATGTTTAAAAATAACACGTTCATAATAGGCAAAAGGTAGAAACAACCCAAATGCCCCTCAACTGACGAACAGATAAACACAATATGTTCAGTCCATAAATGGAATATTACTCAACTAGGAAAAGGGATGCAGTTGGGAGTTCAGCATGCAGGAACTTTGCAACACTCCGCAAAGGGAAGGAAGCAAGTCACGGAAGACCACAGATCGTATGATCCTGTCTCTAAGAAATATTCAAATATGCAGACAGAAAGGCGGCTACTGATTAGACCTGGGGAAAATGGGGTGGGAAGGAGGAGGTGACAGCTTGATGGTGCAGAGAATCTTTTTGAGGTGATGAAAATGGCCTAAAATTGGATGTGGCAATGGTTGCACAATCCCGTAAATAACTAAAAACCATCGGATTGTACGCTTTAAATGGAAGAACCGAATGGTATGTGAACTGGATCTCGATAGAGCTGTTTTTAGAAAATAAGTAAAGTCCTCCGACCCAACCCAAGAAGCACAGCAAGTATCGGGGTACAGCAGGCGCACCCCTGAAGAATTATCCCATGGAAATACTGTTTCATACCGCACACACACACACATCTACATACACGTGTGTCCTGGTCTGTGGTGTAAAATGTACTTCTTACTGGGGGCTACAGTCCAAAGTAAGTTTGAAAGCCATTCTCCGGGGAACATCAAACTCGGGATTCCAGCATGCCAATGGCCCTTCACCTGCCTGGACCGCTCTGCCCTCTTCAAGACCACAGTTCCCTAACCTCCCCCACCCGCTGCCTTCAAGAGTCTCTGTTGGCGGGGCTGGGGGGCTTCCTGCTCAGGGTGCCACAAGCCTCTGGACTCATCCTTCTCAGAACACATGTCACATTGCACTGTCCGTGTTTCACGGGGAGTTGTCAGGCCATGGGCCATGTCCTGGGCATCTATGCACGCTTCCTTCTGCAGACAATGCCAGGCCTGGGGCAGCAGCTCAGGGGCACAGATTGATGGCAGCAATTACGGGGGCCTGACCCCAGTCCCCCCTTTCACGTCACTGCCCCTGAACAGTCTGAGGGTTTGTCTTTTTTTTTTAAATTTCTGGCTTATTTATTTATTCATGGCGGCACTGTCTCTGTTGCTGCACGAGGGCTTTTCTCGAGTTGCAGCGGGAGTAGGGGTGGGGCTTACTCTCTGCGGTGGCCTCTCTTGCTGCAGAGCACAGGCTCTAGGGTGCGTGGGCCTCCGTAGTTGCGGCTCCCAGGCTCTAGAGCACAGGCTCAGTAGTTGCGGCGCACAGGTTTAGTTGCTCCTCGGCACGTGCCATCTTCCTAGATCAGGGATCAAACCTGCGACTCTTGCACTAGCGGGCGGATTCTTTACCACTGAGCCGCCAGGGAAGTCCCTGAGGGATTTTACCCAGCTTAAAGAATGACTTTCTAGAAAGAAAAAAAGATACAAAATAGGAGAAACCTCCCCTCCCTCACTGCCAAACTCAAATGAACCTATGGAAAAAAAGACTTTTTAAAGGACAAATCTCCCACAAAAGTATCCGGCTCAGATGGTTTCACTGGTGAACTCTTTAAAAGTTTTAACACGGAGATGATTTTGTAGCTGCTTAAAATGTTCCAGAGCACAGAGGGAGGGGGAAAGAAACACATCCAAATTAGTTTTGCTAAGCCAGCACAACACTGACACCCAAACTGATAAAAATAGCAGGCGTACACATGCCCGGCCGCTGTAGACCAACCTCACACGCGTATTATCTGTGTAAGAACTGTGTATCCCCACCTCGCGGCTGAAACCCAAATAAATTCCAATGGATCAATGATTTCAGTGCATAAATATGAAACCATAAAAGTACCAGAAGAAAACCTGAGTGAATTGTTTCCCTATGATTTGGGAATCCAGGCGGCCTCTAAGCAGGACATAAACCCTTGCAAGAGAAAAGAAAAAGAAAAAACTTGACAACCGAAGGGTTCAAAAATCTCTGTTTAGAAAAGCACACTAGAATTAAAAGTCAACAACTGGGAAAAACATGGGTAACAGCTACAACAAAGGTGTATAGGAACTCTTTAAAAGAAAAGTCAACAAGAAAAGTACCAACCACCCAACTGGGAAAAAAAATAAACTAAGGACAGGAACAAGCAGTTCACAGGGAACTGTCACTCCGCCCCTCACCTAATAAGAGATGCATAGAATAAAACACCCATCAGATAGCCTTCTGCCTCTCCACCCACAGTAAGGGGTATAACTTCTCTACTGTCACCATGAAAAACTGATGTAGCTACTTTAGATGCCAATGTGGCAACAGGATCAACATTTTCAATACACACATTCTTTGGTGCAGAAATTCCACTCCTGAGGTCTATCCAAAAATCACATGTGCACACATATAAGCATGAGTGTGTTCATTAAGCCTTGCTGATCACAGATGAAGCCGGACAAGAAGGGCAGGACTGCGTAAGGGCCAAGGACACTGCTATTAAAAGGAATGCACCAAACCCACAGCTTCATTAAATGGGAAAAACACACGTGCAAAATCCAGGACACAGAGCACACCCCGCCGACCACATGGGCTCTCCTGGGAAAGGGTTCATTTTCACACGCCATGTGACTTTGACTTCTCTTCTACCAACAGCCATGTACAGCTTTTAAGAATTGGAAGAGGAAAAAGCGACGGGGCAGAGAGGGCAAAGGGGACCAGGAATACAGAGTGGCACGTGAACCACAAGCTTGGGGATAAAGGGGCAGCGTGCAAGGCCAAACCGCGCCTGTTCGTTAAATAAGGCTGCATTTGTTTTTCGTTTATGAACTTGTTTAACAAAACCTCCCGGGGGGCTGGGCCTGCACTGGCGGTCCTCACATGTTAGCACTTTTGTTCTAACGACGCTGTGCAGGAGGAATTAGGCCCATTGCAACAAGGAAACGGACTCAGCGAGCACAGGTCATCAGACCAGGGCAGGACAGGTGGCCTGAGGGCCATTTCTCCCATGGACAAGTGGAACAAGGCCTCCTGGATGGCTTCCTGCTCGAACACGCTGTGTTTTAGAAGGAGGAAGATGGAATAGGTGATGTCCAAGGCCACTTCTGCTTTCCAACTCCTTGCTGGGGCCAGCGTGGGTTTCTCTGAATTGCACTGCACAGATCAGGGGTTCTCAAATCAGGTTCTCTAGAATCCAGGTTCCAGAGGGGGTGTGCCCACTGGCAGCCTGGGAACAGGGAAGGGAGGTCCCCCTGCTCAGAGAACTGGATGCTCAGTCCTGGGCACGAGCTGCCTCTGCTCATTAACTAAAACCAGCAGTCTGGGAGCCCCTGGAATCCCAGGGGGGCTCCTGTGACACCCACAGAAAGGCCCGGGGCAGGGAAAGCCAAATCGGATAAAACATGGAAAGGAAGTCACGCCTAGACCAGAGAAGGGTCCCCTCCCTCACCCCTCATCAGCTCTCGGACCTGCAGCCCTGGGTCCACACTTGACCACATTGAGTCACTGGGAACCATGCGGCACCATCTTTCAGGCCGCCTGTCAGAACCTGGGGTCAGGGCAGGGCCACCCACACTGCGGGGCGCCGGGCAGGGGTCCCAGCTTCCCCCGCCCCTGGGGCACTGAATGTGTCCTCTGTCCACAGAGTGTGGCCGTCTGGAGTGAGCGTGTCCCCCAGACAGCGGCCCCACTGTGCAGATACTGGCTCCCAGCAGCTGTCGGGCCTGAGAGGCCGCGGCTACGGACTCAGCCCTTCTCCTGGCAGCTGCTCGGCTCCTCAGGACGGGCACCCGGGAGGCCTCGCCCAGCTCCATCCTGGGGCCCATCCCAGGCTGGGTGGTCAGGGCCGCAGCCTGCAAGCTGCAGGGAGGCAGAGCGCGGGCCCGCTTGCAGCCAGCGCCTGCCTGCCCGCCCAGCCCGCGCCCGCAGCTGTGCCCGGCTCTATTTAAGGCATTCCGCAGCTGCTCGGCTGCATTCCCAGGATGCAGCCTCGTTCCTACCCCTCACCACCGGGCTGGGCTTGGCAGACAGCTGGGAAGGCCAGCAAGGGAGGTGGGCTGCTTTCTCCTGGGTCCTGTGCTTGTAGCCCTCATGGTTCCCCGCGTGGGAGAAACAACTTCTTCCCTGCTCTGCCCCAGTCCCCAACACAGGCACCCAGGTACACCTGGAAGGCGGCAGGCTCACCTGGCCTGCCAAAAAGCCATACCCACCACCAGAGGCGTGGGAGGGGTCTGATGTCCACCTTCCTCAAGGCTCTATGCATGACCAAGAATATTCCAGAGGGATTTAAGTCGGAGGGAGACCCTACCAAGACTCGTGCTGCGTCTGCCCCACCCTAAGGTCATGCCCACATCACAGGGGACCCCGGCAGCACGCCTGGCTTGGCCGCTGGGGGCTGGGCAGGTGCAGCTGCGCCCGGAGCGCTCAGACCGCGACCACCCCCCGTCCCTGCCACTTGGGCCAGCAGGGCCCACTCCTCTCTCATCTGACAGATCAAGAAATTGAGGCTGGGAAGCAGTGGGGTAGGGGTGATGCGAAGCAGCGGCTCAGAACCGGCAGGCCTATGGACTGGGACCAGGACACACCCAAGTACTCAGCAGGGCGCCAGTCTGGGGACACTCCACTCGTCACTCTGTCCGGTCACCCCAGCCTCTCCCACAGCTCCCAGTGAGCATCCAGAGACGGCAAAGAACCAGACCCACGAGTGAGCGGCCAGTGCCCGCCTTATAAGGCAGCCTCGGGGAAACTTGGCTGGTGGAGCCAGGGGGGTGGCTCCCGGGGGAGGCAGAGCCAGGAGCCTGCCAGGCAGACGTGGGTCTGGGTCCTGGGGCCCAGCCCCACCCAGAGCCACCCAGGCAGGGGCAGGGGGGCAGAGCAGGGACCTGGGAGAGGAGGCAAGGCCACTCCCACCTAGAGCCCAAGAGAGAAGCAAGAATGGAGATAACAACTCCACGGACAGGGTCATCAATCTCAGAAACCAAGAACTCAGCACGCCAGAGTTGAGTGGATCAGACCTGTGGGTTCTCGGTTGACCCAAAAAGTATCTGCTTGGTCCTTAGGGAGGTCCCATGGGGTCCCTGAAAGTCCCTGCATCGGAGACCATGAAAGGACCAGAGCAGAAAGAGCTGGGAAGCAGAGAGGTGTGAGCTACACAAGATGGTGAATCCACTTGGGGCCACCCCAGGCAGATGAACAGTGAAGACTCAGAGTGAACACAGATTTTATTAGTGCTGTACTTTAGGGGGGTCAATCTAGGAGTAACTCAGCTGAGGTCCCAGGAGACCCTGTCTTGCAACCATGTCACAGTCTGGAAGGCTTCCTGGAGGCGGAGGCAGAGGGCTGAGTCAGAGCAGAGGGCACAGAGCTCCCAATCTCCCTGATCCTCTGCCCCTGCAGCACCAGCTGCTCCCTGGCCTGGGGTGGGGGGTGAGGTGGGGGGCGGGGGAGCACACAGAGAGCAGTCAGAGTGGGGCCTGCAGGGTGGGGGGCTTCTGGGAGCTGCCAACCCAATTCCCCAACCCCCACCCATGGAAGGGTGGAAGGGGATGGGAGTGCCAGGTCTGCAGGACAGATGGACAGGAAGTGAGGCCAAGGTGCCTGGAGAGGTTGGAGAGACCAAAACCAGGGGAGGGGAAGGAAGGAAAAAACCGATGAAGCCTGAGAACAGGGACTAGGAGTGGGGTGGGGTTTCAGAAGCCGCAACAATAAATGTGGGGAACACCCCTCCATCGGGCTCTGACCTTTACCCGCACTTGCCCAGGACCTCAGGACTGGACGTCCAAGGCCAAGCAGGTGCAGGTCAAATCCCCCAGTCCCCTGCAGGCTTTGCTTCCTCCTCCCAGTCCACGTCTCACCCTGTGTTACCTCCAGGCTCACCCCACAGTGATTTCTGAAGCGCTGTTTTAAATGGAAAGCATTTTCCCAAACAGACTCATCCAAGCCCCCACCTCCTCCAAACCCAAGCCTTGTTCCCCCATAGCATCTGCCCAACCCCCGCCTGCTTCAAATGCATCTAAGAGTTCTCAGCCTGGGAGCACTGCCCTCAGGGAGCTGCCTCCCCCCGCCAGCCTGTAAGACATGGAGGAGCAGGCTCAGCACACATGTGAATTCACACACAGGTACGCACTCAACTGGCACATACCCCGACCCCCAGGGCAGAGGACAGCCGCCCTGGCCCATGGACCTCTCCATGCAGAGCCTGACACCCATCTGCACAGAGGAGCTGTGGGTCCGGGGCTCCGGTACCCCGCTCAGACACTGAAATTCTTTCCCCTGGAAAAGCCACACAGCCCCGGCCCCAACTCTAGGCTCCCCAGCACCTCTGGACTGGGGCCTCAGCTGGGAAGGCTCCTCCCCATCCCTCTTTTCCTGGTTAAATCCCAGCAGTGTCTGCCACTGCAGGAAGACCTTCCTGGACGTGCCTGAGGCCCCACCCTGCCCACCCTGACAACCTAGGTCAGTGTAACCCTGAGCGGACACCCCTGGCCCGTCCCCCCTCCCAGAGTGGGACCACCTCCTCGGGTATCCAGGGCCAAATCTCATCAACAGCTGGATGGTTGACGACCGTCTCCCCAGTCAACATCCTGTTTGACTCAGCTGAGCGTGAACACCTCACCCCCAGGAGCGAGCCGCATCCTGCAGCTAAGGCCCTGGACCAGCAGAAGAGCAGGAGGAAACAGCCTCCCGGCCACTCCCCAAACACAGGCCATGTGTCCACACGGTGCCTGGGGGGTGGGGTGGCTCTGCAGGGTCATGTCTGGGGAGACACAGACCCACACAGCAGGGCTGGTAGGGACCTCTGGTCCCTGCCGCCAGACTGTCGCCCAGCGTCACGGGAAATTCACAGCCCCTCGCCCCAACCGACCCGCTCGGTCAAATGCGTGCCTTGAGAAGGCGGCTGCTCCACCAACACCCCTACCCTCACCCTATCACAAGCCCCTATCACCATGGGAAAATCCTCATTTAAAAGGGAAAGTTAGGGACTTCCCTGGTGGTCCAGTGGCTAATACTCCTTGCTCCCAATGCAGGGGCCTGGGTTCGATCCCTGGTCAAAGAACTAGTTTCCACATGCTGCAACTAACACCTGGGGCAGCCAAATAAATATATTGTGTTTTTTTTTTTTTTTAAAGAAAGAACTTAGAGCAGGAACTAGAGATATTTGTACACCCAAGTTCACAGCAGCTTTTCTCACAACAGCCAAGCAGTACTAGGATGCAGTTATCCGTCAACAATGGATGGATAATCAAATTACCAATGGCATTTTCCACAGAACTAGAACAAAAAATTTCACAACTCATATGGAAACACAAAAGACCCCAAATAGCCAAAGCAGTCTTGAGAAAGAAGAATGGAGCTGGAGGAATCAATCTCCCTGACTTCAGATTACACTACAAAGCTACTGTCATCAAGACAGTATAGTACTGGCACAAAAACAGAAATATAGAGCAATGGAACAGATAGAAAGCCCAGAAATAAACCCCTTCACCTTATTTTTGACAAGAGGCAAGAATATACAATGGGGCAAAGACAGTCTCTTCAATAAATGGTGCTGTGAAAACTGGACAGCTACATATAAAAGAATGAAATTAGAACACTTCCTAACACCATACACACAGATAAACTCAAAATGGGTTAAAGACCTAAATGTAAGGCCAGAAACTATAAAACTCTTAGAGAAAAATATAGACAGAACATTCAATGATAAATCAAAGCAAGATCCTCTGTGACTCACCTCCTAGAGTAACGGAAATAAAAGCAAAAGTAAACAAATAGGACCTGATTAAACTTAAAAGCTTTTGCAGCACAGCAAAGGAAACCAAGCAAGGTGAAAAGACCACCCTCAGAAAGTGAGAAAACAATAGCAAATGAAACAACTGACAAAGGATTCAGTTCAGTTCAGTTCAGTCGCTCAGTCGTGTCCGACTCTTTGCGACCCCATGAATCACAGCACGCCAGGCCTCCCTGTCCATCACCAACTCCCGGAGTACACTCAGACTCGCGTCCATCAAGTTTCCAAAATATACAAGCAGCTCACACAACTCAATGTCAGAAAAACAACTCAATCAAAAAGTGGGAAAAAGACCTAAACAGACATTTCTCCAAAGAAGACATACAGATGGCTAACAAACACATGAAAAGATGCTCAACATCGCTCATTATTAGAGAAATGCAAATCAAAACCACAATGAGATATCACCTCATATTGATCAGAATGGCCATCATCAAAAAGTCTACAAACAATCAATGCTGGAGAGGGTGTGGAGAAAAGGGAACACTCTTGCACTGTTGGTGGGAATGTAAATTGATACAGCCACTACGGAAGATGGTATGGAGATTCCTTAAAAAACTAGGAATAAAACCACCATATGACACAGCAATCCTACTCCTAGGCATATACCCTGAGGAAACCAAAACTGAAAAAGACACACGTATCCCAGTGTTCACCGCAGCACCATTCACAATAGCCAGAACATGGAAGCAACCTAGACGTCCATCGACAGATGAATGGATAAAGAAGTTTGGTACATATACACAATGGAATATTATTTAGCAACAAGAAGGAACTCATTTGAGTCAGATCTGATGAGGTGGATGAACCTAGAACCTATTACACAGAGCGAACTGAGTCAGAAAGAGAAAGATGAATATCGTATTCTAACGCACATACACAGCATCGAGAACAATGGGACTGAAGAATTTACTTACAGGGCAGCAGTGGAGAAACAGACATAGGGAATGGACATGGGGAGAGGGGAGGGGAGGGTGAGATGTATAGAAAGAGTAACATGGAAACTTGCATTCCCATATATAAAAGAGATAGCCAACGGGAATTTGCTATATGTCTCAGGAAACTCAAACAGGGGCTCTGTATCAACCTAGAGGGGAGGGACGGGGAGGATGCTGGGAGGGAGGTTCAAAAGCGAGGGGATATATCTATACCTATGGCTGATTCATGTTGAGGTTTGATAGAAAACAGCAAAATTCTATAAAGCAATTATCTTTCAATTAAAAGAATTTTAAAAGGAAAAATAAGAAATATGCTTTCAAAGGAATTTTCAAAACAATAAATATGTATTGAGTACCCCCCCACACACAAAAAAACCAATGGATGGATACACAGTGTGGTCTATGCATACAATGGAATATTATTCAGCCTTAGAAAGGGAAGGAAATTCTGATACCTGCTGCAACATGGGTGAACTCTGAAGACGTGCAAAGTGAAATAAACCAGACCCAAAAGGACAAATATTCAGGATTCCACCTACAGGAAGGACCCAGAGTAGTCAAACTCATAGAGACAGAAAGTGGGAAGACGGGTGCCAAGGGCTGGGGGTTGGGGGAAGGTAATGGGGCCAGAGATTCAGCTGGGAAGATGAAAAAGTTGTGGAGATGGATGGAGATGGTTGCACAGCAATACGATGTGTTAATATGCTTGAACTGTACACTTAAACACGGCTACAATGGTCAATATTATACGTGTTTTACCACCATGAAAAATAATTTTTAAAAGGTTAATCAAAAACCCAGAATGTTCTGCCTGTCCAACCCAAGGGACACTTACTGAACATTTACTGAGCTCCGAGTCCCAGGATTACAACTGGACCCAGCTTATATCAGGCTCACAGCTCAGCCAGCACCTCAACACAGCCTGTAGGGCCAAGACCCTCCCTGTGGGGCAGGGGCAGCAATGGTGTTTCATGGGACAGCATTACATCCCCTGTGAGCTCCCCGTGAGCACAAGTCTGGGTCTGGACCCTCCAAGGACAGTAGCATGCCCTCAATCGCCCCCCAGCCAGCAGAAGAGCCCTGAACAGTCATGGGCAGGTATCACGGGGCTCCCTGGCCTGGGACCCCTCCTGGCAGCCCTGGAAACCCTAGCATGCAGAGATGAGGTGCTGTCATGCCCCCTTCGTATCTGGGCACAACCCTCCCTCCTTTGGGAGGAAGACCCTCCAGTGCAGAACCGGCCCCTCCCACCTCCCACAGCCTCTGCCCTGGGGGCATCTGCAGGGCACGTGTCACCCTTCTAGAGCCCGAGCCTGCCTCTCCAAGGCCCAGGGACCACCAACCACCAGGACCGAGAGAGCCTGTCCTGGGGTCTCACAGCCATCCCTCCCCAACACGAGCCTGTCCCGGTTCCTGCCCCAACATCCTGGGGTCGCAGCCATGGTTACACCACGACCCTATTGACCAATTAAAGGGGGACCCTTCCAACCCAGAGATTCTTTGCAGAGTCTAACTGAAATCCAACTTGTTGCATTGTGGTCCACTATGGGACAGAAAGAGCCCCCCAGTCCCTGCCCCTGAGATTTCAGAAGTATAAGCCACCCCTCAACTCAATATTCAGCTTCTTTCTCCAAGATTCCAAGGCAAAGCCAGCTCCCCACTCCCCAAGTCATCACAGCACAGGCGACTGGCACCTTGCTACTCACCCTCCTGGCTCTTGGGTGGGATTTCGGCCACGGGGGGCTGGGGCTTGGGATCCAGCCTGCTCTGCAGCTGAGACATCGGGGCGAGTTCTGAATTCTCCAGGGTCTGGGGTGGGATGGGGGAGGCGGGCCCCTCGGCTGGCTTGGGCACCTGGATCTCGACCCTCTTGGGGGCTGTGTCAGCAGCAGGGGCAGTGGGCACCTCGGGCATCTTAGAGGCAGGGGTCTCCATCCTCCGGTGGCCTGACTCCTGGGGCTTGACTATGGTGATCTCCGTCCTCCGGGGGGCGGGCTCCGGCGTCTTGTGGCCCAGCGCCTCGGCCCGCTTGAGCCCGAACCGGGATGGCCCGGCGGTGCCGGCGTTCTCTACCTGCTTGGACGAGATGTCGATGGAGATCTCGGTGCGCCGAGACACGGGCTCGGCCTTGGGCCCGGAGAGCTCGACCCTCCGCAGGGCGGCCTTGGGGGATCGCTGGCTCAGGGAGTCTACATGGCGGGCTGCAGGCTCTGAGTTCTTCACACCCAGGTCCTGGAATTTCTGTGTGGAGCTGGCCACTGAGGATCGGAGCAGGGGCGTCTGGACCCTCCGGGGTGGGGTGGAGTTGGGCGTCTCAACCTCCTCGACCTCAAAAGATCTTTTCAAGGCTGGAAGATAAAGCAAGGAGAAGGTGATGAGCAGACAGCTAGGGAACACCTGCAAACATCCTGCTAGCGGTGACCAAGGCAGCCGGCGGGGAGGCTGCAGCGATGGCTCTGTTGCACAGGGGCAAGCGTGCAAGAGGGAAGACTCCTGTGCCCTTTCACCTCTCAGGAAGAAAAGGTGACAGCCCCATTCTACTAGGGGCTGAGGCACGAGCAGCCACATGTTCTGGGAGAGACAGAGAAGATGGAAGCTTGGAGGACTTCTCTGTCCTGACGAGGCAGTGGCCCCGCCAGCTGCATTTTCTATAAGGATGCTCCAGCCCAAGCGTGGATTTTGATTTCTTTCCTGTCATGACCACCATTACCCTTCATCACCTCCACCCAACACAGACAGCATCAGCAAACGCCACCACCAACAACAGACGGGAAAGTCAAAGTGTTGCTCGCCTAGTCATGTCTGACTCTTTGTGACCCCATGGACCACAGCCCACCAAAGATTTCTTTGTCCGTGGAATTCTCCAGGCAAAGATACTGGAGTGGCTTGCCATCTCCTACTCCAGAGGGTCTTCCCGACGGCGGGATCGAACACGGGTCTCCTGCACTGCGCGCAAATTCTTTACCATCTGAGCCACCAAGGAAGCCCGTCAGATGGGAGATGCCCCCAATAACAACAGCCAGTGAGAATCTCAATGGGAATGACGCCATCACATCAACATCAGCAGGAACAGCCAAGCTGGGACTTTTAACAACAGGCAAGGCACTGTGCACAGCCACATTTGCTCCCTACCCTAACCCCATGGTGGAAATAACGTTACAGTCCCCTGATACAGATGGGGAAACTGAGGCCTGGGCACTTAAGTAACGTGCCAGGCAGCGTGGAGTGAGCGGCAGAGCCGGAAGACGCATCTACCTCCAAGGCCCAGGGTTCTAACCATATGGCTGTCCACTTGGTGGACTAACAGAGATCCCGGCAAAGTCCACACCACTGTGGATTTCTCAGTCCTCGGCCCCGGTGGCATCTGCCTCCATCCTGTACTACTTGCCCCAGCTGGACCCAGGCTCATGTGGGACGCTGACCAACCAACTCCCACCCCACACACAGCCCGGCGCTTCCGCCTGGCCCCCCGCCATCTCCACCAGAGTCCGTCCACTCCCTCCAAGGTGCTGGGGATGGTGCCCGAGAAGCCGCCAGCCCCATGGTCCCTGCAGCCTCACTGCAAACGAGAACCAGCTGCTCCCGGTTATAAAGACCAGAGCAGGAAGGGGCCCACATGGCAGGAAGACTCACCAGCTCCTTCCAGCCTGGGCCCTCAGCGACCCACAGGGTCTCTCCCACCGCCTCCCCACCTCCCAGCCCCAGTAGCCCAGGATTACAGGGACCACCCTCCCTGCCATTTCCTCCCCTAATTCTCAGGGCCATTTTGAGCAGCCCCTCCTGCCAGTCTTCCTTCCTCCAAATTCTCAAAGAGCCCTCATCTCCTCTATAGACAGAATCTCCTTCAGAAGACCAGGGCGTGATGGGTGGCTAAGTGAGTGGGCGGCCAGGGGAGTATGCGCTCTGAAGCGCTGGATGTAAGAGGAAGCCAAGAGGACCCCAGAGTCTGACACCCAACCACCAGTACTACCAGTTCCCCAAACACAGCACCCTCCGGGGGACCCTCTCTAAACCCTGGGCACACCTCCTTCTCGCTGGACAGAGGGCACAAAATCCTGGCTTGCAAAGCTCAACCCTCCCTGAGGCCCGGTAAGGACGACCGGAGAGGGAACCGTGCAGATGCGGGGAGAAATCTGGATCTTTCATCTTTTAATCTGTAATCTCTTGATTTTTAATTGCTGGCACAAACGAGGCAGAACAACCTCCTTAAAAATGCCGTGTGGCTGAATAAAATCACATCTGTGGGCTGCAGTCAGTGGGCCCCCACCGTGACTTGACTTCACTTCCGGATTGATCAGTTTCATGGCCAAGGGCAGCAGGGAAACCCCGTGCAGGGACCCCAACCTGGCACAGCTCCGCCTCTCACCGAGGGCTGTCCAGCAAGACACTGATGGGTGCAAACCACACATCCAAAGAAGCCTGAAGTGCCGGAGAGAGAGGTCAAGTAGCTGCTAAACTGGCCAGAAAGTCCAGGGCCGAGTGCCAGGAACTGTGATCCCTAGTGGTTCCCAGGGCCTCCCGTGACATCTGGTCTACCCCCACCCCAAGAGCACTGTCCAAATTCTCCTCGATAGTGGCTCCTGTCTGTCTGTGAGCTCCCTGGAGGAGGGATCCATGCCCCACCCACCTCAGCACATGCATGTCCAGGACTCCTTGGTGTTAACTCCTTGGGGCTGAGTTGGGAAAAACAGGTACTAGGTGGGGCGAGGGTTCTTTGCCAGGTTTGCCCACAGGAATAAAACGACCTGTGATCCCGGCAAGGACTGTGCCCCTGTTTGAAAGAGCCCCCTCCCTGCAGAGCCCATCTGAAAGCCCCTCCAACTGTGACTCACAAAAATTAAGACCCTGCACCAAAGCAAAAACCTCTCTGACCCAACCATCCACAGTTCCGCTTTGGCAATGAGTTGGAACCAGACCAGCATGTGCACAGATCACTGCTCCCCAGAACACAACATCTCCACCAAAAGCACACGCCTACCCCCACCACCATCTTCTTCTTTCTCGGCTGCTCTTCCTGGCTTTGATGTTTCTTCCTTGCTCATGCCACTCCCTGGCCCCATGCTATCTGCATGCTTAGCATTCGGCTATATTAGCCATCCAGACATTAGACATTCACTGCCCGGCACCGCCAGCCACCCTGGTTAGTCTAGTTCTCTCTGAGAAGACAGGGGCTGTTTCCATCATCAGGACGGTCACTGCTCAGCAAACCTCCAGGGCTGATGGGGAGTCCTTGATGGCTTATACCATGCCCACAAACAAGCAGTCCTCTCCCTGCTCCTCCAAGGATTCCAAGTCACCCCAAAGCCAGGCTCACTCTGCCTTCTCCCAGAGCCTGCCCAGGCCCCATGCAGTTCACAGCACTCTCTCCTGTGTCATCCTGGTCACCCCAGTCCGCTAGGACTGGGAAGAGAGCCGGGGTCCTCTCCTCCATTACACGAGCCAGCTCTCCATCCCTTCCTGGGCCTCGAGTGAGTTCTCTTCACAACTCAAGAGGCCAGACTGGATCACAGGTTTGTAACTGTGGGCCCAGAGAAGGCAGGCACCAGGACTTCAACCCCCATCTCACCCTGAGAAGTTGCACTTTGAACAGTGTCCCCCCAAAGATTATGTCCCAGTCCCAACCCCTAGAACTGAGAAAGTGACCTCCTTTGAAAAAAAAAAAAAAGTCTTTGCAGATGTCACTAAGGTAAGGACTCAAGATGAGATTGTCCTGGATTTAGGATGGGCTGTAAGTTGCATAATTCCCAGATGGTTCAGTGGTAAAGAATTCGCCTGCAATGCAGGGGCTTCAGGAGACGCGAGTTCAATCCCTCGGTCAGGAAGATTCCCCTGGCGGGGGAAATGGCAACCCACTCCAGCATTTTTGCCTGGGAAATTCCATGGACAGAGGAGCCTGTTGGGCTACAGTCCATGGGGTCACAGAGAGTCAGACACAACTGAGAGACTTAGCATGCACACACACTAAGTCCTATAAAGTGTCTTTATCAGAGAAAGAAGAGGGGGCGCTGAGACACACAGAGGAGAAGGTAATGTGATCACAGAGGCAAAGACTGAAGTGGCGCAGTCAAAAGCCAACGATGCATGAGCCACCAGAAGCTAGAAGAGGCCAGGAAGGAGTCTTCCCTAAAGCTAGCCCTGCTGACACCTTGATTTCGAACTTCCGGTCTCCAGAACCATGAGAGTCAATTTCTGTGTAAGCCATGCGGTTTGCTGTCATTTGTTACAGCAGTCACAGGAAGTTAACACAGGGACCATTAGACGGATGAAACCTCTGGGCTACAAGGTTGTCTGGCACCCTTCCTGTGGGTGCTGTCACCCCGACTCTGCACCCAGCCCCAATCCAGCCCTAACCACACTCAACAAACGTCCCACAGCCAGACCGATGGAAGCGTGGCTGAGCTCCAGAAAACTGCTCCATCAGGGACCCAGGAGAGGAAAAGCAGCCTCATTTTTCCTTTCCCAGAATCACACAAAACCCCAGCTGGTAGAAGAAGTCATCACGGAATAACATCGCTCTAGATTTGCCCCAAAATATTCGGTGATGAAATCAAAGATCTTTTTTTTAAGGCAGACTCTGCAAGGGACGCCCCAGGAGCAGCTGTCTCTACACAGAGGATGTCGTGACATGATGAGCACCCAGCTGGGAAAAATTAGGAGGCGGCTTGTCACGAAGCTGGCAGGACAGGGTCCTCTAGTATCCTGTCCCCCATGGGCATCCTAGAAACATGCTCCAGTCCTGCCCACACACGCACAGCCACCTCTCCCTTCCCAGGGTCAAACTCTCCCTGCCAACATCCTCCATTTCCTCCTTGGAGAATGGGTATAACCCACCATAGCAGTGGGTATTTTTTTCACTTTACTCTTCTTCCTGCTCCCGGCGGAGAGGCAGGCAGCCCAGGGTGTCCACATGTGGCCGTGGAAGCCAACAAGAGTGTTCAGGAGCTGGTCATTTTGCAGAATGGACGCCCCTAGGTGACCACATCTGATGACCGGCTGGCTGAGGGACTGATGGGCAGAAAGTGGCCTTTCAATGGACCAGGCCAGTGGGGAAGGGCATGAGGCTGCTTCCTCTCTTGCCTACAGGATGTTAGGCGGTAGGCAGGCTAGAGGTGCCCAGCTGGACAGGATGAACACACCATTGCAGGGCATCTGACAAATATAGGGCCAGGCTGTACTGGGAGGGTCCCCACGCTGCCACTGGGAGGGGAAAGGACTGCCATCACCCACAGGGCACGGGGCCCACCCCTGCTCATACCATTCCCAAGTGAGTACGCCCCCTTCCTTCTTCTCGTGAATGCAAGACCCCCGCCCCCAAAACCAGGCTTGAACCTCCCTTGCTCTCATAAGCTGTCCTTGGCCCCCACCCGCCCATCCCCACGTGCACCAGAGCCTGAAGACCCTTGGCCCACTTCTGGGAATTCACTCCCCAGGAAATGATCGAATCTGCACAAAGATTTATGTATGAGACGTTTGCATCAGCATTAAAACAGCAAATGCTGGAAACAATTCGAGTTTACGGAGATTTTCTGAACCCATGTGCCAGAGTCCTGCAAAGTCATCAAAATCATGGTTCTGAAGATGAGAAATGCTGAGCATACTGAGTAAAAATAGCAGAACAACCCAAGATGCGTGCACGGGCCTGACGTCGTCTCTCACACACGCACGCACGCGCGCGCACACACACATGTGCTCGCATACTCGAGGAAAACAGCCATCTCTGGATGGAATTAAGGTGGCTGTTTAATTCATTACACTTTCCTGCCTTTTCCCAAGGTGCCTACGCTAATGCGGGTCACTTCATATTTTCAGGGGATAAAACCATCAACACTGCTCTTAAAAAACAAACTCTGCTAAGAAGAAGGGGAGGGTGTGGATCACCGCACCTCCGGCCCAGCCTCTCCTGGTCCATCAAACACCTACAGTCTCGGCTGCCTGCCGCACAGGCCTGGCCTGCCTGACCAAATGCAAACCTCCCAGCATCGTGCCCCTGGGGGTCGGGGCGAGAGCAGCTTGGATCTGGGCCTGTTTAAGGAGGAATGCGCTGCAGACAAGAGGCCATTGTGAGGGCGCAGCTGCGAGCAAACCTCTCCTCAATCCGGAGCACTTCCTGGAGCACACCTCAGTCTGGGGAAGGGACGTGGGGCGAGCCCTACAGCCCTGCTCCAGGCTGGGACAAACCTTATGCAAAGAACAAGGTCAAAACCAAGGTCAGCTCCCATGGGAGGAGCATCGTGGCCACTGCCCATAGCTCAGGGGGTTCTGATCCCAAGCTCAGGCTCCAGAAGCAGCGGCCCTGGTCAATGTGAGTCTCTTCTGGGCGGCAGCAAAGCAAATTCTGTCCTGAGGTACAGTGGCCACGTGGGAGCCAGGGTCAGACACCCAGGGAACCCAGGATGCCAGATGGAGGGCACTTCCTTGCTCCCTGGCCTGAGGCTGCAGAGAAAGACCACAGAAAAACCCATCAGAGCGAGTCTGGGGCATGTGAGACCCCTGGGGTGGACTCAGTTCCCCTGGTTCCAGTCTCCCATGGGGACCAGGAGCTGGCGCTGCAGCTGGGTGGACAAGCTCCCTCCAGGGCGGCAGAGAAGACGGAAGAAGAATCAACAGGCCAACGGATTGGTCCCTGAAATAACACGCCTGCAAAGGAAAGGAACCCAAGGCCACAATAGCAAGACATGATCCCAGCGAACAACAAATTCACTGGGGAAAAGGGGGCTGGGCAGGGCCGGGGGGATGGTTCCAGGCAAAGGACAGGGCAGGACAGTGGCCCTGCATGCCTCAGATGAGCTGAGAGCTGGCCAGATGTGGGGGCCTTGCAGCCTGGGCACACAGTGGGCTCCTGCCTCAGGACCAAATAAATGCAGAGGCTCTAACAAGGTGACATGACCACTGTTACCTCTGGGCCTCCGCTTCTCCACGTGCCGTGTCAGCTGCAGGCAGACACGGCAATGCCCGGGCAGCAATCACAGCTGTTGTTGGTATAATTACCATCTGTCTGTGCACCTTGGGGGTGGACGCGGCTGCACGAGCCTTCCTTCCCCTGAGTCGATCACACCCACGGCCAGTATCTGCCCCTGGTGCCCACCTAGCGCCCCACACCGGGAAGGCAGGCAGGGGTAAGCACTCTTCCCCAGGGAACAGCCTTGGGGTGGTAACTGACGGGCAAGCACTCTGGGGTCCCCCAGCACCCCCGGTGGAGTCTCAGTGGGAGGGGGTGTCCTCCGGAAGTGAAACAGTCCAAAAGGAAGCGCTTAAAATAGACGCTGTGGCCCAGCAGAGCCTGGGACAGGGACATCAGTAACCAGCAATGGCAGGGGTGGCCCTGGGTTTCCCATCAAGAGACACGTTTGTTTAACAACGACCCAGCCAAAGTCCAAATAAAGGAAGAGAGGAGGCCCACCGCTGGCACCCACAGCTCTGGACCCTCCCTTGAGGCCTCTCCCCCGCCCTCCCTGAGCAGGCCTGGCCGGGCTGTGGGTCCAGACGTGGCCTAAGAACCTCGTCTGGCGCCAGCCCCATCCTGCCTCCCACTCCGGCTCAGGGTCCCGGGGGCCCGGCGCGGTGGCTGAGGACACTGGCCACCCTGGGCTTAGCTGCACACGTGGCTGAGGGCAGCACACGGCCCCTGCTCCCAGCCCTGACCAGACACAGGCCTGCACCTCCGCACCCCTGTTCCACACTGGTGGCCTGCGCCCTCTGGGCTGGAGAACCCAGCTGAGCCACTTCCACTGAGCCCTGGGGGGCCATTCAGGGCAAGTCCAGTGCCCCCGAGAACTGTGCATTCACCAGGCACTCTAGAAACCCAGGCAAAAAGCATGAGGTCAGCTTCTCAGTGTGTGCGTGCTAGGTCATGTCCAGCTCTTTGCGACCCCATGAACTGTAGCCAGCCAGGCTCCTCTGTCCATGGGATTCTCTAGGCAAGAAAATTGGAGGAGGTTCCCACGCCCTCCTCCAGGGGATCTCCCTGACTCAGGGAATCAAACTTGTGTCTTCCCTGTCTCCTGCATCGGCAGGCAGGTTTTTTTTCCACTAGTGCCACCTGGAAAGCCCCCACACTCTCCACTCCTCTCAATTAAGTTTTTTTTTTTTTTTAATGTGGACCATTTTTAAAGTCTGTTTTGAATTTGTTACAATATTGTTTCTGTCTTATATTTTGGTATTGGGTCTAGAGGTATGTGTGGGGTCTTACCTCCCCAACCAGGGATTGAACCCACATACCCTACACTGGAAGGCGAAGTCTTAACCACCGGACCACCTGGAAGATCCTTCCCCAACAATTTGAGGACTGTCTTTTCCTTCGGCTGTTAGGACATGGGCACTCTGGGGTGCGTTCTTGCTCTTCACACTCTCCCCGGGGGGAGGCCTGGGCCACTGCCCGCCGCCCTGGAACAGCGACGTGCGAAGGAGGTCGGCTGTGCCCGCCAGCTGGGTTGCCTAGTTGGGCCAAGAGAAACAGCAGGCCCCTTCCTCCTCCCCCCGCAGGCTGCCACTCACCACAGGGACACCCTCCACAAAGCCCTTCCCGCCCATGATGCCTCCAGGCACCGAAAAGAGTGCAAAGGTGACCCTGGCCCCTCAACTCAAGACACGAACAAGAACCCACCCACGACGGGCAGGGAGCCCAGTGGCAGCTGTGGTCAACAGCCAGCCCTCGGATTCCAGACCCTCTCTTAATCCCCAATTCATCACGTTAATTTCTCCCTGGAAAAAGCTCTCTCCATGCTGGCAAGCGAGGACACAGGCAGAACCTGCCCTCCCCAGCCCAGCTACACAGTCTAATCCACCTAGAATGGATCCTGCCTGATGCCTGTAGAAGGGCATCCAAATCTTAAGCTGTCTACAGAGGACCCTGGTCCCACAGTGGCCCCCAAGACAGTATGTCTGAGTCTTAACTCTGGCACCTGTGAAAGTGATGTGGAAAAAGGGTCCCTGGCCTTCCCAGGTGGCACTAGTGGTGAAGAACCCACCTGCCCATGCAGGAGACATAAGACATGAGGGTTTGATCCCTGGAAAGACCCCCTAGAGGAGGGCATGGCGACCCACTCTAGTATTCTTGCCTGGAGAATCCCATGTGCAGAGGAGCCTGGTGGGCTACAGTCCACAGGGTCGCAAAGAGTCCGACACGACTGAAGTGACTTAGCGTGCACGCTTAGCACACAGATGGACTGAGGGTAGACTCTCAAGGTGAGACCATCCCCGATGAGGGTGGGCCCTGAACCCAGACAGGTGTCCTCATAAGACACAGAAAAGGAGATGACAGAGAAGCCACGTGAAGATGGAAGGGTGCACCCACGAGCCAAGGACGCCGAGGATTCTCGTCGGGGAGGGGCCTGGATGAGACCTTTCCTCGGAGTCTCCAGAAGGAACCAGTGCCGCCCACACCTGACTTCCGGCCTCTAGACCAGGGAGAGAGCACATTTCTATCGCCTGAAGCAGCCCCTGCTCCAGGGCACTTGGCAGCCACAGAAGGAGGACCCAGAACAGGTCTTTCGGCTGCCACGGCCTCTCCATTCAGCCTCCTCAGCCTCTGTTGATGTGGAAGCCACGTCCTGCATGGCCTCACCAGCTCTGGCTGGGGCACACGAGCGCCCTGGAATCGGACAGGCTGGCAGGAAGGCCCTCTCCCCTCTCGGCCTGCGCCAGCCGCCAACTCAACTCCGGCTCTTCACAGCTGCTGATGCCTTGGCCCAGACTGGTTCCTGCTGCTGGCTGGAACCCCCAGCCAGCCTCTGAGCCTCCCCACCCCATCTTCCTGGGGCAGGGCCACCTGGACGTCCAGCCTCCCAGGACGTCCCCACTCGCACCTGTTGCTTCACTGTCCTCAGTCAGGGCACCCTGTTCTCTCCCAACAGAGTTCCCATCAAGGCAAAAAGTTCAACCAGCTAAGGTGGGTTCATTACCTGTGTTCCCCTCCCACCCCCCTGCCAACAGAGAAGGGTCCTGGGTGAGGGCTCTCAGGGTCAAGGAGCCGCCTGAGAGGAGAGACCCTGGTAGGCATCGTGGGACAGCCACGTAGCAACTTCTGCTTCAAGAAATTCCTCTCTACAGAGCAAAACCACAACAAATGTTACAAGGAAGCCACTTGGGGCCTCTTCCCACTCCGGCCATCTCCCAGTTGGTTCCCCGTGGCTCTGGCGACATCGGGGTCATTCCAGGCCGACTCTAACAATCACCCTAAGACACTGCACTTCCTTCTTTCCATAGTAAAATTAAAAGTTACGGGAACGTAAGTGCATTCAGACCCATCTGTCCTCCCCCTCTGAGGCCAGCTGTGAGCTCTACTCTGCAGAGAGGACAGACAGAACGGGGCCAAAGCTACACGCAGAGATGCGGGCAGACAGGCTAAGAATATCCTGACCCGGGTGGCGACTTGGGACGGGGGCGGTGAACCCAGGCTTCCCCAAAGGCCGAAGAAGAGGGTCTAGGAGCGGCCCTGCCTGCAGGGGACCAGAGGGGACAGAGGACCTTTCTGGCCTCCGTGGGTCAAAGGTTCCCTGATGAATGGCAGCCGAGGAGGGCAGGAGGCAGCCCCTGAGAGGAGACTGAGGTCAAAACCTGAAGCCACAGGCTGCAGCCCGAGGGCTCAAAGGCTACCTGGCCCTTTAATGCACACACCCCTCCCCCTTAGTCCACAAACCCCTCTCCCGCTGCCCCAGACGCCCCGAGGGGGTCCTGTCCTGCACAGAGAACTGAGGAGCTGCTTCCAGGTTGGAGCACAGCCCCTCCGCCGACCAGAGGGTCCCATGGAGGGCTGTTCCCTGGGTGCTCCCCCAGCCACCCCCAACCACGGAGCAAGAATCACCCCATCCACAAAGAGCCTGCGGACAAGCTGGCCTGCTCACAGCCGTCCGTGACAGCGCCGATTCTTCCCCACGACTGGGCAGGGGGCAGAGCAGGACCCGGAGACCCCCGGTCAGTCTCAGCTCCACGGCACAGGGCTGTCAGGGCGGTGGTCACTGTGACGGCTCCTCCTGGTGAAGCTCCAAGTCCCCTTCTCTGTTCTCAGCCCAGAGGGGGTTGGTCGTTCCCCAGCCAGCGGGCAGAGGAATCACACTGCTGACTACCGCAGGAAATGGTAGAAACACTTAAAAAATGCAACAGCAACAAAAAAAACCCTAATACCAGGGTCTGCTGGGCCCAGGTGGAGCCTCCATTAATCACGCCAGAGGGACAGATGCAGCTCTGCACGTCTCTGGGCTGTGGCCTGGCGGGGGCAGGCAGGTGCTGCCCAGGCCCATATAAGCTCTGGCCTAATTACAGGGGACAGTGACCCGAGGAGCAGAGTTCAGGCCCCGGTCAGGGCAGCACCCAGGAGTCCAGCTGCTCCCCCAGGCCTCCCAAGGAATGGAGAGGGTCACAGCTCATGACCCCAGACTGGCCGAACTGGGCTGGGCAAGAGGAAGGTGTCTCAGTGACCGCAAAGTCCTACAGGCTCCAAGGCTGACTCGTGGGTTCAGGGCAACCTGGTCTCTACACTCAAGGACGGGGTGAGCTTGGCTGGGGGGAGGGTTGGCAGAGAAGGAGGAGTCCAGAAAACCAGGAGGAGGAAGTAGGTTTGTAGAGTGAGACAGGCCACAGCTGGACCCCGAGAAGATTCTGGAAGGGGCTCCTAGGGGCCACCCAGATGTTCCAAAGAGCCCTGGTGGGGGCTGAGTGAGGCCGCCTCCAGGACTCCCTTTACTGGGCACTCACCAGAGACAGCAAGCTCCTGGCTAACGCCACCCAATTATCTGGAACTTGGAGAGAACCCTTGTGACTCAGTGGTAAAGAATCTGCATGCAGTTCTGGGAGGCCCAGATTCGATCCCTGAGTCGGGGATATCCCCTGGAGGAGGAAATGACAACTCACTGCAGTTTTCTTGCCTGGAAAAATCCATGGACAAAGGAGCCTGGTGGGGCAGCAAAGAGTCAGACACAACTGAGCAACGAACACTTTTCACTTTCACTGAAGACCTAAAGCAAGCCGGGCACAGCCTCCAGGCTGGGCTGTACCACTGGGCAGAGGATCAGGAACGGGGTGCCATCACCCTCTGGGGATACAAATGAGGAGTCTGAGACCCACGGAGGCCTTCGATCACTCAAAGTCATGCCATTAAGCCCATCTAAGCGTGGTCTCTGGATCCACACCCAGACACTCTGCTGGCCCTAAGGTTGGCCAGGGCATGGGGCAAGATCGGTAGGTGTTCTAACTCCCAGAAGCTATGCAAGTACCCTTGTTTGGAAAGAGGGTTTCTGAAGATGTAATTAAGAGCCTCGAGAGGAACTTCCCTGGTGGCCCAGTGGCTAAGACTCCATTGTCCCAATACCGAGGGGCCAGGTTCAATCCCTGTCAGGGAACTAGATCCCACATGCCACAGAAAGATCCTATGAGCTGCCACTAAATAAATAAATAAGTATTAAATAAATATATATAAATATAAATATATAAGAGCCTCGAGATGAGATCACCCTGGATTTAGGGAGGAATCTGCCTACCGATGCAGGAGACGCAAAAGATGTGGGTTCGAGCCGTGGGTCAGGAAGATCCCCTGGAAGAGGAAATGGCAACCCACTCCAGTACTCTTGCCTGGAGAATCCCATGGACAGAGGAGCCTGGCAGGCTACAGTCCATAAGGTCTCCAAGAGTTGGACACAATTTGAGCATGCAAAATCTGAGTGAGGGTCCCTCCTAAGAGCAGAGACAGAGAGACAGGGAGCAGACTGGAGGGATGCTTTCACCAGCCAAGGCACCAAGGTCGGCGGGACCCCACAGAATCTGGAGGAAAAGCTGAGCAGAAGGAACCAGCCCTGCCCACACCATGAATTTGGACTTTCTGGGCTCAGAACCCTGTGTCAAGCCCCCAGCCTGTGGTCTCTACTGTGGCCACAGGACACCTACATGCTCCCTCTGACTCCCAGGCAACCTGGTCTCCCCCGCCTCCCTGAACTGACCATGCAACTGTTCTGTCCTTCTGTGGCTCCGTCCAGGGGCTGCCCAGCCCAGGTTATCAGGCAAGCACCTGCTTATTCTTTTCTCTTTACATTTGTTCTTTGAGCCTCTGAGTGTTTTCTGGCCGATACACGCTTAGGGAAAACCTCCCTAAGGACCGAACGGACCTGTTCTCTGAGCAGGGCGGGCACTGTACCCTGGGCATCCTTGGAGGTGACCAGCCTTAAATGTGACCCCTAAGTATCCTCCTGTCCCCTGCACTTTCTTCTCAAAAAAGCCAGTGTGGAAGCCTTCAGCCACGGTTGCAGGTGGACAGATAAAGTGCCCCCCAACCCTTCACAGAGCCACACCCTCAAAATAGACAACTTCTCAAGTCTGCTTCTGGCCTGCAGGAGAGGGAAAAAATGAGAGCTGTACACAGTGAACTCGAAACCCTCCGTGCCAGAGACCGCTCTGGGAGACTCACCCCCGCCCCCACCACCCAGCACCACCAGCTCCACCAGCTCAGCCTGATAACCTCTGACCTGCCTGCCGGCCATGCGGGGCCCAGGCTGCCAATCAGTACCTCCCTGATTCCCACCCTAAGCAGCCCCCAGAAAGCCAGGCCCTTCAGCCACCAGCGGCGGGGACCAGGCGGCAGGGAGAGGGAGAGGGCCCTCTCATACACACACCAAGAAACTTCCCAGGTCCCCGGCATCACCAGAGACACAACCTACCCAGCCTGAAAGCCCCTCGGGTGGGGGAGGTCCGGAGCAGCAGAGAGAAAACGCCTCCAGGAAACAGAGCTGCAGGCAGGATTAATTCCTTTCTTAACTAAAAATGGAGAGTTTCAGCCAAGTTGTCCTCAGCAGAACTGCTGGGTGTAGGAGGGTCTGGGAGGGAAAGGGGGGTCTGTGCAGATGACCCAGAGCTAGGGGCTGCCGGATGAGTTGTCACGAGTCACCTCTACACACTGCCTGAGCTAGGCAGCTGACCCCTCTAGCCTCAGCACACTGGTCTCTTCCAGGTGGGACACCCAATGACCCCATGAGGGCGACCTTGGGGGCCGCCACCAGCTCCAAATTTCTCTCATCACTCCTGCAACCACAGGCTCAGTGATTCCGAACACTTAGCAGAGCTGGAGGGGCCCGGAGAGGCCACCTCCCCTCCTAGTCTGAGGTCGAGGACTGAGGCTCCGGCCACAGTCCTCTGCAGCCGAACGTGGAGCTGCCGGTGCTGTCTACAGAACTGGCCCCATAGCCTGTGTGTTTGGGCTTCACTCCACTCAGCACGCCAATCTACAGCCGGAAAGAGTCAGCGGGACCCAGGGGTCCTGGCTCGGGCACCATCAGCCAAAGGAACAGGCACTTCGAGTCTCTCAAACTGGGGTGGGAAGTTGCGTTGGGTGAGTTTTCTTTTTGACAATGAACCTTAAAAAATAATATCTACTGCTTTTTTCCTTACTCTAAAAGCAATACAGAAAGTGTATCTGCAATGCAGAAAATCTGCAAAACACAGAGAAACAAAGCAAAAAATACCTATCAACCCACGACCAAGATAAGCACTATCAGTATTCTGGCAAACATCCTTCCAATCTTTTCACTGCATGCGTATTTGTAAAGCAGGCTCATGGAGAGACACAGCCTTGGGCCTTTCTCCTACAGCATCAGGTAGCCCACATCGCCATATACTCCTGCATTTGTTCTCCAAATTCCTTTGTGGTTCTAAAGTTCTGGTTCCAGATCATTCTCAGCTCTAGCTGACAATCAGAATCATTTCCAGAGCTTGTTAAAAGACAGATTACTGGTCCTCACTTCCTAGAGCTCCTGTCAGGAGGGCTGGGTGGGCCTGGCACCCCAAGACTGTCTGGGGAGAAAGTGAGCAAGGACGTCTGCCCTCTGGTGGGCTCACAAGCCTCCTCTCCATCCCCCTCCTGGGAATACTACAAGAATGACATCTAGGCATCCAACCCTCCCGGAGACAGCCCCACCGTCCCCCGAAGGCATCCAAGATCTCTGTCCAGCTTCAGTGGCCACCACTCAGCCCCTGAGCCGGTCACAAACCAAAGGACACCCTGGGCACTGCTAAGGCAGAGGCCCATGGGATGAGGGGGCGTGTCAGTCACAAGGCCCCCAGATCTGCCCAGGGCCCCTAGCAGTATCCCCTTAGAGAAGATTGAGAGGGACCTCCCTGGTGGTCCAGTGGTTAAGACTTTGCCTTCCAATACAGGAGGTGCAAGTTCAATCCCTGGTCAGGGGGCTAAGATCCCACATATCTCCCGGCCAAAAAATAAAACCATAAAACAGAAGCAATATTGTAACAAACTCAATAAAGACTTTAAAAATGGTCCAGATCAAAAAAAAGAGAGAGAGAAGGTCGAAGCCGCCCAGCGCCTCCATACTAACTCATCTGCTCCAGGAAACAGGCAGAGAGAGGCCCAGTGCTGGTGTCCAGGGTCCCAGCCAGCCTCCCTTCCCCTCGACTCCCAGAACAGCCATCATGTTCCTCCCAAAAGACCATCACCATCCTGCAGGCAGGAGCCAAGCTCATCCATCCACGTTGGGGCCTGCTGCAGAGTGTGTTCTCCCAAGTTCACAGGTTGAATGCTATCCCTCAAGGTGATGGGGCCTTAGAGGTAGGGCCTTTGGGGGTGATGAGGTCTTGAGGGTGGAGCCCTCGTGATGGGATCAGCACTCTTCTAAAAGACACCCCAGAGAGCTCTCTCTCCCCTTTTGCCCTGTATCGGCACGGTGAGAATATGCTGTCTGCGAACCAGGAAGCCACTGCCAGACAATGAATCTACCAGAGTCTTGACCTTGGACGTCCAGCCTCCAGAACTGAGAGAAGTAAACGTATGCTATGTAAGCCCCCCGGTCTGTGGTCTTTTTGTTACTAAGACGAGGGCCTGGGACCAAGCCTCGTGTGACTTATGAGCCTCTAAGAAGTGCTTGTTGCCTTGAATCTTTAACTCAACGTTTACCGGTGCTCACCACACACCAGGCACAACGCTAAGGGCTCATTCACCTCCCAAGACCTCCAGATGAGCTATTTGCCTCTCGTCCCCACTTTACAGATGGGAAACCGAGGCACAGAGAGGCAAATGACCAGCCCAACATCCCAGCACGGGTGAGGTGAAGTCAGACTGAGCCAGCATGTTAAACCATCACACCACGCTACCTCCACACCCCACCCCGCCCCCTAAGAGACAGACTCTCAGTAACAGCACAGCACCCGCTACATGCCACACCAGCATGGCACCTGTATTGTACTGAGCCTTGGACGCACACCTGCAGGATGAACCCTGTGATTCCAGCGTCACCAACATGGTCACCAAGCTGGAAAGAGATGAGGCCAGGATATGAACACAGGCAGCCTCTGCCAGACCCTAAGCTCTGGCCCCCCACTGCTAGGTAGACTGCGATTTCCATTCCGGCCAGGCAGGGGCAGTCCGGGAAGGCGGCCCAGGCAAGAACTGGGGTGCAGTGCACGAGGGTCTCCCTTCCAGTGTGGCCTCGGGCTACCTGTGACCTTCATGACTTGCCCATCTTGCTGGGTTCCAGGAGGACCAAGAGCCCCTGAATACAGAGTTCCCAGCCTGGGGCCTGGCACGTCGAAGGTGCTCAAGACAGAGACGGTTACAAAGAACAAGAACCAGCACCATCAGAGGAAGTGCCTGTGAGTGAAAGGGGAACAGCTGGAAGGGCCGGGACTTGGATCAGAGAACAAAAAATTCGGGAGGGAGGCCGGAGCCCAACAGCTGGCTCCGGCGCAGCTGCTCGCAGGAGCCTGGCTCCATCACGTAAATATTAGGAGAGATGCAAATATCTGAGCGCCCCTCCCAGCCCAGCTTCATGAGGAGGCTGCAGCCAGGGCAGGGGCAAGGTTTCCCCCCTCTCTGGTGTCCCCACCCCTCCTCCAGCTGCCCCCAAACTCCTCTACCTGGGCAGGAGCTGGGGTGGGGGCAGCCACCAGGATGGAGGGGACACAGCCCCATCTGCCCCCTCTCCTCTGCACGGGGCCTGCAAAGGGGTGAATGAATGAGCGCCTTCCCCATCTCGTCCCCTCCTCATTGCTTCTTTTGTAGTTTAGCAGGAAAGTAGAGCAGCTCCTCCTGGAGAAGGCAATGGCACCCCTCTCCAGTACTCTTGCCTGGAAAATCCCATGGACGGAGGAGCCTGGTAGGCTGCAGTCCATGGCATTGCTAAGAGTCGAACACAACTGAGCAACTTCACTTTCACTTTTCACTTTCCTGCACTGGAGAAGGAAATAGCAACCCACTCCAGTGTTCTTGCCTGGAGAATCGCAGGGACTGGGGAGCCTGGTGGGCTGCGGTCTATGGGGTCACACAGAGTCGGACACGACTGAAGCGACTTAGCAGCAGCAGCAGCAGCAGCAGAGCAGCCCCTTCAGAGGTCTTTCTGATGGAATCCCGGAGGGAAAACCTCGCCACTCCAGACCCACCACCCTCACTACAGAAACACATCACGTGCCCCTCTTCCACCTGGACTATATGCACCACCCAAGTCTTTCCCCACAACCTGACCAGGAGGAAAGCTGGAGCCTGGAGCTCCTCCACACCCCGACCTACGTCTGCAGGCACTGCCCCCTCCCACCACCCTCCGCCTCAATGCCAAGGGTACCTGTGCCAGATGTGGGCATAACACGGTCTTCCAAACCAACTACACACAGGCAGAAATCACAACAGGAGGCAGCCAGCACCATCTGCCTGGAGACTCTGCCTGGTAAACACCTACCCAGGACTCTGCTTGGTGTCCCTTCCTCCAAGAAGCCTTCCTGAACCTACCCCTCTCCTGGGCTCATGCCTGGAGCCCCAGAATGGAGAAAAGAACTAGCACTTAGCTGGCGCCCACGGTTAACTGTTGAGTAAACAAACGAATGAGCTGGCTGCCTCTCCCACCCCGGCCATCCTCCTCCCAGCCCACCAGACACAGAAAGATTCTAGCACTTACTTCATTTTTGAACTGAAGGAAAAAAAAAAAAAAAAAAACACCCAAACCCAGTTTCTTTACAGAGCACTCCTCCCCTGACTTGTGATGAGGGACAGGAGGCAGGGGACAGCGGAAAAGGCCGCCCCTCCGGGCCTGGGATGGAGCCAGGAAAACTTGTATGCTTTTACTGTAGATGATATCGGTCTCCGGGGACTCAGGGCAGGGGCCTGGCCTGCCCCTCAGAGGGAAACTGCCCACCCACGTGGAAAGGAGGGATAGAGAGCCCTGCTGGGGGCTGGCTTTCTGCACCCAGGGAGGGGCCGGCCAGGCTCCAGGCTGAGGTCCTGCCTAGGAGAGTCTGGAGAACCGGCAGGCTGCTGGCCACCAACAGTCAGAACCAGAAACTTTTCCATCTCACCAAAGACAGGGGAGGGGAGAAGGTGAGGTGGCCGGAATCTGGGCCACTCTGCCTGGGACACCACTCCTTCCCGCAAAAAAAAAAAAAAACAAAACCGAGACCGTTCCATAGGTGAACTTCCCGCAGGCAGAGAGGGGGTGCTCGGTGTTCCAGTGTCTCCCTTCCCATTCCCACGGGGACCCTCAGCCACAGTCTCCCACTTGGAGGTGCCTCCCACATGGAGGTCCCCAGGGGACAGTCAAAAGCCCACGGCCAGAGGAGCCATCAGCCTGCACTCCTCAAAAGGCAGGGGAGGGCTGTGGGTTTGACAACTAGAAAGCTGGATTAGAAACTCAGAGGAAGTGCCTGTGACTGGTCATAAAAGACCAGACAGCGGCTGCAAAGAGCTCACAGTTCCAACCCCTCCTTATACAAGCGAGGGAAAAAACAGCCCCAGGAACTCCCAGCTCAGACTTGCTAAGACTCAGGCAGCAAGGCAAACTCAACTCCCTATCCTTGCCCCATCCCCCGAAAGAGCCACGTAAGGCCCCCCCAAGGGTGGGGTGCCCATGCTCCCCCTATCTGTACCCAGGGGGACGTCCATCAAACCCCTAGCCAGACAGTCCCTCAGAGGCTGCAGTAACCAGAGGACGTGTGAGGGGTGGGGGGGGAGCCGGTCACCTCTCTTGCCTCCCCTCCCTCATCCCACCTGGACCCTCCTGGAGGTGTTTGAGGGCAGGGCTCCAAAGCTCTAAGCCATGCATGGGGAGGGCACGCTAATGTGTTCAAGGCCAGGTCCTTCGATTTTCTTAATTTTGCATCTCGGGGCAGAGATGGGTTTCCCCAGATGGCCCGGAGACTGGGAAGAGAAAAGGCTGGAGACTTCGGGGCTCAGCATTCCACGAGGGACTGTCAGACTCAGAAATCTGAGAGAGAGGGTCAACCGAGAAAAACCACGCAACACAAAAAAGAAAGAGACAGGTTGCCCAGGATGGGAGAAAATAATTGCAAATGAAGCAACTGACAAAGGATTAATTTCCAAAACATACAAGCAACTCAGCAGCTCAATATCAGAAAAATAAAACAACCCAATCAATAAAATGGGCAGAAGACCTGAACAGACATTTCTCCAAAAAAGACACACAGATGTCTAATAAACATGTGAAAAAATGCTCAATGTCATTACTGTTAGAGAAATGCACATGAAAAATTATTAACACAATGAAATATCACCTTATACTAGTCAGAATGGACATTATCAACAACAACAAAAAAACCTACAAACAATAAATACTGGAGAGGATGTGGAGAAAAGGGAACCCTGTTGCACTATAGATGGGAATGTAAATTGATACGGCCACTATGGAGAACAGTAAAGAGGTTTCTTTAAAAACTAGGACTGGAAAAAAAAAAAAAAAAACCACTAGGACTAGAACTACCATCCTTCAGTTCAGTCACTCAGTCGTGTCCGACTCTTTGCAACCCCATGAATCGCAGCACACCAGGCCTCCCTGTCCATCACCAACTCCCGGAGTTCACTCAGACTCACATCCATCGAGTCAGTGATGCCATCCAGCTATCTCATCCTCTGTCATCCCCCTGTCCTCCTGCCCTCAATCCTTCCCAGCATCAGGGTCTTTTCAAAATAAACTACCATATGACCCTGCAATCCCACTACTGGGCATATGCCCTTAGAAAACCACAATACTGAAAGACACATGTATCCCAATGTTCACTGTAGCACTGTTTACAATAGCCAGGACACAGAAGCAACCTAGATGTCCATCGACAGGTGAATGGATAAAGAAGTTGTCTATATATTTCAGATATACAGTGGAATATTACACAGCCATAAAAAGGGATGAATTTGAGTCAGTTCTAGTGAGGTGGATGAAACTAGAGCCTGTTACACAGAGTGAAATAAGTCAGGAAGAGAAAAACAAATATTGTCTATTAACATATAGATAATGGGATCTAGAAAAATAGTACTGATGAACCTATTAGTGTGGCGATAACAGAGATGCCAACATAGCGAGCAGACTTGTGGCCAGAGAGAGGGAAGGAGAGGGTGGGACGAATTGAGAGAATGGCACTGAGACATGTACATTACCATATGTAAAATGGACAGCTAATAGGAACTTGCTGTACAACAGAGGGAGCTCAATCGGGTGCTGTGACAACCTAGAGGGGTGGGATGGGCTGGGAGGCGGAGGGGAGGTTCAGGAGGGAGGGGACATGTGCACGCCTATGGCTGACTCACGCTGATGTATGGCAGAAGCCAACACAACATGTAGAGCAATTATCCTCCAATTAAAAATGACTTTAAAAAAAGAAAGAGGCAGGTTGGAGCCTCATTCCCGGGCTCCTCACTGCCCCTGCAACCCTACTCTGTGCTATGGGCAGGGGGTGCTCGCTGTGTATATTCTCCACCGCATGGAGGCCCTTGCCCCTCTGCCTAAATCTCGGGGCATTGGCAGCAATTTTAAAAACTGACAACAAACTTGAAGTGTCCAGACCGTCTCCTGGTCTAGGCTGAACGGAGCCTTCGGGCTCTGTCCAGACCAAATTAAACAGCCGGAGCCCAGAAATGCCCCCAGCGCTGGGGGGAAGGGGGGTGTCTAGGGGCCAACCACTGGGTCTGTTTGGCCAGAGAAATTACAAATCCTCAGCCTTCTGGGACCGGGTTCCACAGACTTCCAGCCCGTTTCATCTCATAAGCAACTCAGCCTCCAAATTTGGGAAAAACCGAGAGGAGGTTGGGAAGACAGCCGCTGTCTGACCACGTTTCCTCGGTGGTGCTGTCAAGGGAAAGCAAAGGAACTTGCTTCCCGGCTGGGTTTCTGGGATGAACCCAGGAAATGACATCCCCCGGGGCCTTGACTTCTGATAAATCTCTCCCAAGAGCCCCCTGGCTTGCCCAGCACCCCTTACTCCCTACCCTAGCCCACCATTCTAAACACACCACCAGGACTTTGAGGGTCTACACCATGACCCATCAGAAGCACCCGGTCTGGCCTGGCAGGAAGGTGGGACTCCTGGGTTTGGAGGCCACCACGGATCCCTTAAGCCTGGCCCCCAGGTCCTTGTTGTTGGCCTCTGGTCCTGTCTGTACCCCAAGGAGCCTTCTATTAGCAGCCAACCCACCCCCAGCACAGTGAGTGAGGGACATTCAGCTGGTAAACAGGTGGTGGCGGGGGGAGGATAATGGTGATGCCTGAACTGAACCGTGGTAGGGGACTCCATCTCTGAATGTGACATTCCCCTGACTGCCAGACATTCAAGGAGAAAAAGGTGAGGCCCCATTCTGCTCAGCCAGCACCAGGATGAGGGCTATAGCACTCCCTTAGGGGCCTGCCACGGCTGTGCCAAGGCCATGGTCACCAGGCTGAGAAGTCTCCAGCCCTGCAGGGTAAGCGTGCCATCTGCCCTTGGCAACGTCACGTCATGAACAGGCCGCAAGGCCAACTGCTTCCACCGGCAGGACAGTCTCGCTCACAAACATGGCCTGAGCAAGTACAACCACTGTGTGGCCACCTGCTGTGTGTCGGGCCCAGGGATGTCCATGGCTGCCACTGAGCCTGAGGGCTCAAGCCCCAGGGGGCTCCTTTCTCCAGGCACAGAGGCCCCAGCCCATGCCCATCTGCGTCTCACATTGGCACATGGGTGCAGGGCTAACCAGCCCCTGGGGGTGAGCTCGAGGCACACAACTCTGGCCTCTAAGTCCCGGCTTCTCCACACTGGCCCCAGAGGGGATGATGCGCCAAATTCCAGATTTGCAACACAATCAGGAGTAGCATAGGGCTGCTGGTCAAGGAGGATGTCGTGGTCAGCACGCCCAGTCCCTGACACCAGCTCCCGGTTCCGACTCTCTTTCAGGAAGGCTGGAAGCCAGCAAAGGCATGGGCAGGCAGCCCGACCCCACTGTCTTCAAAGCCAGGTCGTACAGCATATGCCTGCGTCGTCTGCAGGGCAGGCCCATAGTCCACCCATCTGGGGTGCTCTGGGGTCGGGGGAGACTGGGATGACCTCCCCAGTGAAGGAACCCTGCAGGCAGCCCACCTGACCCAAGTCTCCAAGTTCTGCCTGTGAGACAGCATGACACCTCCCAGGCCCGGGCAAGGACTCCCGTGCTGGCCAGTAGCACAAGTATCTGCCCTGAATCTACCGTGCTGACCCTGGTATATAGCCTCACTCACCACCACTCCCCCTGACCACTCAGGGACCCAACAGACCCTCGCACCCCTTCCCTTCCATCACCCAGATTCCTGCATTTAGGCATCCACACCCACCCGATTCTGGCAAATACCTGACCCCCCACCTCGAGCCCCAACAGCAGCAGCACCCACCATATGCCCGGGAACAGGAACCAGGCTCAGGCTGTTGGCTATCTCCCCAAGACGATCCTTGGACAGAGGCTGTTTATAACCCCACTCAACAGAAGGGGAAACCGAGGCTCATGGGCCAAGACTCCTTCACCACCCAGCTGCCCTACCCATCACTTCCCTCCAAAGGCCCTCCTTCTCCTTTGGGATGCAAACTCTACCCACTTGTCCCTTTCAAACCTTCCTACAGTGGGTAGGATTCCACGCTTCCACTGCCAAAGGCCCAGGTTCAATCCCTGGTCAGGAACTAAGAGCCCACAGGCTGTGTGGTACAGCATCCCCCCCTCCAAGAAAAGAATTCCTGGAAGGATCTGTGTCCTTCAGGAAGCCTTTCCAGATGGACACCCCACAGCATAGGATGTGCCTGCCCAACCCACCTCCCTGGCCCACGTCTAAACCTCAGCCCCACTGATGATGGGGACCCTTCTGCCACCTGGTACTTCCTCGCAATCAAGACAGAGGGTGCGTCTAGCCCCGGGCCCTGGACCCAACAGCACCAGGCCAATGCAGCTGGTGGTAGTCAGACCCGTCAGAGAGCCAGCCCCTCGTAGCCATGAGCAGGTATCAGCGGAGTCCCAGGAAGGCTGGTTCCTTCCATCCAGCGAGTGATCGCACACCACCACAGCGCCTGTCTCCCGCCACAGGTGAGGACTGTGGGATGCTGTATTCTCAAGAGGCCTCGGGTCTCGCTGAAAAGCAGGACTCATTGCTCAAGAAGCCCAGCGGTGTTAATTAGGGGCAGATTCACACCCATCAGCAAGGAGAGGGGCACCTGGACCCAGCCGTCGAGGGAGCCCTGGTCCAGGAGGCGTCTGGGCTCCTAGATGAGCAGGTGCAACTGCAGTCTTGTCTCCCCACCCGTCTCCCTGCCCACTGCCCGCTTGGGCTCTGGGACCCAGCTGGCAGAGTCCCATAAGGAGACGTCAGAGGACAGACGTCAGAGGTTCAGAAGGGCAGACACCTCCTCCAGGCGGGAGAGACGGCTCTGGGACCGGAACTCCTGGGTCCTGGGCCAGATTGCGTCTCAACCAACATCAAGGACTTTCAGGATTTTTTCAGCCCATGCAAATCCGGTTACAGCCAACCCTGCTGGGAAAGTAGGCCAACAGCTGGCACTTGGAAGGGCTTTTGTTACACAAAGACCCGAGTTGTAATAGCGTTTGCGATAACAGATTTGGCCTGCCTTCGTTAAAGAACAGGCCGTCTGCCTGCCCCGTACTCCACCAGCCGGGAGCCAGATAGCAGATGGGGTCACCCTTCCAGCCACCCCATCACACAGGGAGTGACAGGTGCTGAGGCCACCTGCAGCCCATCTTCCAACAGGGGAAACGAAACTTTAAAAAAATCAATTCAGCAAAACACAAAATGTTCTTCCTGCCCCTTCATGAGGGTCTCCATGGAGCCCTGAGATCCTCCTCGGAGGGAAGGCAGGGGCCATCATGTGGGAGGTTCACACCCACGGAGGACACTGCCCCCCCCCACCCGCCAGTCCCCAGGGGAGACCTGAATCCACAGACGCTTCCAAAATAGGAGACAAGCTGAATCTCCACGCCACCTCAGTGATGGCCGTGGAGCTTAACAACCTCACCCTCAATCCTCCAGGGTAGGTAAGGGGATGAGCAGAAACAACAAGATGAAAAGAGAAGAGTGTTCCCCAGGAAAGGGAGAGGCATGTGCCCGGGATATGGAGTGTTAGCAGAATTTAACCAGGGGTATCCACTCCACAACCCCCCCAACACACACACACACCTCCACTGGGACAGCTTTCTGACTGCCCTGCAGGGCCTGCTACCTTGGCCTGGATACTGCCATCGCCCCAAACCTCCAGGAAACACCCCAACAGAGCCAGTGGGACCCAGTCGTAGGACTCCAGTCTGCTCCGGTTGAAAGTCACCCCCAGCAACCACAGTGGCTCAGAACTCTCCAGCCTTTGGTGGTGGCCCCTAGGGCCTCCATCTTTAGCCACCAACATATGCAGCTGTTGAGGAGCCAGGATTTCCTCCCACCCCTCTGACCCTACCTTGCAGAAACTGAGATATCAAGCGGGCAGCCCAGGCAGAGGCCCCCCAACCGGCCCCACGGAAACAGACCAGCGCTCCTCCGGCTCCAATCTTGGCCACTCTGGCTGCCTCCCCAGGATGGTCTGGGCTCCCGGCGGGCAGGCACACCTGGTCCTCCGTGACCTTGCTCGTCTGACTGTCACGAGCTGGCTCCTCTCATGCCCCAGCCCTAATGGGCCAGCTCATTCCGGCCTCCCCTACTCAGCTCACTGTCCCTGGCCCGAGCGGGCTCCTCCTCCCGCCTGCAACCAGATTTCTGCCTCCTCCACCACCACGACCTTTCTCCGTCCTGGCTCTGCCAACCAGTATCACCCACAGTTGCTCTGGGTCAGACACCCTCCTCCTGCCCTGATCTCTCCTTCCCATGTCTGTCTGTCCAGGGCTGTCACTCTCAACACCCAACTCCACTCCAAGTTTCGGGGGCTCCTGGGGAGGCTGCCTTTCTGGTCTCCAAGCTGGCCATGTGTACAGAGCGCACACACATGTACACACACACACACACACAACCAATGTGCACGCGAGGGGCTCTAACTCGCCTGCCTTCAGTGCATGAGTCTGCAGGGTACACAGCGGGGAGGCTGCCGCACACCAGGAACCAGAGGGTCCAGGCTTTGCTCCCTCAGTGAGAAATCCCCCCCTGAAAGCACAAGCGCGGGGCTGCCAACTGCCACACCAGGATGGTCTCAATGAGGCCATTGTCTCCACCAGATGAGAGGGTTGAGAAGCTGCCTGAGAAGCAGCTGCCGAGGCTGCTGGCATCTCCAGACGGGGTACTTCGGGAGAGGATGGAGTTGCATGCGGGCCCCGAGTCAGAGGCGCCAACAACCTCTGGGGCATGTACTGTGACAGAGCGCACGACCCCTAAACCTCCTCCTCCTCCGGCTGCCTCAGGGCTCCTGACCTCCTGCTTTCATGTCAGGGACCGCAAGCCGACCTAATTGACACAGGCCTCAGGAGAAAAGTATACAGAGTGCAGAACCTGAAGCAGGCAGCCATCTCCAGGTCGACCAGTTCTCCCACTCAGACTCTTGGGCATGAAAGGCCCTAGAAATGTGTTCCTCTTCCAGCAATGGCTGGGGGCAAGCTGAAGGCAAAACAGACTCGGGGAGATCTTGAGTATGGGCACACACCCCAAGGGGTCGGGACAAGCCATCACAGCTCTGTAGACCAGAACTCCTCTTAGCGCTCAGTGTCACAATCAGAAAAGTGCTCCAACCAGAGAGCCAGCCCCCAGCAGGCACGTCCCTAACATAAGGCAAGCCGGAGCTGGACCCCACCCCCTCCTGTCTCTCCACCCCCTGCTAAGCCAGTCCAGGCCCAGCCCAGAATTACAGCTGTTGGGGCTCTGCCTGGGGTCCAGCCAGGCTCTGGTCCCCAGAAGTCCCCCTGCAAATGGAGCTGACCCCAAGTGGGCCAAGTGCCCGGCTGGGCTCTGGGACCCCAGACCCCAGCCTTGATTCTGCCCTGAGGACCAGCCTGGCACCTGGACTTTTGTTCACTCCTTTCAACCCAGCCTTCCCCAGGTCGGGGCCCACCAGAAGGGTCTGCCCAAAGGCTGCCTGGGAGCCCCTCCGAGGGGCGGGGGCTCCAGATCTCAGCGGAGACAGATCCGCCCCTCCGAAATCTGGCTCCGAAGTGCTGGAGACTATTGTGTGAGCTTCCCTTCCGACCGCTTTATTCACTCCCCAGGAGGCAGGACGCAGAGCCACCGGCAGGCAGGAGGGCGCACGAAAGCTACACACATACACGAGCCCGGGAGCTGGACGTCCTACCGCATCCGGCGGGAGAAGCTCCCCACGTCCCCTTCACACTTTTCTAAACCCCGGAGGGAGGAGGGGACCAACACGCGCTCCCTACTGGCAAGCAGGGCCCCCTCCCCGCTATGGCCGGAATCTGGGAGGCAGCTGACGACGTCCCCAGGCCCGGATGGGGGCAATGGGACGCGCTCCCCCGCCCCGCCCCGCCTTCTAGACTCGCCGCGGCCTGGGCCGTGTCCACTCGGGTGCCTCCCCAGCCCGGATTCTCTGTTCAGCCCCGGCCCCGAAACTGATGTAGGCGAGGGGGTGGGAGGCGGCTGTCTTGCGGGCAGGACGCGGGGGACGGGTAACTAACTCCCCCAACCCGCCCCAAGGACCAGGCCCCCGAGGCCGACGAGGAGAGCGCAACGGAGAAGACTGAAGGACAAGCCGAGAGGGAAACTGCGCGCCCGGGTCCTTCGAGGACGAGCCCTCGAGGAGACTGTAGTCGCTCGACAAACACAAACAACAATAAAAGGAAGGAAACCCTGCGGTAGCGCGCAGGGCGAGCGCGGGGGCCAGCAAGGGCGCGCGGTCCCCGCGTCCCCCTAAAGGGGTCCACCTCGGAGGCTACGCGGGCGCGGGGCAGTGGGGGGGCCGCGGCGGGAGGGCGCCCCATAGGGGTCCCGCCTCCCCGTCCGTGCCCCCGTCTCGCGCGGGGGTCCTTCCCGAGGGGCCCCCTGGCGTGCGGTGGGCGGCCAGCACCCACCTTCGAAGTCCGAAATGATCCCGTCCAGCTGCGCGTTGACCGCGGGGTCGGACATGGTGGCTCTGGCGCGGCGCGGTGCGCTGAGGGCGGCAGCGAGGAGGCGCCCCGGGCCGGCCCCGGCCCTGCGCGCTAGCTGGGGGGGGCGGGCCGCCCGCGCTCCCGCCGTGCAGAGTTGGCCGCCGGAGCCCCTCGGCCCCCGGGCTCCGCTGAATGAATGGGGGAGGCAGGCGAGCGCCGTCGCTCCCCGCTCCCCGCGCCCCCGCCCCGCCCCGCCCCCGCCTCCCGGGCGGATCAGGTTCCCCGCACCCGGGGCCCGGCCTCCCCGTCTCGCACTGGCTGCTCCGCCCGCCTGTCAAGGCCGGGCCTGGGCGGGGGATGGGATGGCTGGGTTGGTTGGGGGGGAGCTGGGGCCCGAGCAGCGGCCGCGGGGATCGGCCGAGTCCTGGACGCCCGACCCGAGCGCCCCCCTCTTCTCCCCGCCTGGCCCGCGCCCAGGGGACGGCGACGGACGCGGCCCCGGCGCCCTCTCCACCCCCGCGGAGGCCCCGCTGTGGCCAGATGTGGGCGGATGTGGAGGCCGGGCGGCGGCGCGGGGGCGGTGCCGGGGTTGTGGGGGGGAAGAGATTCCTCCCCTTCCCTGGGGTGCAGGGATCCTTCGGCGGGAGGTTTTATTTACGCAGCCAAACAAAGTTCGCTGCCGCCTTCGCGCGCTCAGCGCCCGCAAGGGTTAAGCGCTCGGGCCGGCGGCCTGCAGGATCTCGGCCTGTTGGCCTAGAGCCGAGGTGGCGGGGCGGGGCGGGGGGGGGGGGGGGGGAATCACGAGTCACGTGACTCTGGGGGAAAGGGGGCGCCGAATCCCACCCGCCCGGGGCACCCCTCCAGCTGCTCCCTACCCTCCCCCAACCCTCCATCCCCGAGGTCCCTGCTGTACCATCGGAGGTTGGTGTCAGAAAAGGCGCTGGCCCAGCGGGGACGGAATACCCTGGTCAGAACGGCCAGGGACACGTGCCACCCCCACGCTGCACAACAAGGGGCTTTCGGAAGGCTGCGCGTAGACCCCGGGTTCTCCCCTAGTAAGCAGATGATTTCAAAGTATCTGAAGGCAGGAGTTGGGGGAGGGGACGGGGAGCCAGAAGCCTGCGGGTGAGCCTCCGCCCCATCTGGCCTTGCCCTCCAGGGTAAGTTAATTTCTACCCTTCTCCATCCATTCGACAAATACTGATTAAACCCTGTTACCTACAAGGCAGGCAGGTCCCCGGGACTAGGGACAAAAGGATGGGCTGGAACTTCAGAAGCAACCTGGGAGGGCCCCGAGGTCTGGCACCAACAGTGGGGGGAGGGGTCTCTTCCAATCCCCCCAGCCAGTTAGGCACTCCTGCCTTTTCTCTGGCCCCACTCCGTTTCCTTAAACCCAGGGCCTCTACCCCAAGTCAGGGGCCAGTGTGAGAATTTATAGCAGGGAAAGATGCTCCCTGAGCTGATGGGCAACTGGGGCAATATGGTGCCCTCAGTGTGGCCTGTGAGTGCCCGAGGGCTTGTCCTGGGTCTCAGGCTGGTCAGTGCTACCCCCCTCTCAGCCCCCACACCCCGAGTTCTAAAAGATCCCAAATGCACTAGGGCTGCTGAGCCCCGAGTGCCATCCTGGTTATTTGGACCCTCTCACGGAGAATGCGCTAGGTTAGAAGAGCTTTTTTTAAGTTGACAAAATCAAGTCCTTCCTTTTTAAGAAAACCAGTCTCTCCCTCCCTCATGCCTTGGATATTTTGAACTATTTTCAACCAAGTGAGTTTGTGGACAGGGAACTGCAAAACCACAGACATTTCAGATGCGCGCACACCCTCTGCCTGGGAGTAGGGGTTTCAGAAACGGAGTCACCACTGTCATTAATGGCACCCCGATGGCTTCCACACCAGCCCATGGCACTACTTGTCTGAAAATCAGCACCTGGGCCTGCCTGGTTGTCCAATGCTCTGGCCACCTGCCTGTCCCGTATTTGGGAGTGTGGTGGTCCACTCCCTCTAAGAAACAGCTTTACGCCATAACCCCCTGGGAAGATGCTGGGTCCCAGAGACAGGGCAGCGTCCAGCCTGGGCCATAGCGTTATTCTTCAGTGTTTTTATAAAAAGCACTGGGTGAGTGTAGACACGCCCAGGTGATTGTTCTCCCAGGGAGCTGGCTTGGAGTTCTACCAGATTCGCACAGGGTCAGTTTATAGCGTATTATTCACTTCCATTCACAGTGGAGCTAAACATACTTATGCTTATCTCCTCAGGGAGGCCTGCCAGGGTCCACACCTCACCAAAATGCTCGCCTATGGGAACCCAAAGGACAATGGCAGGAGGGAGCAGACCTCTGAGGCCAGAATGTTGGCACGATTGTGCTTCAGAGTCCAGTGAGTGCATCCCTCTGCCTCTGGCCTTCCTCCACTTAACCACCGAGGCCGCCAATGCCAGGCCTAGACACCTCCAGGTAAGGAGATACCCCCACGTTCCCTCAGGAAACCCAGTGCGGCACTTGGCCACATTCCCAGCCAGGAAGTTCACCCTTGTATCTAACCAACCGCTCTAATTGTACATCATTTATTTCCTCTTTTTCTCCTGTCCTCAGAGGAGATGGGAAACAGCTGGGCACCACCCTTCAAGTAATAATTACCTTCTCCGAACTCGAAGACAATCCAGTTGCTCCTTGGCCTTCTCTTTCTCAGCTTAAATCATCCATCCCAGCCCTTTAATCATCCCCCATCCTTTGATCACTTCTGATGACTGTGTGCAGATTGGGGCCCCGGGACTTTAACAAGGCCTGATTCCAATTGGATGGGGGAGGGCTCCCCCCCAACCCCCTTTCCCAGGGCATGTGCAGTCAGGGCTGGGGTCTGGACAGACGATCCTGACTAGAGCAGCATAGAGAAGAAAATGAGCTTAAATCTGGTGAGAGAAAAAGAACCACGAAGCCTCCGAATTCTGTGATGGTAACGCTCTCCCAAGGCCATGGGCGAGAGCAAGACCGTTTGTAGGCCTGGCCTAAAGGGAAGGTATAATTTGGGGAACATCAGAGGGGCCACCTACCTCACAGGTCCACCATGAGACATGTAATGCAGTGAATGGTGAGCCCTCAAAAGATAAGTCCATTCCAAACCTCGGAATGAGAACTGGCTTGGTGTAAGGGTCTCTGCAGACGTAATGAAGCTGAAGGTGTTCAGCTTCGTGGTAAAGAACCCTCGTGCCAGGACAGGAGACCTAAGAGGCGCGAGCTTGATCCCTGGGTGGGGAAGATCCCCTAGAGGAGGGCACGGCAACCCACTCCAGTATTCTCGCCCGGGAGATCCTATGGACAGAGGAGCCTGATGGGCTACATACAATCCATGGGTCACAAAGAGTCAGATATGCCTGAAGCAACTTAGCACACACGCACACAAGGGCCTCAAGATAAAATCACCCTGGGTTAAAGTGGGCCCTAAAGACAGCCAGTGTCCTTGTAGAGACAAAAAGAAGATGTGGAGGCCCAGAGAAAAGGCCCACATGAAGTCAGAGGCAGGGATGGGAGTGATGCAGCCACAAAGCAAGTAACACTTGGGACCCTGGAAGCTGGAAGCCGCAAGGTAAGACTTCCCCAGAGCCTGCAGAGAGAGCTTGCTCTGGGGTTTCCTTGCTGGTCCAGCAGTTAAGAATCTGCCTACCAGTGCAGGGGACACCAGTTCAATTCCTGGTCCGGGAAGATCCCTCCTAACATGGGCCAGCTAAGCCCCTGCACCATAACTACTGAGCCTTCATTCTAGAGCTGAGAGCTGCAACCACTGAAACCCGCACGCCCTAGAGCCTGTGCTCCACAACAAGAGAAGCCACTGCAATGAGAAGCCCGTGCACGGCAACTGGAGAGTAGCCCCCACTCACTGCAACCAGAGAGAGCCAGTGTGCAGCAACAAACAGCCAGTGCAGCTAATAAATAAACAAATGCATATATCAAAAAGAAAAAAAAATGCTTGCTCTGCTGACACCTTAATTTCAGACTTCTCATCTCCAATTGTGAGAGAATAAATTTTTGTTGTTTTAAGCTCCCTGATTTGTGGTTCTTTGTTACGGCAGCCCCAGGACACTCCTGCGGATCCTAAATCCCCATCCGAATCATCCCTTTAGGCCAAAGCTGCCTCTCCCCAAGGACGTCTCAGGAGCCACAAAATCTACAGCTGGTAATGAACGCTGGCCAGCAGGTAGCAACAGGAGGGAACTGGGGGCATGGGGCACTCAGACAGCAAGTTTTCATAAGGAAAGCTGGAGGCCAAGCCTGGTGAGAAAGATGTAGTGTGTAGTGTGAAGCCCTTCAGGAGATGGAAGGAGCAAGCCTGAAGGGAAAGCCCGCAGGTCCAGCCCAGGTGGAGTGGCCCTTGCCAAGCACCGGAAGAGCAGGAGGAGGAAATGGATGGGCGGAAACAGCACTCTGGCTCACCAGGCAGTGTCCCTGACCTGCGCTCTGGAGGGGGCGTGGGGACCAGCGGGGGAACAGTGGCTGTGTGCCCAGCAAACTGGGCCTCTGGACCCTGTGAAGTGGACCATCTGTCTCCTCTGGGGCAGGGGCCATATGGTCTCAGCTCTGCGTGCACCTGGAGCCCCATATGGCCTCCCTGAGCCCTGGAGCCTCCAGTCCATCAGCTGCTGGGCCTTGCACAGTCCCCAAGCCCCTTCAGGCCATCATCTCGGTAAACAGCGCTACCATTCACCCAACCGCTCAAGCCAGGCATTGGGGCATCACCCCCAAAGTCTCCCTTTCCCTCCCCTGCCCCTGTCATATCCAAGCCATCAGAAAGTGTCTACCTCAAAAATATCAGTTTGTATCTGCTCTACTCAAGCGTCCATCCAGCCCTCCCCCTCCACCAGAGATAGGTTGTTTAAGGTTTCAGTTCAGTTCAGTTCAGTTCAGTCACTCAGTCGTGTCCGACTCTTTGCGACCCCATGAATCGCAGCACGCCAGGCCTCCCTGTCCATCACCAACTCCCGGAGTTCACTCAGACTCACGTTTAAGGTTTAACAACCAGCAAATACAACTGTACCCGATATATAGCATTTGCCTGTTTCTGTGTTATAAATAGTCCCACCTTGAACAATTCGGAGGCTACCAAAGGCTTCCCTGGTGGCTCAGAAGGTAAAGAATCCCTCTGCAATGCAGGAGACCTGGGTTTGATCCCTGGGTCAGGAAGATCCCCTAGAGAAGAGAATGGCTACCCACTCCAGTATTCTTGCCTGGAGAATTCCAGTATTCAAGAACAAAGATGATGGTTAAATGCAATAAGATCCTTAGAAAGCGGAGAACTTTGCATATTTATTATCTTCATTCTTAATATAATTACCTGTAAGTAATTTAAATTCGTACCATATACATCTCTGATTTAATTTTATAGTTTTCTCTAACAGATCGATGCATTTTTATTGTGGTAAAATATACATAATATAAACTTTACCATTTCCACGATCTGTAAGTGCAGTTCATTGGCACTAAGCACATTCACACAGCTGTACAGCCATCCATTTCCAAAACTGTCCGTGATCCCAAACTGATCTTCTATGCTCATTACACAATAACTCCCCGCTCTCCCTGCTTCCTCATCCCAAGCTCTGGCAACCACCACACTTCTTGCCGTCTTCTACAAATTTGACTACTTCGGGTAAAATGCAATTGCAATACTTGCCCTTCTGTGCCTGGCTTATTTCATTTAGTATAATGTCTTCAAGATTCATTATTCAAGGCACGCATGTTTTACAATGTTTCAATTTCCTTATTTTTACAGGCTGAATCATATTCCACTGTACACGTATACCAAATTTTGTTTATCCATTCATCAACCGAAGGACACTTAGATACTTCCACCTTTTGGCTATTGTGAATAACACTGCTACAAACATGGGTGTACAAACATTTCTTTGAGTTTCTGCATTTAATTCTTTTGGGTATAAACTCAGGAGTGGGATGACTGGATTGTGTGATGTGTGTGTGTGTGTACGCTTAGTTATGTCCAGCTCTTTGCGACCCCATGGACTGAAGCCCCACCTGGCTCCTCTGTCCCTGGAATTTTTCCAGGCAAGAATACTGGGGAGTTACCATTTCCTCCTCCAGGGGGTCTTCCCGATGCAAGGATCAAACCCACACCTCTTGCGTGCCCTGCATTAGCAGGTGGACTCCATGCCTGGGTCAGGAAGATCCCCTGGACAAGGGAAGGGCTTCTGCGCCACCTGGGAAGCACATCGCATGACAATTCCACAGAATTAATACTATATAAATTATTATTTTAAATTAAATTCTGTGGAAATGTCATACGATCTGCTTCCCAGGTGGCGAAGAACCAGGATGAGCTGGTTAAATAGCATCACTGACTCAAAGGACATGAGCTTGAGATAACCCCAGGAGATAGTGAAGGACAGGGAAGCCTGGCATGCTGCAATCCATGGGGTCGCAAAGAGTCGGGCATAACTTAGCGACTGAACAACATTTCCCAAAACATACGTTGTATGAAATGGAAATCTCATATTTTATAACATACAATTACAATTTTAATGAAGACTGTGTTTAACAACCGGCTCACAAAATGTCTCAGAATTCGACAGCTGGCTCTTGTCCTACGGCTGTCCCCTCTCCCCGGCTTCCGGCAAAGCCTCCCGACGGAGCTGCTTGCTCTGCCTCTCGCTTCCCTTTGCCCCAGAACTCACGATGAGGCTTTCAAAGTGAGGTCAGACGGTGTGAGCCCCCATAGCCTGGTCCACACTTAGAGTGGACGGACTGCAGTGTCCTCGCCGAGGCTGCCGAGGTCCCGGGTGCCCTGGCCTCTACCCACCGCTGCAGCCTCACCTATTCACTCACCACCCCCGCCACCCCACCTCTGTCTCCCCTCTGCCTCCTGCTGCTGGACACCCGCCTGGACGGCCTCCCCCAGGTCTTCCCCTGCTGGCTCTGTCATTTCCTTTCAAACATCAGAGCGACCACCCCAGGGTCCCCCAGGAGACACCTTGAGCCAGTTGCTTCTTCGCCTCCAGACCTGCAACAGAGACCCCCTGAGACTCCCCGAGACCCTGTTAGACCCTGTGGAATGACAGCGCTCAGTTCCCTTTGTGGGGGGCAGGGTCACGGGGACCCCCGACAGGGAACTGCCCTAGCAGGGCAGAAGGGCCCTTGGGGACACCGCCCAGACTCTGTGCGTCCCAGCCAGCACCGCACAGACCAGCCCCCGCGTTCAGGGTGACAGGCAGGATGCCGTCCGCCCTGGGCCAGGCCCCCAGGCCCCGTGGCCCTTTATCGCCCCGAGACAGCAGCAGCAGCCATGCTTCTGACCACAAAGTCTCTCAGGCAGCCCGATTCTGAATCTTCCCGTGAAGCCCGTCTGAGGGTATAGCTGATATTTAACCGGTGTGTAGGCTCCAAAACCCCCTTACGCGATCTGCCTGGCGGCTTAAATGCAACCAGAAGGTTTCACTTCAAAGGGGAATGCCGTTCCCTTAGCACGTGATCAATCTGTTCCCCAAACTTCCCAGTTCTCACTCCGGCCTCTTTTGCTTGGAACACTTAGAGCAAACCCTGACCGCAGCAGCCTGGCCCTTATCTCGGAGGCAGGGGGACTTTTTAAACAAAAATCTTACTCTTCTAAATCATGCAGTCGAGCCACCGAAGGAAGCTCCTGGCCTTTGGGCTCCAGGCACACAGGGCTCCCCGTCCCTCTGTGAGCCCCGAGCCCTCCAACTCCAGTTGACAGCCCCCCCAACTCAGGGCTGAATCAGCTGAGGTTCCCCCTACCTCTCGGCTCTGATAATGTGTCTGATAATGAGACGGCAGCATGGCCCGCCCCTCTCATCTTTCAGATTCACGGTACATTTCCCTGCAGTGATATTAAACCCCGTGGGGCACTGGGAGGCAGAGCAGAGGGAGGCGGCTGCTAACACAGGGAGCAGAAGGACCTGGGGGAAGTTACGACCCTGCAAGATGACTCCCCACCAGCTGAACCCAGACTGTGGCTCTGGAGAGTCATTTGTTTACCCACGTGTCCAGTGGGCTTTGGATGGGCACATTCAGCTGTCTGGGATGCTGGCGTGGTGAGCTATCACCCAGATATGACGGGGGAGGAGGAAGTCTCTTCTTTTGAGGACTCACATTTTATTCTTGATTCTTCCCTCTCTGCACAGCCCCACGAACCTCTGCTCCTACCCCAAGCCCCCTGGATCCGGCTTTGGAATGGATTCGAGTCCCCAGCTTCCTAGCTACCAACTGAGGCTGGAGATACAGAGATGAAGTGGGGGACATAGCATCCCACATCCCCCAGCTGATGGGAAACTCCCTCGGGCCCTTCTGATAGCTCAGCAAAGTCACACAAGGGGCCTCAGAGGAGTGGCTGGCCAGGGACCAACCCAGCCTTGAAGCAGCCAGTCACTGTGTCAGCCTGCAGACTCCCCACCCCCACCAGGGCAGCCAGGAGACTTGGCCAGGCCACATCCCAGGAGGGGACAGGCTGTCCCCAGGGGCCATCGTTGTCCTGGCCTCCTTGCCACTTTTCTCCAGCAGGCGCCGTGCGTTGAGGGCTCAGAGGCTTGGAAGCTGCTCGTCACTGCTGCAGTGTGGGGACAAGGCTGAGTCACCCTAGTTCCACGTCAGCAGGAACAGCAAGAACAACGGGATCTGAGCAGAGAAGAAGAAGCAACAGGGCCTCTGCGGCCACGCTTATTTTGAAGTCACCGCAGTGATCAAGCCGAGATTTTCCCTGGGGAACTGCCAGCCAGCCTGGCCCCTTGGACGGTGGCCACCTGCCCTGACAATACCCCAGCCCACTGCCCAGAGTGGTGGCCAGTCAGCACGGGAAGGGCAGGGAAGCAAGTCCCTGCCTCTGTCTTCTGCATCCTCTCGGAAGGTTCTTCAAGGCTTACCCTGCATCCACAAACCCTGCTGGAATCTCCTTCAATGCCTGCTCCCTAATAATCTCATCCACCCTACCTTTGCACACCTCCGGGGATGGGGAGATCAGTACTTATTGTGCTGTTCACTCTATCTTTAGCCAGTCTGGGTTATTTTAAAGAGATGGGGGTACTTCCCTGGTGGTCCAGTGGTTAAGACTCCATGCTCCCAATGCAGGGGGCCCTGGGGTTCAATCCCTGGTCAGGGAACAAGATCTCATATGCCGTAACCAAGAGTTCACATACCGCAGCTAAAGAGCCCGCATGCCAAAACTAAGACCTGGTGCAGCAAAATAAATATTTTACAAATAAATAAATAAAAGTTTAAAAATAAAAGAGATGGTCCGGGGCATGGGGTTGGGAAAAGGGAATGAATTAAAGCCTGCCTAACCATAGCTTTTGCCCATGGAAGAGATAGCCACTGTACTCTCGTCCAGAATACAAAAGTAAAAGGTGATGCAGAGATGTGGACTATGGTTTCACTACCAGATCTTTCTGGGGGCCTGCAATTAGGGGTATCCACTCTCTCCATAGCCAAAATGTGTGTGGGGGCCTTCCTGATGGGCTGGATCTTTTTTTCCCCACCCAGTTCCCAGTCCACCATGAATGTGAAAGGATGTTGAGTGCCCCTGGACGTGTCCCTTCGCCTTCCGTGACCCCCACAAGTGAAGAGGGTACCTGAGGTGCAGGCTCCCGAAGCTGGACCGCAGCCCTGGGAACAGAAAGCCCCGCGTGGGAGGGAGAGAGACAGGAAGAGCGGGCGTGCTGGTGGGGCGGGGATGGGGGTGGGGGGCCTCCCAGCAATCTGGTGCTGCTTTCCTGGATAATGAAATCTCCCCACCCTGGGTGCTGCTGGAGTCAGCCGGCAGCCAAATCAACCTCAATGGACCATTTGTCCCTCGTGTGAAGTGACTTCGGGACGTAATGGGTTTGCTATTAACTCACCCGTCGCCCACTCTTCCCCTCCCCCCAGCATGAGTCATTCGCCCAGATGACTCTGCCAGGCAGGGCCCTTGCCAGGGGGTTGCCAGCTCCGGTTGGGCCTGTGTGAGGGGAGAAACCAACACAGAGGACAGAGGCAATCCAGCTGGAGGCCACCGGCCTGGGGCCCACAGCTTCCCTGGGACTGTCTATACCCTGGGCCCCTGAGACGGGGGTAGGTCCTTCTGTGTCTCCCTGGTTCTTGGGGCTCTGGGCAGCCATGCCCTTACCCATCTGGGTACCAACAGTCCTCCAGCAGACCCTCATAGGCAGGGAGCCGAGAAGGTGAACTCCCTTGGAATCTGGCCCCAAGGCTGCTAAGGACCAATTACCAGCCTTCCCATCTTGGAGTAGGAGGATTGGGGGGTTTGTGGGCTTGCTTTTCATCAATACTAAATGCTCAGGTTTTCTCAGCCACTCAGCCCTAGGCTCTGGGGAGGGGAGCTCCAAGCTGGCTTCCCTGCTTGGGGTCTTGGCTGCCCCCAAACTGAAACCTTTCTAAAGGCAAAATGTGGACTTCCCTGGTGGTCCAGTGGCTAAGAATCCACCGTGCAATGCAGGGGACATGGGTTCGATCCCTGGTCTGGGAATGAAGATCCCATGTGCCACGTGGCAACTAAGTGTGTGTGCTGCAACCACCGGGTCCACTCTCCACAACCAGAGAGTCCACATACCGCAACTGAGATTCAAGGCAGCCAAATAAATAGACAATAAAGAATAAATAAAGGCAAATGTGACCTGTCACTCCCTGGATCCCGTGGGAGCCCAGCAGGGCTGACAACCAGGCCTCGGTCTGCTGCCAGCCACTCCTTCCCCTCTCCCGGTGCTTCTCCTCACCCTCTGCTCAAGCCTGGCTGCTCCGGGTTCCTGCACAAGCCGGGTGTCACAGCTCCATGCCTGTCCCACTCTATCCCCTCCACCCGGCAAGCCCTTCCCAGCCTCCTTGGCCTAGCTCACTCTCAGTCCTTCTGCAGGAGCCTCCCTGAGCCCCTGGGTGGGGCAGCTCTCTTTTGGGACCCCCCCACCCCATGCGTTTTCCCAGTGGCTGGGGCAGCCTCTAACCCAGAGCATTCACTGGAGGGGGACGCCAGGCGGCGAGGAATCCGTAGGCGGGCTTCTCGGAGCAGAGAATCAGCACGGAGGAGTGACCGTGTTCTCCTGCTGCGGGTTAGAAAGTGAGATGGGGCACCCCAAGTCTGAGGCGAAAGGAAGTCATGAGCATCACCCCTCCCCCTGCCATGCCCCAGTAATCCTGCCAACCAGATGGGCCACCTTCTCAGCACAGCTGTGCTTCAGCAGAGAGAAATTTCTCACCTTCGGGGACAGGGTGGGGACATTCCAGATGGGGCATCATCTACCCTGGTTACAGGGCCCGTGGAGTCTGGATCCCCACGGCTCTTTCATCCACGTGGCCACAGATGTGAGCCTACCATCTCTGCCCAAGTGAGCATACATCTGGAGCTTTGTGGTCCGAAGGGCAGGGCGGGGCAGGGAGCCTGCCTTTAGCTGAAGCTGCCACACAAATGGAGAACAAGCCTGCACACAGATGCACCCCGAGGCTTTGGGGGGGGCGTCACTTCCAAGGAGGTGAACGAGGACATTCTAGGTCAGTGAATCACCAAGTGCCAGCACATCCAGACAGGCCACAGGCCCATACCCCCACCACTGGAGAGAAGGAATTTGACACAGCTTACATATGGTGCGTGGGGCCTTCTGGGCCAGCAGGGTATGCAACCCAGAGGCTGAGAGGTTTGACCACTTGCTAATGAATAATCCAGAATGTTTATCCAGGAAAAGGTTCAGCGTCGTCCAAATCTCAACACATGTCCCCTTTCTGCAGAACCGTGTCACTTTGCTAGCTCTACCCTCTCACCCCATCTGCAAGCCTCAGCTGTCCAGAACACAACACAACCACCACCGTTAATCCTACGGGTCTCCCGAATCTCCCTCATTCACAACTGCACCTCTAGTTCTCAGCAGAAGCTGACATTCAGTTCAAGACAGAGCAAGATCTTCCAAGGAGGGTGAGCTCTATTCCATCGGAACCCCCTATAAAAACAGAAATCAGTCCTCAAACTTTCAGCAATATTTTTGTTAAGAAAGGATGAACAGGACTTCCTTGGTGGTCCAATGGCTAAGACTGCACGCGCCCAGTGCAGGGGGCCTGGGTTCAATCCCTGGTTGGGGAACTGGATCCCACATGACACGTCTAAGATCAGATGCAGCTAAGTCAATAAATAAAAATAAATATATATATAAAAGAAAGGATGAAAGGCCAGGCTGAAACAGTGGCATGCTGGTAAATGTTTAACAATGTGCTCCAGTGGACAAGGGAAAGAGTGATTTATGGTGTTTGTCAATTGCCGTGATGTCAATACTCCCACCATGGCTGAGTTCAAGCTTCCAACGTGACCTAACTGTACACAGAGCTGGCAAAAGACGTGCATACCACTGGCTGAAACTCTCAGATCACTACAGCTGATTCTTTCATCTTCAGAGAGTGGCAAGTCTATGAAGTTCTTTGCTGGGCAAAACAGCAAACCCAAACAGGGTTCAATCAGCAGGCTAATCCAATCAATGGCCCACCATCATGATGTGGGGCAGATTTCTGAGGCTGCCTCAGAGATCGGGGAGAAAGACAATGGTGATAATCGACTAGTGATGTCTGCCCTAACCTCAGGATGGGAGATTATTGCACGGATTTGCCATTTGCCTTTCTCGACCTAAGACATTTCTCTTGCCCCTGAAGTTCAGTGCAAAGGTCACCTCCTTGGTGAACTCTTTCCCAATCTCACCTTTCCCTGAGTAATCCCTGCCACAGAATTTACTACCATTCTGTACATACCAAGGGAGTTATCAGTGTGTGTGGCACAGACCCTAATTGCTCCCCCAATATCTGACCTCCCTTTCTTTATGGTAACAAAAGTTTCAGTTGGGCATATGTCTGCCCAGATAAAGAATACATTTCCCAGCCACCTCTGCTGCTAGGAGTGGTCATGTAATTAGGTTTTGGCTACCAGGAGGGAATCCCACTCCAGTACTCTTGCCTGGAAACTCTCATGGACAGAGGAGCCTGGTAGGCTGCAGTCCATGGGGTCGTGAAGAGTCGGACATGACTGAGGGACTTCACTTTCACTTTTCACTTTCATGCATTGGAGAAGGAAATGGCAACCCACTCCAGTGTTCTTGCCTGGAGAATCCCAGGGATGGGGGAGCCTGGTGGGCTGCCGTCTATGGGGTCGCAAAGAGAGTCAGACACGACTGAAGCGACTTAGCAGCAGCAGCAGCAGCACCAACTTTTAGGACACTCCTGCCCCTCCCTCCCTGCCATGGCTGGAATGTGGACATGATGGATGGCAGGAGCTGAAGCAGCCCTCTTATTTCATGAGGTGGAGGCTGCATATTGAAGATGGCAGTCACAAAGGAGGAACAAACTGAGTCTTGGCTGCTCGGGGGCCACCATGACTTGGACTAGGAAGCGGAAGAAAAAGGAACTTCTCTCCTGCTTAAGCCTCTATTGTGTTAGTCTTTGTTATGCAGCCAGATGGCACTCTGACTGATACCATGTGTGCCCATCATCCTGCTAGTCTGGGCAGGAGAGGGCAGGGCAGGGTTCCCAGCTTTATGCACTGAGCCCCTGGCAGAGTCTGTCTGATACCATAGGTGTGGTTAAAGCAAAATGAACAGACAAATTCGCCCAAGGCTTGTTTTGTTTGTTTTGATGTTTGAAACTGGAACAGAAAGACCTGCGCTTGATAGAGGATCAGTTCAGTTCAGTCGCTCAATCACGTCTGACTCTTTGCAACCCTATTGATAGAGGATATTCGCTAACAAACGTAAAACAGAGAAGGCAGCAAATAAATACACGCCCAGCATAGGCTGGGACTGCTCTGGAGAGTGACGTGTTGGGATAGATTGTGAAAGTCACAAACACAGTCAGATGTGTGCTGGACAGAACAGAGCAGCAAAGAAACAATGGAACTGGCAGGAACATCAGGAGCAAAGCACATGCCCAGAATATCAGGAGGTGCTGAGCCTCTGGTCAGACAGTGGGTGCAGACCCAGGGCAGTCATTCACCAGGCTGAGATTGAGGGCAAGTTACTGCACCTCTCCAAGCTCCTGGTGACTCTGTTAAGAATAATACCTAGATTGTAAGGATTAGTAAGTGGAAAGTGTCTGGCATAAAACAAGAGCTTGCTAAGTGGTAGCTTTTATTATCAATAATATACAGTTTAATCCCTTTGTTTTACAAGTATGAAAACTGGACCTAGGGACTTCCCTGGTGGTCCAGTGGGTTAAGACTCTGTACTCCTGATGCAGGGACCCCAGGTTCAACCCCTGGTCCAAGAATTAGATCCTTTATGCCACAGCTAAGAGCTCGCATGCTGCGATAAAGGTTGAACATCCTGCGCGCCGCAGCTAAGACCCAGCTCAGCCAAACAAATAAATAAATACATTTCCCCCCCAAAAAAGAAAAAACCAGACCTAAAGAGGCAGAATGGTTTGCCGAGGGTCACGCGGCTCTCACTGACAGAGCCAGGATTAGAACCCTGGGTCCCTACTCCTCCTGCAGTGCCCTGGTGTGTAAGAAGTTGTCCTGGATGAGTATAAGGACCAGGTAATCAGGGAGAACTCTTGAAAGTGAGACTGGAATATTTGGCAATGATTGTGTACGTAATCAGGACGATCACAACTTTTTAAGTTAAAAAATAAGATTGCAAGAAGGGTGCATATTGAGCATGTGTGCCTTAAAGGTTAAAGGCCCCCCTGCTTCTTCCTCTGGCCCGTCCTCTTTGTGCCAGGACCTGGAGGATCCTACAGCTAGTGTGGGCCAGCCCAGGAGCCCACTCTCCCTCCTGCCCCTTCTGGGTATATGATAGATTCTGAGGGACTATCAGCTCCTCCCCTGATGCCCGTTTGCCTGCCTGAAGAGATGCCCCCGGCAGCCTGGTCTGGGCACCCAACTGACTCTTGTGGACATCTGGCCAGCAGCTTCTTCAGCTATGCTCTGACCCCGCAAACATCCTAAATGCATAAAGCTACGAGTGAAGTTGTCCTAGCCTCCTCTCCCACGGCATTCAGTCCTGACCCTGGGGGTGTGGCCCCTGAGGCTGGCCCCCCCCTGCCAGCAAGCACTGCCATCAGACCCACTCAAGCTCTGGCTGCCAGAGCCCACCCTGTGCTGGAGTTCCCACTTAGAGAACCCAAGAGAGGAGAGGAGTGGAGGACACCACTGGGAGCATCAGCTCTAGGGCTGGAGGTCATGCAGGAAGAGGGAGGAGTGGGAGAAAAAGATGGAGGATGAGTAAGAACCAGAGGGAAGACAAGAGGAGGCGCTTTCCAGAAAGCCACTCTCTTCTACATTCATCATCTCCTTTCATTATATCATCACCTCCTTTATTCCTCATGAACCCCCAGAATGCAAGCTCTCCAGTACCCCCCTTTCTGCACAGGAGTGGAGGTGCGAGGAGGACACGGGGCCTGCCCAGGCGGCCAGGTACCAGAGGCGCGCTGCTGGGACATGGGCTCCACCTGTCCAACCCCTGTATCCACTGGCGTGAACCTTAAAAGGTCCCAGAGCTGCAGGGAACTTGGCTTTGAGCCCCCACAAGAGGGTCTAAAGGACAGGGAGACTGGACTAGAGGCCAGGCCAGGTGCGGTCCCTGCAACGATGCTTGGGAGAAGCTGCAGGGGGGCCAGGTCCCGGAGGGCACTCAAAATATCCATGCAGTGGAGGGATAACCAAGCCAGAGGCAGCTTCAGTTCAGTTCAGTCCCTCAGTCGTGTCTGACTCTTTGCGACCCCATGGACTGCAGGACGCCAGGCTTCCTTGTCCATCACCATCTCCCAGAGCTTACTCAAACTCATGTCCATTGAGTCGGTGATGCCATCCAACCATCTCATCCTCTGTCAGCCCCTTCTCCTCCTGCCTTCAATTTTTCCCAGCATCAGGGTCTTCTCCAGTGAGTCAGTTCTTCACATCAGGTGGCCAAAGTATTGGAGTTTCAGCTTCAACATCAGTCCTTCCAATGAATATTCAGGACTGATTTCCTTGAGGATTGACTGGTTTGATCTTCTTGCAGTCCAAGGGACTCTCAAGAGTCTTCTCCAACACCACAATTCAAAATCATCAATTCTTTGGCACTCAGCTTTCTTCACAGTCCAACTCTCATATCCATACATGACTAAAGGAAAAACCATAGCTTTGACTAGACCTTTGTCTGCAAAGTAATGTCTCTGCTTTTTAACATGCTGTCCAGGTTGGTCATAGCTTTTCTTCCAAGGAGCAAGCATCTTTTCATTTCATGGCTGCAGTCACCATCTGCAGTGATTCTGAAGCCCCCAAAAATGAAGTTTCTCACTGTTTCCATTGTTTCCCCATCTATTTGCCATGAAGTGATGGGATGCCATGATCTTGATTTTTTGAATGTTGAGTTTTAAGCCAACTTTTCACTCTCCTCTTTCACTTTCATCAGGAGGCTCTTTAGTTCCTCTTCACTTTCCACCATAGGGGTGGTGTCATCTGCATATCTGAGGTTATTAATATTTCTCTAGGCAATCTTGATTCCAGCTTGTGCTTCATCTAACCCACATTTCGCATGATATGCTCTGCATAGAAGTTAAATAAGCAGGGTGACAAAAGGCAGCATAGCTTCCCCCAAATGAAGCTGGGCGGGCAGCCTGCACACGGTCCTGGGGGATGGGAGTCCTTGTTGGCAGCAGTACCTCTGGGTCTGGGAAGAACCTTCCAGCAAGCAGTGAGGACCGCACCGTGCATTATTCAAAGATTCAGATGCTGGTTTTCTCCTGAGGATGGAAACTCCAAACCTCAACACGTGCTTCTAAAGCCTCCCATCACGTCCCTTGTTGTCAAGTCTTTTCAAATGCTGCGGCCACCGTGGGTGGGACGTGGGTCTCCACCCACCAGGCAGGAGCATGGGATGGGCACGTGACCTTGGAGCCACTGTCTGGCTGTCTACACACAGCTGTGCGACACACATGAACGGACACAGCAGCCGGGACAAAAGACAAGACCCCTCAGTGGCCAGCGTTGCAGAGCAGAATCCTGGCAGCCATCTACGGGGCTGCGGGGAGGGTGGGGGGGTGCGTCTGCACAAGCTCTTCGCACACGTGTGGCTGACAATCACCCCCACACCCAGGCCCGGGAATCTGGCCCAGAGCCTGCCGGCAACAGGGTGCTGGTAATCCCCAGCTGCTTCCCTGACGCCACTCGCAGACGCTGTCCAAGGCGGAAAGGAGAGAGTGACTGTTTCCAAGGTCACACACCCAAAGGGGGACATGGAACCAGAGGACAGAGACAGGCATTTGGGCCAAAGCCATCAGCTCTCAGTCATGTGGGTCAATGGGCGAGCACAGACCCATTCGTTCAGCACTTTCATTGAGCAACTACCAAGGGCCCAGCAGCTTAGAGCATCCGGGTAACCCAGCTCCTGGGAAACATCTTGGTCCTTTCCTGGGCCTGATGTCCTAGGAAGAACTGGGCTTTGGGTATCACACAGGCCTAAAAAGAACTCTTGGCTTGGCTAAACTGCTGGCTGGAGGAGTCTGGGCAAGTTACTCAACATCTCTGAGCCTGTTTCCTTGTAACACAGGCCCCGTGCCTGCTGCACCCAGTCTCCGCGAGATGATGCCGGCAGGCACCCAGCACTGGCCTGGGTCCCAGGACTAGATGGATCCCTCGTTGAAGAAAGTGTGGCAAGCAGGCGGCAGGCCTTGCACTGCGCTCTGCTCCCTGTGGGAAATACTCAAGAGATGATCCATCCGGGCTCATCCGAAGGCGCGGGGAGGTCGCAGCAGGAGGCAGGCTGGGCCCCTCCAGCTGCTTCTCCTGAAGTTTGCCCGAGAGGGGAAATTATCACCTCGAGCGCCTTTTCCTCCCCAGACAGCTGCCTGGATCCCTGAGCAAGCCCACTGGCCAGGCAGCCGGCTCCACGATGGCAGGAGGGGCTTGTGGGGGTGGGTTTGAACTTGACCAGTGACCTCCAGGGAGGAGGGGGTCATTTGGCCCTCCCCTCCAGCTGGGAAGGAGGGTCCAGGCTAGGCTGGGGCACTGGAGAAATCCACTTCCTGGGAGCAGGGCCACACTGGAAGGACCAGGCTACAAGGAGGTCCCTCAGTGCCTGAAGCAGGACGGGGCCAAGGGGTCTCTCTGACCGGGGCCCTGGCTGGTGGGACACTGCTTCACATCAGAGGAGAAAGAGCAACCAGGAGAGAGCGTGGGAATGCTTGAGTGTGTATGAACAGGACGAGGGTGTGGGTAAGGGAGACAGGAGTGTCCCTGACCCCTCTATTCCTGTGTTTCCCCATCAATAAAATAGGACAGCACTACCTACTTCCAAGAGCTGTCATGACACAAAAATTATTAATATTTATTACACGCTTAAAACAGGGCCTGGCACAAAACCATTACTCTAGATTTGCTAAATAAGTAAAAATAAGACACATGTGGGACTTCCCTGGAGGTGCATTGGTTAAGGCTCCACGCTCCCACTGCAGGGCACAGGGGTTCGAGTGGAACACCGGTTCAATCCCTGGTTGGGGGACTAAGATCCTGCATGTGGAGAGGCATGGCCAAAAAAGAACGAAGGCACGTTATCACGTGCTTAACAACAGAGCTTGCATATCGTGGCATTGATAGCTAGTGATCTTGAATCCTGCCATTAGAACCAAGACAGCCTCGAGTGCTGAGCCTTGTTCTAGGGACCCTGGAGCAGGAGGGTCTCTGACTAGAGGGATCTCTCTCTATGATTAGAGCTGCTTCAAGCCCCCGGGTGCATGTGTGTGCGTGTATGCATGCGTGTGCATGAACATGTGCAAGGCACAGGCATGTGTTCATATATAGACAGGACCCTCTGCACGTGCTTACCCAGAACCCATCTGACACAGCTCTGAGTTATGGTGTCGGAGCCTAGCAAGCGGGCCATGGGGCTGAGGCTCCGATTCCCTAGGAACCAGGCAAGGCGAGATTTTGGTCAGAACAGGCAGCCAAAGAGAAAGGCCAAATTGTAGGATCAAGCCCAGCCTGACGCCCTGCCCTAAAGACAAAGCAGAGTGTGCAGATATTTCCAACAATATTACACTTTGAAATTCAAGTTCTCATAAAATAATAGATGCCTGGTATTGGCAAGAACCTGAGGTCCCTTCTACAGCAATCCTGAACAATCTTCGCACAGTCCCTGACTGAATATGTCTCGGCGTGGGGGACTCACTACTTTGCAAAAGAGCTCACTCCACTGTTAGAAAGTGAAACCTGTGAGAAAAATGCCACTTTCTGTTACTTTCCAAGTATCTGGTTCTGGTTTTCTATTTTAGAGGAACTCAAAATAAGCCCTCTGCAGGACTTCCCTGGGGGTCTGTCTAGTGGCTGAGACTCCAGGCTCCCAATGCAGGGGGCCTAGGATTCAATCCCTGGCCAGAGAACTAGATCCTGTGTGCCACCCGTAAGAGCTCACATGATGCAACCAAGGCCTGGTGCAGCCAAATACATAAATATTAAGGAAAACAAACCCTCTGCTTCTTCTACATGACAGCTCTTCAACTAGTTGGAGAGAGTGATCATAGCTCTCCTCCTCTCTGCATCTCCTGTCCAGATAACCACCTTGGCCTTCCCTGACCCATCTCAAACGGTCTCCTAGGGTCCTCACTGTCCATCCACAGCCTCCTTCAGCACTGAGTCCTGGAGAGGCCCCTCAGTAGCCAGAGCCCACTGCAGATTGAACTGTGCCCCCTCAAAACATGCTGAAACCATCCTGTCCAGAACCTGTCTACATGACCTCATTTGGAAATGAGGTTTTTGCAGATATGATCAAGTTGAGCGAATCCTGACTTAGGGTGGGGCCCTACACCCAGTCTCTGCTCTCGTTCTAAGAAAGGAGCAGGTGATTAGACCCAGACACACCCTGGGGACACGGCCCGGTGGGGACAGAGGGAGAGCCTGCAGTGATGCGGCCCCAGGTCCAGGAGTACTGACAGCCACCAGGAGCTGGGAAGAGGCATGGAAAGGACCCCTGAGCCTCGGGAGGAATCAACGCTCAATGCTCTCAGAGCCCCTGGATTGTGGTCACTGTTACGGCAGCCACAGTACCAACCCAGGGCCTGAGCAAGGGTGGCCCAGCTGGCACGGTGTCTCCCTGCCCCGCTCCTCCAGCACTGCAGCCAGTCTGCATCTGTTATCTTGTCTCACTGGCAAGATGAAGGGGCGGGTCACCCTGAGTCCCAGTCAGCAAGCATCCGTGGATCTTCCCACGTCCCCGGTAAGGGCAGCCCCGCCACTCAAGCACCTGCTGTCCAGGGTCTCCCGCCGTCCTGGCAACCCCAAATCTGACTCACTCTGGGGGCCCCAGTGCCCTTCCTGCACCCCATCTGATTCTGGGGTCTCAGGACCAGCCCAGAACCTGAATTTTAGCAGGTTTCCCAGGTGACTTCATCAGCCAGCTTGAGGGGCTTTGGGTCAGATAACCTTAACCCAAGACTCCAGGATAAGGGCCAACCTGAAGTGTGACCCTTCCCGACCTCGAGAGACTCCCTGGGGCACAGGCGGGTCTCCTGAGCCCTCCAGAGCTGGGACATGCAACGCCAGGACAGACCCTCAACTGCACTGGATGCTCCTGGCAAAATCTACTCTTCTGAACGTGAACGGTTCCCACCCGCCTCCACTTTCTGTTCCTTTGAATGAACAGCAACAAAAAAAACATGACTTTGTGCCAAAGGTGGGGCCGGAAGTTTCCCAGAGTCCAGTTTCCTGTCAGGCCTAGGTACAACTCACAAGAGTGCTTTGTGTGTATGTGTGTCTGTGTCTGAGTGCACACGCATGCATGTGTGTGTATGTGCGTGAGTGTGTCCCGCCACATGCAGCCTGGGGAAGGGTGGAGAAGCTCATGGAAATTCTTTCTGGTGTCAGGAAGATAGAAAAATGGGAAATGAGACTGTGCACATGCGCGCGCGTGCACACACACACACACACACACACACACACAGCCCAGAGGGAAGGTCTTACTTTCCTTCACCTGGAAGGATACCTGGGCTTGGGAAACAAAAGTGGATAAAATAGAAAACAATACGAGTTGCAGAGGATGTGGAGAAATTGGAACTCTTGGGCGCTGCTGGTGGGAATGTCAAATGGTGCCCCCTCGATGGAAAACAGTTTGGGGTGCCTCAGAAAATTAAAAGCAGAAAATCAAATGGAGAACGACCATCGTTCTTTGTGCTTATTCGCTCAGTGCCACAGGGCGTGCCAGTGGAAGATCCGCCTTGAGTGTCTCCGCCGTCCATCCATCAGTCCCTGTCAGGCGTGGAAGGCATTTCTACCAGTTTCCGCTGTGCTCTTAGTCTCACCCCCATCTCATTTCCTCCTCCAGGCTCCTTTAATCCCTCAGCTGCATGCTCCAGCCCCCACCTTTGCACTTGGGTGTGAATCATTTCCTCTGCAGGCACGTGCACACATACATGGCGTGGGGTTACGGGGAGGGGGGCAGTGCAGGGAGAGGCGTCTTTCTGCAGAGCAGAAGGGGCTGCTGCTCTTCCTGGTCGCCTGGGCCTTGTCCCTCCTCTGACACAGCTGTACTAAGTCAGCAGCCAGCAGGCCCCTACCCATGGACCAGATCTAGCCCCCACAGCCCCCTCCCCAGCCAACACTAGGACACTGGAAGGCACGTCCTCTGCACCAGCTCCATCCAACCCGCTCACACCCTCCTGAAGTTTCTCAGCCACCCAATAAGCTGCTGCTACAGACCAGCTCCGGCTTCCCAGGTGGTGCACTGGTAAGGAATCTGTCTGCCAGTGCGGGAGATGCAACAGACGTGGGTTCAATTCCTGGGTCAGGAAGATCCCCTGGAGAAGCAAATGGCAACCCACTCCAGTATTCTTGCCTGGAAAATCCCATGGCTGGAGGAGCCTGGTGGGCTACAGTCCACGGTGCTGCAAAGAGTTGGACACGACTGAGCGACTTCACTTTCATGATTAGTGATACTGAGCATCTTCCCATGTGCCTGTTGGCATCTGCATGTCTCCATTAGATAAACGTCTGTTGAGGCCCTTGGACAATTTTTTAATTGGGTTGTTTGTTTTTTGTGTGTGTGATTGAGTTGTAGCAGTTTTTAATATAGTCTGGATATGAAATCCTTATCAGATATATGATTTGAAAAAAAACATTCTATGGATTGCCTTTGCATTCGGTTGATAACCATCTTTGATTCACAGAAGTTTTTAATTTTGATGAAGCTCAGTTGACCTCTTCTTTCTTTTGTTGCCTGTGCCTTTCAGTATCAAATACAAGAAATCACGGCCAAAAGCAATGTCCCAACGTTTTCCCCTACATTTTCTTCTACAGAAGTTATTTCTTGTCTTTGCTGTTTCTACATTCTTCAGAGTCCTCTTTCAACCTTGCAATATTTAACCACTTTTTACCAGTTAATAATTCTTTACTTTTCACTTTGCTGTTCAAATTACTGGTGTGGTTTCTGCTTCCTGCCTGGGCCCCAACTGATACACCAAGTAAGTAGAAAGGAGGAAGTAATGAAGATAAGAGCAGAAATCAAGGAAATGGAAAATAGAAACAAAATACAGCCAAAAGTTGGTTCTTTAAAAGATCTACAGATCAATAAACTCAGAGCTGGACTGATAAGAGAGAGAAAAAGAAATGAAGACCATAAGTTTTCAATATTAGGAATGAAGAGTTATCCCTAAGATCCTATAGATATAAAAATTATAACAAAGGAATACTATGAACAACTTTATATGAATAAATTCAATAATTTCCATGAAACAAATTCTTTCAAAATAAAACCTACCAAAACTGATACAAGAGGAAGTAAAAAACCTGAATAGTTCTCTTTATATATAAAGTGTATATTTAAATAATATTTAATATATAATTAAATATTTATTTAATATATTTAATATTTTTTTTTAGCTGCACGGTGTGGCTTGCAGGATCTTAGTTCCCTGGCCAGGGATGGAACACAGGCCCTTGGCAGCGGAGTCCTAGCCACTGGACCACCAGGGAAGTCCCTAATATACATTTTTAAATTAATGTTGTAATTAAAGAAAAAAACTTTCTGAAAAGAACACTACAGTGAAAGACGGCGTCTTTGGTGACCTCTATCAAACATTTAAGGAAGGAAATAACACCAATCTTATACAAATTTTTACAGAAAATAGAGAAGAGGGAACACTCTGAACTCATTTTATGAGGGCAAAATAATCCTGACCAAAACATCACCAAAACAAACTAACAGAAAATACCACATCAGTATCCTTCATGAATCTACAAACACACACACACACACACACACACACACACATCCTTAAAAAAAAAAAAAACTAAGCAAATCAAACCCAGCAATACATAAATAAATAGTTTATCAGTTGAGCATCCTAGACTTACTCCAGGAAGGCAAACTTGGCTTAATATTCAAAACTCAATCACTGTGGGGCTTCCTTGGCTGTCTGGTAGTTAAGACCCGATGCTTCCACTTCAGAGGGGAGATGGGTTCCATCTCTGGTGGGGGAACTAGGATCCCTTATGCTGCAGGACGCAGCCAAAAACACCGAATCAATCACCGTAACGTATCTTCAATAAGAACAAAGGAGAAAAGTGATCATTTCAACAGATACAGGAAAAGTACTTACTAAAGTCAACACCCATTCTTGTTCAAAACTCTGGAAAATTAGGGATAGAAAAAAATCTCCCCAGTCTGACAAAAAGCATATATGGAAAATCTATATTTAATATGATATGTTCCAACACAAAGCCAGGATGTCTATGAACCACTTCTATTCAACACTGTACTTGCAGTTTCAGCTACTGCAATAAGGCATGAAAAATAAAGTCATCAAGATCAGAAAGAAAGAAGTAAAACTGACTATTTTCAAATAACATCATTGTTTACTTAAAAAATCATGAACATCTATAAAACAAGTATTAGAATAATAAATGATAAGCTCACAGGATATAAGATTTAAATATAAAAATCCACTGCATTTTATATAATCTTTATATACTAGCAGCAAACAACTGCTGCTAGAAAATGAAATTTAAAATGTATATTCAATTTATAATAGCACCAAAAAGTTAGAATAAATTAAACTTTTGACATGAAGAACTTTTCATTGAAAATGACAGAACAACATAATTCTGTAGAAATTAGAGATATATATGTAAAGACCTTTAAAAATGGAGATGTAAATTAATTAATTAAAAATTTTTATAAAATTAGAAGACTCAATGTTATTAAAACATCAGTTCTCCCTAAGTTGATCTACAGATTCAATGCAATCTCAGTCAAAATTTGCAAAGTGTTTTTTAGAAGCTGACACTTTATTTCTAAAATTCATAAGGAAACTCAAAGAACCAAGTATTCTTGGCCCAACACAATGTTTTGAATATACTGTGAGATCCTATTTCAAGGCTTATTTTTCAGTCACATTAATCAAGATAGTGCAGTACTGGCAAAGAAAAAAAAAAGGACAAAATACCAATAAAACAGGAAAACTGAAATAGAGCCACATATATAAAATTAATTGATTTTCAACAAGAGTGCCAGGAAATTTAATGGGGTAAGAATGTCTTTTCAACAAATGGTTCTAGAACAACTGAATGTCCACACAAACAAGATAACAAAATGGACCTTAACCCCCTATGTCTTACCATACAGAAAAATTAATTCAAGATGGTTGCTGAACCACATAAAAGTTCTAACTATAAAGCTTCTAGAAGAAAACACTGAAAATACCTTCACCACTTGGGGGTCAGCAAAGTTTTCTTAGAAAGAACATAAAGTGGTAACCACAAAGAAGTAACTTTGTCAAATTAAACCTAGCAGTGGCCACAGGACTGGAAAAGGTCAGTTTTCATTCCAATCCCAAAGAAAGGCAATACCAAAGAATGTTCAAACTACCACACAATTGCACTCATCTCACATGCTAGCAAAGCAATGCTCAAAATTCGCCAAGCCAGGCTTCAACAGTGCATGAACCGTGAACTTCCAGATATTCAAGGTGGATTTAGAAAAGGCAGAGGAATCAGAGATCAAATTGCCAACATCAGAAAACTAAGATCATGGCATCTGGTCCCATTATTTCATGGCAAATAGATGCAGAAACAATGGAAACAGTGAGAGACTTTATTTTGGGGGGCTTCAAAATCACTGTAGATGGTGACTGCAGCCATGAAATTAAAAGACCCTTGCTCCTGGGAAGAAAAGCTATGACCAACCTAGATAGCGTACTTAAAAGCAGAGTCATTACTTTGCCAACAAAGTTCTGTCTAGTCAAAGCTTTGGTTTTTCCAGTAGTCATGTATGGATGTGAGATTTGGGCTATAAAGAAAGCTAAGTGCTGAAGAATTGATGCTTTTGAACTGTGGTGTTGGAGAAGACTCTTGAGAGTCCCTTGGACAGCAAGGAGATCAAATCAGTCAATTCTCAAGGAAATCAGTCCTGAATATTCATCGGAAGGACAGATGCTGAAGTTGAAACTCCAATACTTTGACCACCTGATGTGAAGAACTGACTCACTGGAAAAGACCCTGATGCTGGGAAAGACTGAAGGCAGGAAGAGAAGGGGACGACAGAGGATGGCGACAGAGGATGGGATGGTTGGATGGCATCACCGACTCGATAGACATGAGTTTGAGCAATCTCTGGGAGTTGGTGCTGGACAAGGAAGTCTGGCATGCTGCATTCCACAGGGTCACAAAGAGTCAGACATGACTGAGCGACTGAACTGAACTGAACTGAAATTAAACGTCAGCAAAATTAGAATTAAAAACTTCTGCTCACCAAAAGTTGTATCATAAAGAAATGAGTAGGGACTTTCCTGGTGGTCAAGTGGCTAAAGACTCCATGCTCCCAATACAGGGGACCAGGGTCCAAATCCCTGGTCAGGGACTAGACCCCACACACTGCAACTAAAGCTCCTGCATGCCACAAATAAGACGTCTGTGTAGCCTATTAAATAAATATTTTTAAGAACAAAGGAGTAGGCACTGTTTCCACTGTTTCCCCATCTATTTCCCATGAAGTGATGGGACCAGATGCCATGATCTTAGTTTTCTGAATGTTGAGCTTGAAGCCAACCTTTTCACTCTCCTCTTTCACTTTCATCAAGAGGTTTTTTAGTTCCTCTTCACTTTCTGTCATAAGGGTGGTGTTATCTGCGTATCTGAGGTTATTGATATTTCTCCCCGCAATCTTGATTCCAGCTTGTGCTTCTTCCAGCCCAGTGTTTCTCATGATGTACTCTGCATATGTTAAATAAGCAGGGTGACAATATACAGCCTTGACGTACTCCTTTTCCTATATGGAACCAGTCTGTTGTTCCATGTCCAGTTCTAACTGTTGCTTCCTGACCTGCATACAGGTTTCTCAAGAGGCAGGTCAGGTGGTCTGGTATTCCCATCTCTTTCAGAATTTTCCAGTTTCTTGTGATCCACAGAGTCAAAGGCTTTGGCATAGTCAATAAAGCAGAAATAGATGTGTTTTTTTGGAAATCTCTTGTTTTTTCGATGATCCAGCGGATGTTGGCAATTTGATCTCTGGTTCCTCTGCCTTTTCTAAAACCAGCTTGAACATCTGGAAGTTCACAGTTCACGTATTGCTAAAGCCTGGCTTGGAGAATTTTGAGCAATACTTTACTAGCGTGTGAGATGAGTGAAATGTGTGGTAGTTTGAGCATTCTTTAGCATTGCCTTTCTTTGGGATTGGAATGAAAACTGACCTTTTCCAGTCCTATGGCCACTGCTGAGTTTTCCAAATTTGCTGGCATATTAACTGCAGCACTTTCACAGCATCATCTTTCAGGATATGAAATAGCTCAACTGGAATTCCATCCCCTCCACTAGCTTTGTTCATAGTGATGCTTTCTAAGGCCCACTTGACTTCACATTCCAGGAAGTCTGGCTCTAGGTGAGTGACCTCACCATCATGATTATCTTGGTCATGAAGATCTTTTTTGTACAGTTCTTCTCTGTATTCTTGCCACCTCTTCTTAATATCTTCTGCTTCTGTTAGGTCTGTAGAATTTCTGTCCTTTATTGAGCTCATCTTTGCATGAAATGTTCTCTTGGTATCTCTAATTTTCTTGAAGAGATCTCTAGTCTTCCCCATTCTGTTGTTTTCCTCTATTTCTTTGCATTGATCACTGAGGAAGCCTTTCTTATCTCTTCTTGCTATTCTTTGGAAGTCTGCATTCAGATGCTTATATCTTTCCTTTTCTCCTTTGCTTTTCACTTCTCTTCTTTTCACAGCTATTTGTAAGGCCTCCCCCAGACAGCCATTTTGCTTTTTTGCATTTCTTTTCCATGGGGATGGTCTTGATCCCTGTCTCCTGCACAATGTCATGAACCTCCAGTCCATAGTTCATCAGGCACTCTATCTATCAGATCTAGGCCCTTAAATCTATTTCTCACTTCCACTGTATAATCATAAGGGATTTGATTTAGGTCATACCTGAATGGTCTAGCGGTTTTCCCTACTTTCTTCAATTTAAGTCTGAATTTGGCAATAAGGAGTTCATGATCTGAGCCACAGTCAGCTCCTGGTCTTGTTTTTGCTGACTGTATAGAGCTTCTCCATCTTTGGCTGCAAAGAATATAATCAATCTGATTTCGGTGTTGACCATCTGGTGATGTCCATGTGTAGAGTCTTCTCTTGTGTTGTTGGAAGAGGATATTTGCTATGACCAGTGCGTTCTCTTGGCAAAACTCTATTAGCCTTTGCCCTGCTTCATTCCATATTCCAAGGCCAAATTTGCATTCCAGTTCCCTATAATGAAAAGGACATCTTTTTTGGGTATTAGTTCTAAAGGTCTTGTAGGTCTTCATAGAACCGTTCAACTTCAGCTACCTCAGCGTTATTGGTTGGGGCATAGAGTTGGATTACTGTGATATTGAATGGTTTGCCTTGGAAACAAACAGAGATCATTCTGTCTGGCATCTGGTCCCATCACTTCATGGGAAATAGATGGGGAAACAGTGGAAACAGTGTCAGACTTTATTTTGGGGGGCTCCAGAATCACGGCAGATGGTGATTGCAGCCATGAAATTAAAAGACGCTTACTCCTTGGAAGAAAAGTTATGACCAACCTAGATAGCATATTGAATGCAGAGACATTACTCTGCCAACAAAGGTCCGTCTAGTCAAGGCTATGGTTTTTCCAGTGGTCATGTATGGATGTGAGAGTTGGACTGTGAAGAAAGCTGAGTGCTAAAGAATTGATGCTTTTGAACTGCGGTATTGGAGAAGAGTCTTGAGAGTCCCTTGGACTGCAAGGAGATCCAACCAGTCCATTCTAAAGGAGATCAGCCCTGAGTGTTCTTTGAAAGAAATGATACTAAAGCTGAAGCTCCAGTACTTTGGCCACCTCATGTGAAGAGTTGACTCATTGGTAAAGACTCTGATGCTGGGAAGGATTGGGGGCAGGAGGAAAAGGGGACGACAGAGGATGAGATGGCTGGATGGCATCATCGACTTGATGGACGTGAGTCTGAGTGAATTCCGGGAGTTGGTGATGGACAGGGAGGCCTGGCGTGCTGCGATTCATGGGGTCGCAAAGAGTCAGACACGACTGAGCAACTGAACTGAAGGAGTAGGCAAGCCATGGAGTGGGAAAAAAATATTTGCAACTCATGTATCTAACAAAAGACCAGTATCCAGAAAGAATTTAATAACCCAGTTTTAAAATGGGCAACAGATTTGAAGACATTTCACAGAGGAAAATATATGAAAGGCCAATAAGCACATGGAAATGTGCTCCACAGCCTGAGTCATCAGACAAATGCAAATTGAAGCCAGAATGAGATACCACCACACACCCACCAGAAGGACTACATTGTGAACCAGAGAGCACTAAACGTTGGCGAGGATGTGGAGCCTCCGGAATGCTCCAACGTTGCAGGTGGGCGTGTGAAAACACAGCAGCTGCTTGGGGTAAAGAATGTGGCAGTTTCTTATAAATCTAACCACGTTCCTATCCTCTGGCCCAGCACAATTCTACTCCCTGATATTTACACAAGAGACGTGGAAGCATATGTCCACAAGAAACCTACCCAAGAATCTTTATTCATGAGCCCTCCAAAATGGAAATGGCAAGGGGCCCATGAACAGAACGGTTAAATGTTCACGCAATGAACACTGCGCAGCAATCCTAGAACAACTACTGTTACCTGTAGCAACATGGATGCACCCGAAAAATATACACATATTCAAGCCGGCAAAACTAATCTACCATGGCAAAAAAAAAAAAAATCAGAAGTTAGGGAGGTGGAGGCAGAAATTAGCCAGGAGAGGGATTCATGCAGGGGTGATGGTGATGCTCTATCTGCTGATAGGAGCTGGGATACAGAGAATAGTGCTCTTATGACCCGTGCATTTCACAGTACATCAGTTTTACCTCAAAGGAAGAAAAAGAACCACAAATAAATACTGGACTCTGGTTGCTGTTGTTGTTACTGTTGTTCAGTCGCCCAGTCCTGTCTGACTCTTTGCGACGCCATGGAATGCAGCACGCCAGGCCTCCCTGTCTCTCACCATCTGCCGAAGTTTGCGCAAGTTCATGTCCATTGCGTCGGTGATGCCGTCCAGCCATCTCATCCTCTGATGCCCTCTTTTCTTTCCGCCCTCAATCTTTCCCAACGGCAGACAGGGACTCCGATTAGTGAGAGGCAAACTGAAGTGTTTGCAGCGTCACGTGAACCGCTACCAACAACTGATTTTGAAACGAATCCAAAAAACCACACAGGCTCTTGGTGGAGGGAGGGATGGGTGTGTGATGAAGCCAGGAGCAGAATGAGCCCTGAGGAATCTAGGTGGTGGGGGTAGGGGTGTTCGCACTGTAATTCTTTGATCTTTCCTGTGTGTCTGAAATTTTTCATAGTAAAAAGTTGGAAAATTTGTAAAGAGACTGAGATATATCAACCAAAAACAGAAAAGCAAGAAGAGGTGGCAGGAGACGCCTCCCTCAAGCCCTGAGCTCTCAGACCTCCCTTGTCTGGTAAGGGTTTAGGACTGCCTTCTGTGAGATCTGCAGGGTTCCAGCCCCGGTGCCAGGGCAGGTGCCAGCCTCACAGTACGTCCCAAGTGAGTGGAAATAACACCAAGGCAGTGTGCGTGTATGCGTCCGTACATGTCAAGTCGCTTCAGTTGTGTCCGACTCTGCAACGCTTTGGACTACAGGCTCCTTTGTCCATGGGATTCTCCAGGTAAGAATACTGGAGTCGGTTGCCATGCCCTGCTCCAGGGGATCTTCCCGACCCAGGGATGGAACCCGCATCTCTTAGGTCTCCTGCCTTGGCAGACGGGTTCTTTACCACTAGCGCCACCTGGGAAGCCCCACTAGGGCAGCCTCTTCCCACAAATTTCATGAAAATGAAAACCCAACAGGAGCTGGGCTCTTGAGAGCCTGCACCGCCACCTCCTGGAGGAAAGGCTGCCTGCACCTGAATTCCTGCCCCTTTGTGGGTCCGGTTTCACAGCAGTCCCCTCACTCCCTCCCAGGGCTCCCTCCCAGGCCCTCACTGCGGTAAATCTGAGGGTGAGATGCATGGACGATGCATTCCTCCAGAACCTGGGCCCCTCGGTCCACAGCTCCTGAGGGGGTGTGCACTCCCCTTCCCCTCCTAGCTGCTCTCTACAGGCTGGGGGGAGGTGGGCGCTACAGGGAGGTCCTGGAGGTATGCCCCCCCCAACACACGTCACAAAGGCACAGCCCAAGACCACCCTCTCAAGGTGATGAATAAGTCCCCAGCCTGCTTTCAACCCCAACCCCTTCCCTCTGCCTTGGACACAGGCCACATCAGGAGTGATGGTGGTTACTGCATTGCGTCCAACTCTTGAGACCCCATGGGCTATGGCCCACCAGGCTCCTCTGTTCATAGGACTTCCCACGGAAGAATACTGGAGTAGGTTGCCATTTCCTTCTCCGGGGGTTCTTCCCAACCCAGGGATCAAGCCTGGGTCTCCTACATTGCAGGTGGTCTCCTGCATTGCAGGCAGTTTTCAAAAAAGAACCTGAGGCACGGAGAGCTGAAGTCATTTTCAAAGGATCCACACAAGTAAGGTGTAATGGGAGAGGACTCTTCATCTCAGCCAGACCTTATGCTTTTCGTACGATAACACACTGCACCTCCATGAAGTCAAAGGAGGTGCGTACTCAGTCCTGCCTGACTCTTCGGGACCCCCTGGACTGTAGCCCACCAGGCACAGGATTAGGACACTCTAAAGACCGTTGAAGTTGGAAAAGCACTGAAAACAGTCATTCTAAAGACGTAGTTCTTGGGACTTGCCTGGTGGTCCAGTGGCTAAGACTCTGCCAATGCAAGAGATGTAAGAGACGTGTGTTCGATCCCTGGATTGGGAAGATCCCCTGGAGAAGGGCATGGCAACCCACTCCAGTTTTCTTGCCTGGAGAATCCCATGCACAGAGGAGTCTGGCGGGCCACAGTCCATGGGGTCGCAAGGAGCAGGACACGACTGAGCGACTCACATTATTTTTAAAGATGTAGTTCTTTAGTTATTATCAGATAACAATACATTGACATCTCCCAGGGTGGGCATGCCTGAGTGCGCTGCATCCTTGGATGGAATACGCCACCTGGAGAAGCACCTGAGCCCGGTGGAGTGACAAGACAGCTAGGGCTGGGCTGGGTGGATGGTTGGGGGGGGCAAAGTCCAGACTGAGGTGCATCAGGGGCAAAAGGACCAGAGAAAGACATGAGCCTGAGCAAAGCCACAGGAAGGGAGGCCTCGGGTCATGCACTGAGCCCCGTGCTCGACGGTCACATCGTGCCACCCCCCATAGGTGCCCTGGGGGTGGTCAGGAGTCTTGCTGTCATAGTAGCAAGCGAGGCTCTTGAGGGGAGTGGGGTATCCTATCAGAGGCGCTCTTTGATCTCCTTTGTCCCCACCTGGCTCTCTCCAGGTGAGCAGCAACAGTGTTAGGAAAGGACAGAGGGAAAACCCACGACAGGCTGCAAGAAGGTCAACTCCAAGATGCCCCGGAAACAGAAGCTGGGAGAGCAGCAGCTCAGGCCACACCAGCAGGAGAGGGGGTCGGTGCCCTGACCCATGAGCCACATCACAGTCACATGTCCCCGGAACCACCTCCTCCCTGACACACAAGCCCTGGGGGCCGTGGCCAGCAGGGCAGGCTGGGTGCCTGGGCTCCCCGGTGGCTCCTTCCTGCCGCACTAGCTCTGGATGCAGGACGCAGCCAGCTCTGTGCGGAGGAGCTCTGTGCGGGCTCAAGGGGGCGCCCGGAGAAGGAGAGGAAGGTGCTCAGCACACACACAGTGCCAGCGACCCCAGGTTCCCAGCACCTGCCTCTCTGGGTGACATGGGATACAGAGGGGACACAGTGGACCCTGGGGGAGCGGTGGAGGGTCTGAAGGAAAAGAAGCAGGGGGATGGCAGAGTAGCCGGGAGACCCACTCTGGACCAGAGAAGAGGGTCGGCCTCAGAGGGGAGAGAGGGATGCAGAGGTGGTGATGGGAGGCGGCACGTGGGGGTCCCAGTGGGACCAGCGGCTGGGACAGAGTAGGAGGGGCCAGGCCACAGCCCAAGGTCACGCCAGCTCCTCAATGCCCCCCAACTCCGCCTGCCAGGCCACCACTCCTCTCCTGCCTGCCTCCCCCGGGGACCAAGCCAGATCCCTGGGGCCTTGGCTACCGCTCCATCAAGGAGGCTCTGACTCACCCCAGCTCTGAGGGCCGGTGGAGAACATTCTGTATTCCTGTGCCTCCCCCGAAGTCAGAAGCCCAGAGCTGAGAGAAAGCTCAGAGGCTTCAAGGGTCCGGTGGGACGGGATGGTATCCTCAGACACACTGGGCACACAGGGCCACCACCCCACTGGGGGCATGGGCAGGCACAGAGGCTCAGAACCCAGGCCTCAGGCCACCCCTGCCCCCTCAGCCAAGCATCCAGCAAACCACAGCCTCTGCGCTCAGAGACCGCAAGCACTCCAACCTCAAGACAAGCAGTGGCGGGGCAGGGCTAGCTACCACGTCAGTGCATCCAGTGGCCTCTCCAACCACCAAGGTCCACCCAGTAATCAGAGGGCCCCCCTCTGCAACTGCTAGAGCGATAGTCACGGCCACCCCTTGGAGCTCCCTGGCTTCTCCTCCCTGCCTGGCAGGCACAGGGCACGCGGGTCCTGTCGCTTCCTCCACGTGGCACCAATCACACCACAGGAAAAAAAACACACCACCACCAGGGCCTCCAAGGCCAGGCCTGACCTGAGTCCATCTTGCTGGACTCAGACTTGCCTGTCTCTTCCAAAAACACAGCCCAGCCACTGGCACCTCCACGATGTTCTAACCTCGGGGCCTTTGCATCTGCTATTTCCTTTGCCTGAATGTCCTTCCTCAGGATCCTGGCCTGGTCAGGTCCTTTTGGACATGCACATTTCAGCTCAGTGTCACCCTCTCAAGGAAGGTGTCCATTAATACAAACAAATACACACACACACACACACACACACACACACACACATGCGCCTAGTAACAATCACATCACATCACCTGTTCTTTGCTTTTCCGTCTCAAGTCAAAAATTGGTGTGTTTTCTGGTTAGCTGCCTGACAGCAATTTCAGATGACCAGTCCCAAAGGAGCAAGGGACTGGCTGTCCCTTACCCCTTACTTTAGGCCAAGTACCTAGGAGATGCCTGAACCTAGTAGGAGCTCCAGAACGATCTGCTGGCTAATTGGGACGACTGCTGTCAATAGTTATTCTGCAGACAGGAATCTGGAGGCGTCATGACCTGAGATGAACTCAAAGGTCATGACCTGAGATGAACAGACAGAGGTCACTGATTGGTCACTCGCGCTGGCAAGAGGGAGAACCGGGGCCGTGGGGAGGAACAGGTGCTGGGGTGCAGGCTGCCGCCATCTGGAGCCGGGCAGCTCTTCACACCGGCAGACAGCCCGGCCCCAGAGCATTTTCTTTACTGTCTGAGCTGCCAGCGAAGCCCTGCAAAAGCATTTTCAAGTTTTCATAGTAAACTTTCAGAGCCGGCGCTTCTTTGCTAATTCCAAGGCGTGTGTTGCTTTGTTTATTCAGCTTGCTGAAGTCAGAATTTCCTCGTTTGTTAAAAAGGAAAAAAAGAAGAAAGAAAGAAAAAAAGGAGGGAGCATCAGAAGGCCTAAGGCAGGTCCCAAGCCTGAAGGCAGCGGGGGTCTCCAGGAGCTGAGACCTGAATTGCTAACCGTCCTGAGTTCCAGCAAGGCCACTGGTTAGAGGAAACCTCCCTAGTTTCTCCACTGTGTCCCATCCCCACCCCACACCCAGCCCAAGGGGAGCGGAATCCACCACTGCAGAATCCACGTGAGAGCGGTGGAGGCAGGACTGTGGTCCGAGGGACTTTGGCCAAAGCGCTTTCGGTGATGGCTTCCATTCAGAGATTTGTGCGCAGATGGGAAGGGAGACAACAGGGATGACCAGCTCTGAGCAGACGGTCATCGGAGATGTGAGGCCAGGATCGCAGAAGCAAAGAGGAACAGGGCTGGAGGAGGCTTCTGAGACTAAGCATGGGGACAGAACAGACACGGACCCAGCCAGTCTCCCGTGCAAGCTGGGCAGTGAGACTACTAAAAACAGAAGGCCCGCCTGACGGTGGGGCAGAGCCCACGTCCAGCCACGTCTGGACCAGAGTGGAGGCTCCCTGGCTGGCCTGAGAGGGGACGGTCAAGGCCAGACCCAACCCAGAATCTCCCCCACTTCTTGCCACCCAATGCAGTCAACTTGGGTCTGAGAGGCGGAAAAAAAAACAAAAAAATAGTGAATCAAGAACCCAGGACGTGAACTTGGAGCCTTACCTCACAACATATACAAAAATGAACTCAAAATAGAGCAAAGGCCTACATACAAGTGCTAAAACGATCAAACTCTCAGAGAGAAACACAGGGGGAAAGCTTTGTGACATTGGGTATGACACCAAAAGCATGGACATTAAAAGAAAAAAATTAATAAGTTGAGCTTCATCAAAATTAAAAACTGGGGGGGGGGGCATCCCTGGTGGTCCAGTGATTAAGAATCTACCCGTCAGTGCAGGGGACACAGGTTTATCCCTGGTCTGGAAACTAAGATCCCCTAGTGCCTCGGAACACCTAAGCCCGTGCTCCACAACAGGAGAAGCCACCACAATGAGGAGCCTGCACACCGCTACGGAGAGTAGCCCTCGCTGGCGGGAACTAGAGAGAGCCTGTGGGCAGCAGGGAGGACCCAGCCAAGAACAGACACACAAAATGTAAAACTTTTAAGCACCAAAGGAGCCGATCAACAGAATGAAAAGGCAACACACAGAATGGAAGAAAATATTTACAAATCCTATGTCTGATGAGGAATTAATACCCAGAATATTAAAAAAAAAAAAAAAAAAACACTAGGACTTTCTTATCAGTCCAGTGGTTAAAACTCTGGGCTTACACTGCAGGGGGCTCAGGTTCAATCCCTGGTGGGGAGGATCTGGGATTCCACATGATACACAGCGAGGCCAGAAAAAACAAAACTTCTACAACTCAATCACACACACAAAAAAACAACCCAATTAAAAAATTGACAAAGGGCCTCAATAGACATTTCTGCAAAGAAGACATACAGATGCCAACAGGTACATGGGAAGATGCTCAACCTCACTGATCATTAGGGAAATGCGAATCCAAACTGCAATGAGGCGCCCCCTCACACTTAATAGACTGGCTGTTGTTTAAAAATATAACAGAAAATAACATGTGTTGGGGAGGATGTGGAGACATTGGAACCCAGGTATACTGTTGGTGGGAATGTAGAATGGTACAGCTGTGGTGAAAAGCAGTATGGAAGTTCCTCCCAAAATTAAATATAGAATTACCATGCGATTGGTGGCTCAGATGGTAAAGAATCCACCTGTATTGCAGAAGACCTGCGTTCAATCCCTGGGTTGGGAAGATCCCCTGGAGGAAGGCATGGCAAACTACTCCAGTGTTCACACTTGGAAAATCCATGGACAGAGGAGCCTTGTGGGCTGCAGTCCACGGGAATGCAAGGACATGACTGAGCAACTAACACTTTCACTTACTTTCTCAATGCGATCCAGTAATTCTCCTTCTGGGTGTGTGTACCCAGAAAAATCTGAAAGCAAGGACCTAAGCAAATACCTATACACCCAGATTTATGGCAGCACTTTTCATAAGAGCCAAAAGGTGATTCTTGATAGACCGTGGATAAACAAAATACAGTCTACAATGGAATACTATTCTGCTTTAAACAGGAGGGGACTCTGACACCTGCTACAACATACAGGAACTTTGAAATTATTAAATGAAATAAGCCAGTCACAAAAAAATACTGAATGATTCCATTTGCATAAGGAACCTGAAATAGTCAAATTCACACAGACAGAAAGCAGAAGGGTGTTGGGCAGGGTCAGGGAGGACGGGGGAATGAGGAAGTAGTGTTTAATAGAGCTTCACTTTGAGAAGACAGGGGCTTCCCTGGTAGCTCAGTTGGTAAAGAATACACCTGCAGTGCAGGAAACCCCGGTTCAGTTCCTGGGTCGGGAAGATCCCCTGGAGAAGGGATAGACGACCCCCTCCAGTATTCTTGGGCTTCCCTATGGCTCAGCTGGTAAAGAATCTGCCTGCAATGTGGGAGACCTGGGTTCGATCCCTGGGTTGGGAAGATCCCCTGGAGAAAGGAAAGGCTACCCACTCCAGTATTCTGGCCTGGAGAATTCCATGGACTATGGGGCTGGAAAGAGTTGGACAGGACCGAGCAACTTTCACTTTCACTTCACTTTGAGAAGATGGAAAAAGTTCTGGAGATGGATGATTGCGCAAGTATGTGAAAGCACTTGATGCCACTGAATTACACACCTAAACATCATTTAAAAGGTATATTTATATCATACGATATCTCTCACATGTGGAATCTTTAAAAAAGGTTGTTGTTTAGTCACTAAATCATGTCTGACTCTTCGTGACCCCATGGACTGTAGCCCGCCAGGCTCCTCTGTCCGTGGCATTTCCCAGGCAAGAATACTGGAGTGGGTTGCCATTTCCTCTTCCAAGGCATCTTCCCGACCCAAGGGTCAAACCCGCATCTCCTGCTTTGGCAAGCAGATTCTTTGCCGCTGAGCCACCAGGGAAGTCCTAAAAAAAGGTGCAAACGCACTTACGTACAAAACATAAATAGAGTCACAGATGTAGAAAACAAACTATGGTTCCCGGGGAATAAAGGTGGGGACGTATAAACCGGGAGACTGGGCTGAATATACACATATACGTGTAATAGATAATTAATAAGGACCGGGAACGTAGCACCCAGACCTCTGCTCAATACTCTGTAATGGGATTTCCCTGGTGGTCCAGTGGCTAAGGCTCCATGCTTCCAATGCAGGGGACCCAGGTTCAATCCCTGGTCAGGTAGCTAGATCCCACATGGTGTAACTAAAAATCCCGAACGTCGAAATGAAGATGAAAGATCCCACATGCTGCAACTAAGACTTAGAGCAGCCAAATTAACTAAAATAAATATTATTTTTAAAATTACTCTGTAATGACCTAATTGGGAAAAGAATCTAAAAAAGAGTAGATTATATGTATGGGACTTCCCTGGTGGCTCAGACAGTAAAGCGTCTGTCTACAATGCGGGAGACCTGGGTTCGATCCCTGGGTCGGGAAGATCCCCTGGAGCGACTTCACTTTCCTTTCCTTTCCTATATGTATAACTGATTCACCTTGCTGTACACTGGAAACTAATATAACATTGTAAACCAACTATAGTAAATCTTTTAAAAAGGTACATTTTATGTTATGTACATTTTACCACAATCTGTTTTAAATGAGTCCAGAGCCCTGGGCACCCGAGGTCTTTATAGTACAGAAAGACTACAGTGAACACGCAAAGGGTCAGTCCCAATCTCACACTACACTGTTATTGAAGGCGGTTCTTTATTACATAACAATGTGATGGTCATGCCATTCCTTAGTAGGACTTTGCATTGAAATAAATCCTCTAATCAGGAAAGGTTTTGGACAGACCTATTTGGGGCGCAAATAAAAAAAATTACAAAGCACCAGGCGAAGGTGACCTTATCAGGCAGGCTGACCCAGGTATCCACTCTGTCGTAGGTCCATTCTGTCCCCAGAGCCTGCCCCAGGCCTCACCCCACCAGCAGGGGACACAAGCAGCTCACAGCAGGAAGGTGCCTAGAAGCGGGGCAGGCAGGCTTCTGGAATTCTCATGTGGCTGGGCTTCCCACACCGCACATTGGGGTAGGGGACCCAATGGCAAAGGCTTGCGGCCAGACTGGGGGACTTCGAGGGATCTTAGGATATGGAATTATCCTATGCATCCAGGACGCATGAGAACGGGAGTGGGTTGAATGGTGGCCTCCTCAAACCTCATGTTCACCTGAAATCTGTGGACATGGTGCTATGTGGAGAAAAGGGTCTTGCTGACGTCATTAGGATAAGGATCTGGAGTTTCGGTCACACTGGATTATATGCATGCTCAGTCCCTCAGTCCTGTCAGACTCTGCAACCCCACGGAGTACAGTCCGCCAGGCTCCTCTGCCCACGGTATTTCCCAGGAAGAACACTGGAATGGGTTGCCATTTCCTCCTCCAGGAAGGAAATGACCTTTTCCCTGGGATCAACCCCACATCTCTTGCACTGGCAGGCGGATTCTTTACCACTGAGCCATCTGGGAAGTCCCAGTGGATTACTGGAGTGGGCCCTAAATCCAGAAAAGAGTGTCCCTATAAAACAGAAGCAGAGGGAGACCTGAGACACACAAGAAGGCCTGTGAAAACAGAGACCAAGACTGGAGTGAGCATTCAGCAGCCAAGGACGCCAAGGTGCCCCATCCACCGCCAGAGGCCAGGAGGCTCATGGAGAGGATGCTGTTGCAGGGCACCCTGAAGGAGCCAACCCTCCGACACGTCGACTTCGGGCTTCTGGACTCCAGGGCTGGGAGAGGGCCCCTTGCTGTCGCTGCAAGCTCCCCAGGCAGTGGTACTTGGCTACATCAGCCCTAGGAAACCAAGTGGTACTGGGTACCACTGCTGGATACTGGAGTGGGTTGCCTTTCCCTTCTCCAGGGTATCCTCCCAACCTAGGGATCGAACCCAGGTCTCCCGCATTGCAGATTCTTTACCAGCTGAACTACCAGTGAAGCCCAAGAATACTGGAGAGGGTAGCCTATCCCTTCTCCAGCAGATCTTTCTGATCTAGGAATTGAACTGGGGTAACCTGCATTGCAGGCGGATTCTTTACCATCTGAGCTATCAGGGAAGCCCTAGGAAACCAAGGCCCGGGTCAATCAGAGCTGCAAGAGGAAGAGGACCAGGCAGGCCTCGGGCCAAGCTTCTCATCCTGGAGACGAGGAAAATCCAGCTCTGGCAACGCAGGTCCAGAACACTGATGACCACAGTGAGTCAAGGGTATGAACTGCCCAGGGACCCAGAGACAAGAGGGGCCATCAGAGTGAGGCCCAAAGCATGCTTCCAATGATGGGAGACTGTCCAGCCCCCTGCCCGCCCACAGCCATGACACAGGACCCCTTGAGCAAGTTAGAGAACCAGCTCTCTCCTCCCTGGTGAGCCTGGGACAGACATCCAGTGACAACGTGACCGGGCCCTCCCCGCCCCCAAGACCAGCCTCCATGACCAAGCGGAGAAATATCTACATTCTCTGCCGACAGCTCACCACGCGGCCATTCCCAGTCTCCCCGAGGCCCAGCTGAGCTAAGTCACTGCCCCCCCCCCACCCCGCCCCAGTGGAAAGTTCCCTTCCTGGAGATTCTCCCTGCTGAAACACAAGCGCTTGGAACAAGATAAAACTGCTTGATTTGTAAAAGCCACAAAGCCAGTCCAGAACAAGGAAAAAAATGCCGACCCTTGGCTGGAAGGAGCGGCCGGTGTCTCAGCGGCCAGTCACTGCTCGGTGACTCATCCCGGCCTGCTGACAAGCCCTCCGGCATCTTCCCAGGGCACAGCCTCAGCCTCAAGGGGGATGGAGGTGGCGTGGCTGCCACAGAGGACCTGGGGCCCCCGGGGCCCAAACTAGGCAGGAGTTGGTGCTCCCGGGAGACGGAGCAGGGAGACCTCAGGTCTCCTGAGGCAGCCCCCACCTGCCTCAAGCCCCTTCCCCACCAACCCCTCCTGGATGGCTGCTGGGCAGTGGCCAAGAGCCAGCCAGGTCCTCCTTAAATGCCAGCCCAGCGGGCCATGAGCAGGAACAGCCACTTCTGGAAACTGGCAGGTGGGGCGTCTGGCCAGACAGGCCTCCATCCACACACGCTGGGCATCGTGACTCCAGCCTCACCCCTACTCAGTGTGCCCGCTGGGGAGGGAGGCAGCTACCTCAGCTGCCTAATGGGGTCCCAGAGGGGCAGGGACTGTGAGTGGCAGCCCCGCAGGAGACAGGGACCCCCAGAATCAGCTCAGAGGCCACTGGTGGGGGTGGGGGGCAAGGCCTGGGGCCCCTGCTGCTCCGTCTCCCCCACTTTACAGATTAGGAAATGGAGCCTAGGGCTGCAGAGCAACTTGCTCGAGATCCCAGCAGGAACAGGGTAGAGCTAGCTTCCCGGGGGCCTCTGAAGCTCTGAGTTACAATTAAAGACCAAGGTCAAGGTCCGACCAGGTTTGAGGAACTTGGAAGGGAGACAGCTTGGGGACCTGCCTTTTCTGGAACCAGGTTTCTAACCCAAGCTTTGAAAGAAATAAGTATCTTTGGATGAAAGTGAAAAAGTGAAAGTGAAGTCGCTCAGTCATGTCCGACTCTTTGCGACCCCATGGACTGTAGCCTATCAGGCTCCTCTGTCCATGGGATTTTCCAGGCAAGAGTGCTGGAGTGGATTGCCATTTCCTTCTCCAGGGAATCTTCCCAACCCAGGAATCGAACCCAGGTCTCCCGCATTGCAGGCAGACGCTTTACCGTGTGAGCCACCAATCTTTGGGTGAAAACGCATCTAAATGCGGATTTCATAGGAAGTCCCAACTTTTCCTCAGGCGTAGCCCGGGGGAAGGCCCCCGCTCCACTTCTCATCACGAGGGCGTGGTGCTCGGCAAGGCTATAAAGGCGCAGAGCTGACTGTTTATTCAGTTCCTGAGAAAGCTCCTGGAGCTTGCTCAGCCTTGGAGGTTCCAAGACATTGCCACCACTTCTGACTCCCCGGAGACCCCTTCCCAGCCCTTGTGCTCTGGCTCTCTGGCCGCCTGTCTGTCACCCAGCTGGGCCTTGGCTTGGTCATCCGTGAAAGTGAAGGCTGGGTGGGAGGCCCCTGCCAACCAGGCCAGCAGAGCGACCATCTTCCCAAGTCCTGCACCCAGCAGCCCCTGCCGAGACAGAGAGCAGGGAACCCCGGGCTCCCGCCCCGTTCACCCCGGCCGGCCCACGTCACTGAGCTCAAACACACATGAGGTGCGGTTTCCCCAGCCGTGCCTTCTGATGGTCTCCACCACCCCAGCTCCCGTGCTCGGTCGCGGTGCCCGTTGGCACCTGCCCAGTGGCATGGATATGCACGCACACCCACCGCCCATCAGCAGCTCCCCTGCCTGTGGGTGCCCCATCCACCCTGACACCACACTGGGATCTGATCAGCCCCTGGAGCAGCAGGCAAGGGGCCACCTTCAGAGGAGCCATGGAGATGTGCCTTCCTCCCCTATGGCTTCCTGGGGAGTCCACCCCTCCCCACCACAACACACGCAGTGACAAACAACAGACCAGTCCAATGACACCTGTGAAGACACCAGGGGCCAGCTCAGAGCACCTGCAGCCTGGATGCTGATGCCCAAGATGTCTCAGCCTGCACAGTGCACCCCAGCATCAGGCTCGAGGGGTGCGCCGCAAGCAGCAGGCTGGGGAATGAATGGGAATTACTCCTGATGACGTCAGATGCTGACCCAGGACACACGCCTGGGAGAAAGATCTCAGGAGGTCCACCTGGGAAACGGGGACTTCTAACCGGGGTGACTTAGGAGGGGCAGCCTCTTTTCTCTCCCCTTGTCAGTTCTTGCCCAGTGCTGATGGGGCTGAGCCCAGTCGGTGCAGGGCTACCAACTCGACCCCTTAACTCAAAACGTAACTCAAAACGCATGCTGTCCAGTGCGGGTACCCATCCAGGGACCCGGAAGCCCCCTCCAACGCAAGGACCAGGCGTCTGCCCTCACGCCTTGCCCCACCGTGACATTCAGATGTTCTAATCAGTGATTCTACCCCAGAATCTAAGCAGAGCCCACAGATCTGGTCTCTCTGTCCTGAAACGTCCCATCCAGACAGGGATGCTCATCGATACCCTCCTCCCTGTTCACTGTGCCAAGGTGAGGACAGGACCCAGATGACACCAACCCCCGCAAGTGGGGGTCACCTTGGTCAACTCCCCCAAGCTTCTGGCAGAATAGGAGGAGTTCTGTCCACGGTGTGTGTGCATACACACACACACACACACACACACATCTGCACATCTTGTCTGGGCACTGGGAGCTCCCAGCCCTGTAATCAACTCCCAGGAAGGCACCAAAATGCTATTTCAGGGAAGAGACCAAGGCAGCCTTGAAGACTTTGGCGAGCAGCGGACAAACAAACCACACGGTGGACAAACAAACCACAAGCGGCGCCCCGGTGCCGCCGGACCGGACCCCAGCGCCAGAATTGGGTCCCCCCCACCCGGTCCTTTCCTGGACTTCTGCGCCCACAGTCTCAGCATTCACAGCCGCCTTCAGATGCAAAAGTGGCACGTTGGGAAATTAAAGAGAAATAGTGAGGGAAGGGAGAGCCGAGTTTAAATAAAAGCCAGACTTAGCGAAGCTTCGCTTTTGGAACATTATGGAACATTATGTCCTAGGACCTCAGAACAGTAGAGAGGAAAAGAAATATGCCCAGAAAAATGAGCCGAAGTGACCCCTGGGTGCTTATGTCCTGAAGCATAAAGAAAGTTTCGAGTTAAGGGGAAGGGGCAGCGCGGGGCGGGAAGGAGGGCCCCTTGCCTACCTGTGATCCGGTCTCTCTCCATCATTACGGATATATTTAGCAGCAGGCGGGAGTCCCAGCGTCCCCCTTTCCAGAGACGTCCTCCCCTTTCTCACCCCGTCGCCCTCCCTCTTTCTGCCTCCTCCTCCAAAAACACTCTTTGTCTGGTCTAATTTCTTCAATCTGTTGCAATCACGAATGCATCCAAATTACCACATCTCCATGTGCTGATCATATGTTTGTGCTCCAAACTGAAGTAGCATTGTCTCTTGGAACCGGGAGGGGAAAGGGAGCGAAGGAGAGAAATAAAAAGAAGAGGCGGAGTGCGGGCCAGAGTGGACCTTGAAAGGCTCCCGCGGTCCTCGGGGTCCTCCGGCCCGAGGACCGGCGGCGGGGGCTTTGTGCTGTGGCTCCCGAGGTGCGGCCGCGAGTGGCTTCCGGCGCCTTCTCTCCACCCCCTCCAGCCCCTCCGCCCGGGGCTTCTTGTCTGGCTGCTCCTTTTTAATATCCACTTGGAGAAGCTTAACTTAGCCTCTTGGAAACCAGCTCACAGTCAAATTCCTGGCGACTCGCAGAGTCTTTCATTCCGCCCCCCGGCCGGCGATGCTGCGATTTCCTCTGGTTTGAGCCTTTGCAAAGCCTGGTTCCTGCCTGCTTGCCCGCCTGGGCTCCCCTCCGGACTGGCCGGAAGGAGAGGTGGTCGCGCCCCAGGCCGGCTGCCACGGGGAAGGTTCAGGAACACCTGCCGGGGATGAGCCGGAGAAGTGCCCCCCTGCAGATGCCCGGGTGTCCCGTCAGCCTGCTGGGGCAGAGGAGGCGACAGAGGAGCTGGCCGGCCCACCCCGGCCGGCCGAGAGGGGAGCGCGGGAAGGAGACTTCCTGGAAGATTCCTACCCCTCGCTCGTGAGTCAGTGAGTCTCCAGCCGTCCCCTGGGAGGGCGCGCAGTTCCTCACCACAGCTTCCCCAGACTCAGCGCCTCTCTGGGAGGAGGGGACAGGGGCCTGGCCTGGCTAGGGGCTCAGCTGTTGCTCCGGTCTCAGGGGCTGCTCACCTGGTGGGGAAGGGCAGCACGTGGTCAGAGTGAGGGCTGGGGGTTGGTGTGTGTGTGTGGGGGGGGGTGCTGGGGCTGGGGGCATCTCCTCTGCTCTTTAAGTTTCATTCACTTCAAGGGTTCAAACTGGCAGCCCTCCGCCCAAGGGACACAGAAACAGGCTGTGTTTGCCTGCCTGACCCTGCCTAAAGAAATTGTTGTATCCGTGCCAATGTTGAACACTTGGGCAATTTCACCAAGAACTCCAGGGTTTCCTCTTCTCTTGGAAAAGGGAGGGCATACAGCCACACTGAATGAGCCCTCCTGTCTGGCCTCACGGGGTGGGTTTCAAGAGTGCTTCCCTCTTTAGATGAAACTGCCTTTTTTTGGATGGCTGTGATTCCCACAGCAAGATGCTGCACTCAGTCTGATTATTTGCCGGCCCCTCCGCTAGGTGCCCTCTTAGCTTGAGGTCTCTGCCCCACGGCCACACAAGCAACGTGTCACCAGGAGAGGGCCACACACCATTCTCTGTCGGATGGCTCCCTCTGCCCAGGGCAGGACTCCAAATGCAGTTTCCAAGGTATCGAGGGAAGGAGAAGAGGGTGACAGAGGATGAGACGGTTCGATGGCATCACTGACTCAATGGACATGAATTTGAGTGAACTCGGGGAGACAGTGAAGGACGGAGGAGCCTGGTGTGTCCATGGGGTCACAAGAGTCTTAACAGCAAGAACAAAGCGGCGAGGGCGTTTTCTTGGGCGTGGGAGGGGGGCGCCGACACCTTCTGGGAGACACCAAATCACAACTCCCAGCAGAGTCTGGAGGACAGCTCCAAAGCCAGCCACCTGCACAGTGAGGAGAGGTGTTTCGGGCAGCTTTGGGGCTCCGTGCAGGCTGAATAATGCCCTCCCCCACCCCCGCCACCCAAGATCTCATAACCTAATCCCCTGAACCTGTACATGGGAACTTGTTAGCAGAAAGAGTCACTGCAGGTGCAATTAAGTGAAGGATCTTGAGATGGGAGACTATTCTGAATCACTGGTGGGGAGGGGGGTCCTAAAGGCCATCATATGTATTCAAGAAGCGGTCAGAGGGAGATCTCACACACACACACAGAGAAGGGGATGCTCAGACAGAGCAATCAGAGATGTGAAGATGCTGGCCTTGAAAACCAGAGGGATGCAGCCACAAGCCAAGAAAGGCCGGCAGCCCCAGAAGCTGGAAGGGACAAAAACCGCTTCTCCCCTGTAGTCTTTGGAGGGACCCGGGCCTTGCGAAGACCTGGGTTTCAGGCTTCCGGCCTCCAGAACTGTGAGAGAAGACATTTCTGCCGGTTTCAGCCCCCCAAGTTACTGGTGATTTGTTATTTACAGCAGCCACAGGAGACAAGTACCACAGATGGACAAAAGAGCCACGGCTCCCGGTGCAGTGCTTCCTGGTGAGTATATTTCATTCAACGTGTTACAATAAACCAACCACCAACCACTGAGTTTAGAACAGTGGGAATCATGGAGGGTTTATTGATGTGCTTACTTCACCTCATCCGATTTTGAAAAGAACTATTTTTGTTTTTTTCTGATTATACATGTATTATATGCTAATTACACTTAGGAACTACAAAAAACGGATTTAAAAAGAAACCCCTTTAAGGCCACAGGGGGCTGTGTGACTCCAATCCCCACTGCAGCGAGCAAGGCCAGGAAGCCCCCACGAGGAGGCAGACCAGTCCATGGGGTCTCCTCTGTCCTTCACTGTATCCCCGAGTTTGCCAGCTGGCGGGGGTGGCGGGTAGATGGCTGGGCCAGGACGAGGAGCGCAGTCATGGCCTCGGGTATTCTGGCCACTTCCTGCAGCCGTCAGTTGCACACGCCGTGGATTTTGTTGCTGCGGTCGGTGCAGCTGCTGAGCACAGCTTTGACCCTCAGTTCCCGCCCTGCTCCCCGCCCCGGCATAGTCTGGCTCAACGTCCAGTCCCCAGTCATGCCTAAAACTCCAAGCATGCTGGCCCAAGCCGGGGATAATTTGAAACCGAAAACCTGGCCGCACCGATTGGCTCCGACAGGGCTGTGTTAGTTACGAGCCGTGCAGAGGCCGGGTGCAGAGGCCGGGTGCAGAGGCAGGGTGAGGCCAGGCAGGGGAGAACGGGCAGCCGACCCCCACTGTTCACTGAGTCCTGGCCTCATCCCCAGCATCGGCCACTCGGGGCGACTGGCCAGGTCAGGGCTCCCCAAATGACTCCTCCCTCTAGCAGAACACAGAGGGAGCACTGTGGTTGTGAAAAACTTTGTCCTGGTCTTAGATTCACCAAGCATATGAGCGCAGTAAACCAGTGAGCAGTCCCAGTGAGGGGGTCAGTGTTTGAAACCAGCACTTCTCCAAATCAACCGCCGCCTGCTGTCCCAAGGGCGCCCCCCCAACCCCAGGCCACAACTTTGGGGACCTCCCCTTATGCCAGTAAACAAGTCCCTGCTCCCAGCCACCTGAGCCTGCCCGGATGGGGTTGCCCAGCAGCCCCTTCCAGACAGTTCTAAAGGCAGTATCTCTACCCTTGACCTCCACAGACCTGCCCCTGTGACCTGCATACTCCCTGCCACCTTCTTTTTGATGTCACCATCATCAGAGAGGGGCCCAGGGCAGATAAGGAGGAAGAGTGAGGCCTGCTTTATCTGTGAAGACAGCGCTAAGCCCCTGCACCCAGCTGGAGAGGACACAGGAATAAGAGGCGATCCCAGCGAGCCCTGAACTCCCAACACAGTCCAGGAGGCCTGGGCTGACCCAGCTGTGAAAAGAGGGCAGGCACTCCAGGTAACAGGCTGCAGGGGCCTCAGGAAGGGGGTCCACAAGAAGGGCATAGCCTTGTTCCTGGGGCCCATTCTGGGGAGGGGCCTGTGAGGAGGTGGGAGGAGAGGAATCTAGCTGAAAGGACACCCTCTGAGGCTCTGGGCTCAGATTTCCTGCTACCTCTCACCTCTCCCATCCCTCAAGCAGGTACCTTCTTCGAGAATCCTCCGTAATTGCCTCCAACCTATGGGGGATGCAGGGCTTCCCTGCTGGCTCAGTGGTGAAGAATCGGCCTGCCCAGTGCAGGAGACGTGGGTTCAATCCCTGGGTTGGGAAATGCCCTAGAGAAGGAAATGGCAACCCACTCTAGTATTCTTGCCTGGGAGATCCCACAGACAGAGGAGCCTGGTGGGCTGCAATCCATGGGGTCGCAAAAGGATTGGACACGACTGAGCGACTAAACAACGTGGGGGAAACCAGCCCCTCACTTTAAAAACAGACTTTTCCCTTCATTTCCTGCTCATCCTCTGACTCAACCACTGCAGTGCGCTTTCCTTAGTTAAAAATAAGGAAGCTCCATCCCTCCGACCCCCTCCCACTGACCGTCCTGCAGTCATGGCTACTGTACCTGCCAGCAGAGTGGGCAGCCGGCCGAGACCCTCCAGGGCCGGCCCCAGTCTGGCCGCCTGCAGCCTCCCAGAGCAAGACGATGAATTCCGGGCCTGGGGCCGGCCGCATTCCTCTCCGGAATCTTCTCTCCACTTTTTATGGTGCCTCAAGTTTCGGCCGTTCCTAAATAAATACGATCCAGCTACTCTCTGCCCTGGAGACTGCTGCAGGGTTTACTGGTGCAAACAGCCTGGGCCGGCCTGTTGCTTTGGGAGTTCTTCCAGGTCAGCGTGGAAGGAAATCTAGACAAGGGAGAGAGTCGGCCCAGACGGGGCCAAATTCCACCACTAACGGCCCTCGCGCTCAGCCATCCGTCCCCGTCCTGCTGGAGCCGGGAGCTGGCGCTGTATTCCTGAAGGCCCCCAGCTCCCTGTGCAGAGCAAGAGGGGATCCAAGAGTGTGGGGACTAGAGTCCTTGGGAGAGTCTGTGCCAGGGTCCCTGCATCTCCAGAACACACCAAAACTCCCCCAAAGGCCTGTTGTCTTTCACTTCTTGCTGGAAATCCCAACATTCTGCCTGCTCAGTGGCACCCAATAAAGGCTCCCAGGAGGAACAAGGGATTTGAGGATCGGGTGTGTAGATTAATCCAGACCAGCCCTACCCCAGAGAACTTTCTGTGCTGATGTAGATGCCACGGTCTCTGTTGTGTTCAATATGGCAGCCATGTGTGGCTGACGAGGGCCTACAGCGTGGCCCATGCTGCTGAGGAACTGAGTTTTTAACTTGTGTTAAATAAATGCTTTAGGCGTAAATAGCTACTGTGCCTACAGGCTGCCCTGTTGGGCTGGGTCTGCCTCTCCGCCGCCGCCTCTCTGGAGACCTGGCATTTTCCATGAGCCTCTCCCCCATAAAGCAAACAAAGAGAAAAGCTACTTCTCAGCCAAAGTAAAAGACTGATGTTTCTATTTTAAATCTGTTTTTTTGGCCAATCACACTCCTCCACCCCCCACCCAGCTTCTCCTATCAAGTTCAATTCAGCAACATTTACTGCCTGACTGCCAAGTGCCATAAGAACACCCAGCCCTACAGGATGGGAGGACAGAGCAATGCCCACTGCCCACCTGCTAACAGGATTGACAGGCTAGGTCAAATTACCCTGGAAAGAGATAGCTTCTAGAGCTGTGAACCCTTGGAGCAGGGAGGGGAGAGGCTGAACAGAGGGGAGACCAGCAGGACTGGGGGGCATTAGGCTGGATTTACCAGGCAGTGCTAGTGGTAAAGAACTTCCCTGCCAACGCTGGAGATGCGAGAGACACGAGAGACGTGGGTCGGAAAGATCCCTGCAGGAGGGCATGGCAACCCACTCCAGGATTCGTGCCTGAAGAATCCCATGGACAGAGGAACCTGGCGGGCTACAGTCCATGGGGTCACAAAGAATCAGATACGACTGAAGCGACTTAGCACACACATACCTTTATTCTGTGGGGAAAAGTAAAGCGAGGGTTCTCTCAGTCAGAGGACCAGGCCCAGATCTGTTTTAAAGAATCCCGTGCGTGGAGCCCATTGCGCAAGCCCAGGCACACAGGTGGGACTCAGTAAAGCCCCCCAGATGTGGACTAGACGGGGAGGAGCCTCTGGTGGGGAGAAGGGTGGGGATAAGGGGAGACATGGAGGCCTGACTGAGACACGGAGGTCAAGGACGACACTGAGACTTTTGCCCGAGTGCCTAGGTGGATGGAGAGGCTGAGACATGAGAAGTGAAGGAGAGGGGGCAGGGGATAGCAGCTGAGGGTCCCTGTGGGGGCCCAGGTGTCAGGTGAAAAGTGGCCAAGACTCTGGCCAGGTCCCCCGCCCCGCACAAAGGACACTCCCTCCTCTCTTGGTGAGGGGGGGGGTCTTCTGTTCTGCCCTGGAGAAAGGGTGGGCAACGAGCCACACGGCCCCACCTCCCTGTGGCGCTTACTGTCCACGGTGACGGGGGGCGGGGCGTGGCAATGGCAGGCAGGCAGTGCAGCTGAGTGACAGGGGCGGGGCCCTTCCCCGCAGGAAGGGGTGTGTGAGCCGGGGTGGGGAGGGGGCCGCAGGGACACCAGCCGGGGGTGCTCAACCCTGTAAGGACGGAGACACAGCCCAGACAGTGGCATTTTAGAGAGTGCCTTGCGTGGTGGGTGTAGACCACTCTCGATCTCGGAGGGAAGGGGCGCTAGCTTCCTGCAGCTGCTTTAGTGCTTCCGGCAGCTGCTTTAACGAGTCACCACAAACCGGGAGGCTTAAAAATAACAGAAATTAATTCTCTCACAGTTCTAGAGACAGAAGGCCAAACTTAAGGTGTCAGCAGGGCCGTGATCCCTCCAGAGGCTCTGGGAAAGAATTCTTCCCTCCTCCGTCTTCCCCTGGCCCCAGGCATCCCGTGGCGTGTGACTGCAAAGCTCCCATCTCTGCCTCCGTCTTCACGTGGCCTCCTTCCTGTGCGTCTGTGTCTCTCTTCTTATAAGGAGCCCAGTCATTGGATGTAGGGCCACCCTGCTCCTCCATGACCCCATCTCTAAGCCCTGGACCTCTAAAAGCCCTATGTCCAAGTCGCTTTCTGAGGTTCTAAGTGAATATGAATCGAGGGTGGTTGGCACTGTTGAACCTGTGACAGAAGGGACGAGGGTGGGTCTGGGGACGAGGCCACCACCCTCACCAGTACTTGAAGGAGGAAAAGCAGGACCTAGCCACACACCGGATGTCAGGGCAGAAAGAGAAGGCCCCAGGGATCCCAGCCAGGGCACAGACCAGTGTGGGCTGGGCAGCGGAGGTGAGGGAGCAGAGGGGAAATGCCGTGGGTGCCGTAGGAATCGGCAAAGTTCGGCAGGTCTGGGAGGCGGCCACTCAGGGTGGCTACTCGGGGCACAGAAAGGGAGAGCAGAGTGGAAGCCACTTGCCAGGGCCCAGGGCAAGCATCCCCAGAGCCCAGGCGATCTGCCCAGGGGAAGACACACACGCGTGGGACCCAGGAGAATGTGTCCAGCAGTGTCTGCAACAGAAGAAACCCTCCATGGACCCCTAGTATCTGGCCAAGGAGTAGGAAACTCGGCCTCCCCACACGGGGGCACCCTAGCCACCCGCGGTCAAATAAGTAAACTTTAGAGCTACACTGGTAGCTCAGCTGGTAAAGAACCCACCTGTAATGCAGGAGACCTTGGTTTGATTCCTGGGTCGGGAAGATCCCCTGGAGAAGGGATAGGCCACCCACTCCGGTATTCTTGGGCTTGCACGGTGGCTCAAACAGTAAAGAATCTGCCCGCAATGCGGGAGACCTGGGTCCGATCCCTGGGTTGGGAAGATTCCCTGAAGGAGGGCATGGCAACCGACTCCAGTATCCTTGCCTGGAGAATCGCCATGGACAGAGGAGCCTGGAGGGCTGCAGTCCGTGTGGTCGCAAAGAGTCGGACACGACTGAGCGACTAAGCACAGCACAGCACCAGAGCTACAGAGCTGTGTGGGTAAGTGGGTAAATCTCAAGGTCGTCCTATCTCGTGAAAAAGCAAAAGGCAGCGGCCAACTCCCCTCGCGCACACGTGATTCGACGCCACCAGTGTTGGGAGCAGACGGCGTGTCGTCTGCAGACACAGCACACAGAAGACACACCTAGCAGCGAGCCTTTCTGAATTCAGACGGGTGCTCACCTCAGTGGGCACGAGGGCCACCCAGGCGCTGGGGCTGCACCTGTAACGCCTTATTTCTTAAGCGGGATGCTGGGTGTACAGGCATCATTATATTCTTCACATTTTTAAAACCATATTTATCACATATATATTTATTTGGCTGTGCCAGGTCTGTGTCTCTGGCACATACTATGGCACGTGGGATCTAGTTCCTTGACCAGGGATCGAACCCAGGCCCCCCGTGTTGGGAGTATGGAGTCTTAAGCGCTGGACCACGAGGGAAGTCCCCTTCACATTTATTAATATGTCCAACTATTCTTTTTTTTTTTTTTTTTTACAAAAAGGACATAAAGTGAGTGAGCTGGCCATAGAGTTACCCGTGAGTAGTCTAAGCTGATGGGCTATGTGGCTTATGCCAGAAACAGCCATCCCTACTTGTCTCCTGAAAACCTGAAATAAAGGAAGGGGCATCACAAAGAGGGCCCTTGGCCTTCTGGGGAGGAGATGGCGTGTGGGGTCGAGACACAGAGGATCAGGCAGAGGGAGGGACAGAGGAGACGAGGGGGCGGCAGGCTCCAAATGGGGGTTCTTGTGAGGTCAGAGGGACTGAGGCGTTGAGAGGCTGAGGGTCTGGGAGAGAACCCCGCCCGGATCCAGGTCTTAGCCGCAGGGAGGCCGGGACTGGAGCCGAGAGCCGGGAAGATGAGGGAAGGGTGTCTGGGCCGGAGCCCGCAGAGGCCCCCAGAGACAGGATTCCGTGTGTCAGCAGGCGGCTCCGTGTGAAACCCAGATCACGGCTTGCAGCTTCAGGCTTGGGCAAATTATGCCTTAGGCTTCCAAGTGGAGCTGCGGTCATGGCTGCCAAGTGCTGATGGCACAGAACTGGCCGCCTTGGGCACAGGGAAGTAAGGGCCAGGAGCAGACGTGTCCACGCAGCCCAGGGAGCTGGCCTCCCGAGACCTCACTCCCGGAGCGCACGGGCCTCCCCCAGCACCGAAATGGAGGGAGATGGAGAGGCGGACAGCTGCAGAGGCGAAGAGCTCCGAGAAAGGCTCCCTGGAACAGAGCAGCAGCTGGGCAGCCCAGGAGTTAGCGGCCCATGTCTGCAGGGGGGCGGAGCTTCTCCTTAACTGCGGACGTGATTCATTCCCCAACCAGAGGCCTCAGGCCTGCATCATCCTTCCCATCCCTCCCACACTCTCGCGGACGTCAAGCCTGCATGTCCCTTGGCACCTCAAGTCCCACCCCTGCAAAGATCCACCCTTAGCCACCGTTCAAGCCTAGCGGTACCCAGCCCACTGGCAGGGGTCACCTCCAGAGGGTGGACTTGGGGAGAGGTTGGGCTAACCCCTGAAGTGGGCCCAGGAACATCTGGGTTCAGAATACTGGGGTCTCAGAGAGCCGGCCTGGTCTGGAATTGTCTAATTTCATAGCCACCAGCCACATGACGATACGAAGTGGGAATTAATACAAAATAAAACTAGTTAAATTCTATGCAGATAAATGAATAAAACAGACAGCGTACAGTTCAGTGCTTCACAGTCACGTGTGGCCAGGGGCCACGGTCCTGGACGACGCAGATATAGAATATTTCCACCAACACAGAAAGTTCTGTGATCAAGAAGGTGGGGCGTGGGCTCGGGGGGCGTGGGCTTCGGTGGGACAACCCCTCCTTCTAAAACAACTGCTATGTCACCATGATAACACTCTGCCCGTCCAACCTGGGGTCTGGCACCCAGCAGGTCCCCAGCACACCCCTGTCATCTCCGAGGGGGGCAAGTCCCTTCACCCTGGGCCCCAATGTCCTCTGACAAGAGGCTATGGATGGAGCTCAGCCCCTGGGCCTGGCCACTGGACGTGATCACAAAGACACATGGTCAGCTCTTGTGATGACCACACCAGGGCTCAGGTCTGGGAGGCCGGAGACACCCAGAGGGGAGAAGTCACACAGACCCGGCAGGGGCACCAAGGTTGAGAGGTGGAGCCCGGTACCCCCTCCACCCATTCCATCCCCACCCCTTGGCCCGGGCCGGGTCATGGTTGGCAGAGTCTCTTCAGAGCCCATGAGCAGCAACTCCTGACCCCAGATAAACCAAGCGGGCCAAGGCTAAACCAGCCACTTACCCGGGCCAGTTGGGTCACCAAGCTTCCGGAGACGGCCGCTGGAGGTCCGTGTGACTCCTAAAGACAGGGGCAGAGGGCAAAGGTCACCCAAGGCCACCAGAGGAAGGTTAACACTGGGCGTATCCTCACCTTGGCTCCTGTCAGGGGTTTCAAAACCAGAAGCCCACTCCTCGTGGGGCCAGAGGTCCTCCCAGGTAACACCTGGCCCCAGCAGCCACCTGCAGGAACAGCCACCACCATCTGGATGCGGACCAGGCACTGGGTCAAACCCTTTACGCACATTTTCCCACCTGACCCTTATTACTTCATTTTGCAGAGGAGATAACCAAGTCTCAGTGGGGTTGCATCACTTGTCTGAGGCTACACAGCTATGAGGAATTGAGCCCAGAACAAAGTGAAGTCCATCGAACTCCAAAACCTGGGCTGGGCTCCAGGGTGCCGCCAGGACCGTCTGCAGGATGGACAGGTGCTGGCACGGGTCAGGCGCAGGCTGGCTCTGGTACAACCCATGTCTACCTTGTTGGGAACTGGGGTTTCCCTGTCCTGGGTCTGCAACACGGGGTAAGCCGGGTTGGACTGGGCAGAGTGGGGGGTGAGCTGTTCTCCTACCTCCCCGCCCCACAGGAGGGAGCCAGAACAGAGCTCTGGATGAACTCGGCCTCCTGCCTCCCTGCACGAGCCCCTTGGCCCAGCACTTGATCCCTGGGGAGGCTCAGGGCAGGCAAGTCCCAACTCGAGCAGATTTGCTAAGGCGCTAAGCCGACCAAACTCGAGAGGTTTCTAAGAGGGAGAGGCAGGTTGCTGTCCTGTTGCTGCCAAGGTCATGGTGCTCTGGGGTCTGCTGTCTGGGCGACCAGGGCAAGCCCAGCAGAAGCCTTCCCCGCGGCAACAACATACGCTGGAGAAGAACCTGGTCCAGCCCAGGCTGGACCCGGACACCTGCCTGCAGCCTCCGCCATCTGACACGCACCCAGATTGCTAGTCAAACATGTCAGCTCCTCCCCTGCAGTCTGCCAGAGAGACTCATTCATTCATTCACCACTTATTCCACAAGCCCACTTCTAAACTATGACTGACCAGGAGTGAATGCAGTCAGCTTTGTTTTGAAAGTTTCCAGAGCCCTGAGCAGGGCAGCCTGCAGGCCTGGTCTTCCTGTCCAGCCCCCGGGACGCAGACAGTCCTCACGTCTGCAGGATGACTCAACAGCTGACAACAAGATGGGAAGAGGGCTGTCCTTCAGGGCCTGGTGTTGGCAAATACCTGCCACTAAGCCCTGGCCTCCTTCGAGGCTGGGGAAGACCCCAAGACAGCCCCAGGTTGAGCTGAACTCACCTACCATATAAATGCGCTTCCCTGGTGGCTCAGATGCTAAAGAATCTGCCCCCAGTGTGGGAGACCTGGGTTCAATCCCTGGGTTGGGAAGATTCCCTGGAGAAGGGAATGGCAACCCACTCCAGTATTCTTGTCTGAAGAATCCCATGGATGGAGGAGCCTGGCCGGGTACAGTCCATGAGGTCACAAAGAGTCAGACACGACTGAATGACTAAGACAGACACGGACACACACTCACACTCCCCATGTAAACAACACCGCAAGAGACGCAGTTGACTTGCAGTTCCCAAGGGCGGTGAGCACTGGGAGCTGGGGTGACTGGTAAGGCTTTGAGGAGATGAGGACTGGAGGGTCCTTGAAGGAGGGCCAGGTGGACACTGGGCTCCCACAGACACTTCCAGCGCCAAGGCTCCATGACAACCATAGGCTTTAGGTCCATTCTCCTACTCACTCAGTGTGACAGGCCCATGAGGGGTGCCACCACCCCCATTTCACAGATGAGGGAAGTGAGGGTCAGAAGCCCTGGAGCTGTCAAAACTCCTACAAAGGCCCTGGCCCCACCCCAGCCATAACAGAGACCACGATGGTTGATGGTATGTGTCATTTTTAACCAGATCGCAGGGTACCCAGACATTTGGCTAAACACTATTTCTGGCCTTGTCTGTGAGGGTGTTTCTGGATGAGATGAACATGTGCCTGGTGGTCTGGGAGAAGCAGATCACCTCCCAGTGCGGGTGGGTATCCTCCAGTCCCGAGAGGGCCCGAACAGAACACAGGGCAGAGGAAAGGAGAATTCTCTCTCTGCCTGACCGCCTGAGCTGCAGCCCCGGTCTCCTGCCCCAGGACTAAGCATCGCCTCCCCTGGGTTCTCAGTCCTCAGACTTGGACTGAATCCACCAGTGGCTTCCCTGGGTGTCCAACTTGCAGATGGCAGATGGTAACTGCATGAGCCAATTCCTCATCACTGCCTCCCTCTCTCCTACTAGAACTGTTGTTCTGAGGAACTTTGACTATCATTGGCCTCACACAGCAGAGACGGGAGCATCCTTCCCCGGGCGCCCACGACACTGATGAACAGTGATAACGGCGAATCACCCTGCTCAGTGATAAAGGTGAATGGTGATTCCAGGCTGGCCCTGCCAGACAGGCTGGAGGGAGCACAGGCTCCAACCTGTGGGCCCATGAGGTGTCGGCATCTGGCTCCCAGAATGCATGGTCCCTTAAAACCAGGAGAGGGCAAACCTGGAGGGGCTCTGATTCAAGAGCTGGGGGGAGAGGGAGGTGGAGGCAGGCACTGCCCCCAAGGCTGCTGAGAGGACAGAAGAGTGAGCATGGGCAGCCCTGGTGCCAGCTCCAGCCTTGTCTCTTCCCTCCCTGTGACCTCCTTCCACACCCTAACAGGGAGCTGCACTGCATTCAGTGACACAGGAGAATTCTCAACATCTGTCCCACCACCACCCCCAACACACACACACACACAATGAGCTGCTTAGAAGTCAGCTGTCTGGGCTGAAAGTGGCACCAGTGAGCGACAGCTGAGCCCACGAACCCAGTGATTCCTCGATATGGAGACTGCGTGGTGAGAAATGGAGAAAGACCGGACCCCACATTCCTGTGGATCGAGTCACTTCCGGTTGCACCTCCCCCCAGGCCAGCTGGACGCCCACCCTCCTGGACAAAGATTAAAAAAAGAGAGAGAGAGACAAAAGGGTCCATTCAGGTTAAACCCCAACCCCAGGCATCTGACCCCCAAGAACCAAACCCACGGTGGGGGTGGAGCCATGTTAATAAGGAAAAGAGCCCATGTCTCAGATTTCTTGGGTGGAGTTATGGTTTTATTTACACTGTTTATTTTTCAGATTTCCCGAAATGTACGGCTGGTGCCAGGCAGCCCTTGGCACAGAGAAGATGCCAGGCCTGCTCCCTTAAAAAAGAAGGAGAGGCAGCCACCCAAGGTTCCCGCGCCCGGGGCCGCCTCCACCAGAGCCCTAACCTACAGCAGCTGAAACAGCAGCTGAAACAGTTCCTCGGACCTAACTCCTCAGGTCTGTGTCTGAGACCGGCGAACAGGTAGCCGGAAAAGCCTCCAAGACATCGAATGGCTCTCTCCGGGGAGAACAGAGTGGTTTTTATGCGATTTAAAAATAAAACATACTCGGAAAGAGGGGAGATGATTTGAAGTTCAGCTCTCTGGCGTCATCCCAGACCAAATTATTTGAGTTCTCAGAGGCCAGGGAGGCAGGAAAGCCTGCAGTCAGACGATTCAAGTCAGGGCTTGAATCCAGACCTCGCCAGGCACTCACTGCAGATCCCAGAAATGACCTCCCCTTTCCAAGCCTCAGCTTTCCCATCCGCAGAATAGGGACAGAGATGGGGATCGCTCACAGGCGACTAAGATTAAATGAGGCCACACATTGTAAGCACTTAGCACAGTGCCTGCCACAAAATAAACACTCAGTAGATGATATCATTTTTAGGATATCAATGATATGCTAATATAAATTATTATTGTAATAATTATTGGGACCCCTCTGGTGGTCCAGTGGTTTAGAGTCCACCTCCCAATACAGGGGACACAAGTTCAATCCCTGGTCAAGGAGCTAGATCCCATATGCCTCAACAAAGACCGAACGTCTCGTGTGCTGCAACTAAGACACAAAGCAGCCAAACAAATATTTTTTAAAAAAGAAAAGAGGCTTGGCTGCAGCCCTGTTTAAATATATATATTTAACCCACTCCAGTATTTTTGCCTGGAGAATCCTTTGCACAGAGCAGCCTGGAGGGCTACGGTCCACGGGGTCACAAAGAGTCAAACACAACTTAGGGACTAAATGAAAGTGAAAGAGGAGAGTGAAAAAGTTGGCTTAAAGCTCAACATTCAGAAAACGAAGATCATGGCATCCAGTCCCATCACTTCATGGGAAATAGATGGGGAAACAGTAGAAACAGTGTCAGATTTTATTTTGGGGGGCTCCAAAATCACTGCAGATGGTGACTGCAACCATGAAATTAAAAGACGCTTACTCCTTGTAAGAAAAGTTATGACCAACATAGATAGTATATTCAAAAGCAGAGACATTACTTTGCCGACTAAGGTCCGTCTAGTCAAGGCTATGGTTTTTCCAGTAGTCACGTACGGATGTGAGAGTTGGACTGTGAAGAAGGCTGAGCGCCAAAGAATTGATGCTTTTGAACTGTGGTGTTGGAGAAGACTCTTGAGGGTCCCTTGGACTGCAAGGAGATCCAACCAGTCCATTCTGAAGATCAGCCCTGGGATTTCTTTGGAAAGAATGATGCTAAAGCTGAAGCTCCAGTACTTTGGACACCTCATGGGAAGAGTTGACTCATTGGAAAAGACTCTGATGCTGGGAGAGATTGGGGGCAGGAGGAGAAGGGGACGACCCAGGATGAGATGGCTGGATGGTATCACGGACTCGATGGATGTGAGTCTGAGTGAATTCCGGGAGCTGGTGATGGACAGGGAGGGCTGGCGTGCTGTGATTCATGGGGTCGCAAAGAGTCGGACACGACTGAGTGACTGAACTGAACTGATATGACAGCCACATACATACACCAGCCTGGACCCAGGGATTTACAGTTGGACATTCACAACCACTGGCTGCCCTGTGCTTATGTATTTAAGCAAAATGTAAGTTATAACCATGGAGAAGGGAACGGCTACCCACTCCAGCATTCTGGTCTGGAGAATTCCACGGACTGTATAGTCCATCGGGTCACAATAAGAATCAAATACGACTGAGTGACTTTCACTTTCAAGTTATAACCAACCCACCTTGCATGTTGCAGCTAGGGTGCTGCTACCCCAAGAAGAGCTACCAGGAGTCCTATTTGACTCCCTGCCAACTAAGGGAAGCTGACAGCCCTCCCGGCCTCTAGGATGGACTGCTCATTAGAGGAAGCCAGGACTGGGTCTGTGATCCAGAGAAAACAGTGATGATTCAGGGGATGTAAATCCCAGTGCGCTCCCATACTTGCCCCTCTGCCCCCAGAAACTCCCCATCTGGCATCTGTGCTCACCTAGGCACGGCCAAGGCCATTTCCCAAGTGTTCACGAACTATAGGCCATTGATGAACACTAGTCTGGTTTCACACGTGGAGGCCACAAGATTAAAATCCACTTCTGGGACTTCCCTGGTGGTCTACTGGTTAAGAATCCACGCTTCCATTGCAGGGAGCATGGGTTCAGTTGCTGGCAGGGGAACTAAGATCCCACATGCCACACAGCACAGACAAAAAATAAATAAATTAAAAAAAAAAAAAAAAAGAAACACTTCAGATCAGATGAAGCAAAAGATAGGAGGAAGCAGTGAGTGGGGATAGGATTCACTGCGGGTCCGTGTCCCAGAGCAAATGAAAACGCAGCATTTCAATCAGGAAAGAAGGTGGCCAGACCTTGGAGTGACTTTCACTTTCAAGTTATAACCAACTCACCTTGCATGTTGCCGCTAGGGTGCTGCTCCAAGGTGGAGCTCCTTGGTCCTCGAGAGAAAGGGGGTGAACCACTGTCCCACCCATGATCGGGGTGGCCAGGGGCAGGGGGAGGATAGCTAGGATGCTCTGGGGAGCATTGCCTTGTAAAAATACCATCGGGGTGGAGAGGCATTATTGCAGCCTGATGGCAGAGCCCGCCCCCTGGTAAACAGCCCTGCGTTCTCCCTGACCCTTCACCATAGGTCAGCCAGGCGCCCCTCAACTGGGCAGACCAGCGCTGGCCCCCGAGTCTAGGGGCCTGGATGCCTATCTCATGGCTGTCCCTGTGCATATAATTTGGGGGAGTCTGGAAAAGAGAGAGAAGGATACAGTTTCCGTGAGGACCTCTTATATTTTTTCCTTTCAGCCAAATTTTTATGATAGAATCTGGCAAAATACTAGATTAAATGGGCACTGAGAATCTAAATAGACTCTGGAGCTAGTGTAGTGTTGTTTAGTTGCTGAGTCGTTTCTTGAGTCTTTTGCAACCCCATGGACTGTAGCCCACCAGGCTCTTCTGTCCATGGAATTTTCCAGGCAAGAATACTGGAGTGGGTTATCATGTCCTTCTTCAGGGGATCCTGCTGATCCAGGGATCAAACCCACGTCTTCTGCACTGACAGACGGGTTCTTTACCACTGAACCATCAGGGAAGCCCAGTGTATTATTATATTAGTGACAGGGGACTTCATGCACCATCATCTTTTCCTATTGGGGTCGCAGAGCCACTGTCCCACCTGTGATCGGGGTGGCTGTCCTCAACCCCTCTGGGGTCTCACACACCCCAGACATCTTAACCCAAGGAGGAGGCAGAGCAGGAATCAGGCTGTCCCCAGGGGAGAGTGACGTGGCCACACACACACACACGCACACACACGCACACACACATCCTTTGCTCTAGTGCCAACAACGCGTGGAACTGGGCAGCCCTTCCCAGCAGGAAAATCACCAATTTCTCAAAAAGGAGCTTTGCAGGAAGGGGCACCGTGCAAACTCGAGCACAAACACCCGTTTTCAATAATGACAGGAGATTATCTGCAGAAAAGAATCAATACTCAGTTTTTTCTTAAGAATCACGCAAGTCCCTCTGGAAAGGACAAAGTCATTCGGACCTTGGTCAGGAGCCTCCTGCCGCTCTGGCTGCCCCCAGCCCCACAGTCTTCCCCTTCCCCGAGGTTCCTGTGCTCACAGAGGCTGTGAAGAGCTGTCTGGATCAAAGCCAAGGGCTTCAGCAGGCAGTGAAGAGTCCCATTCCAGGCTTATCTTCAGAGGAACCTGAGATAAGGAGATAAGCCTACTTCCTCGTCTCCCTCCTCTGCCCTTGGCCTTTGCTGCCCACTGAGGTGTGCACTCAACAGGTGAACAGGGCAGCCTTCCTCCTCCCTCCAGGCTGGCACCTGGGGCTGTGGATTACAAGGAACCTCAAGGATTCATCCACAAGGTGAGGAATCCTTCTGCCTTACTGACCTGCTCCGGCATAAGACTAAATACTGCAGAAAGTTCCGTTTTCAGCAAAGCTTGGGGTCTCAAAGCCACAGGTTCTAGTCCCTTCTCTGACTTCCGCCCTGACCTCCATTCCCCTTGTCAAGTGGAGGGGGTGCTCCTGGCCCAAAGCCCACCCAGCTGCAAAGCCCCAGCCCAAAGGGGGCCTAGCCCTTGATGCTGACGGCTAGGGTGGGGCCAGGCAGAGCCACACCCAGGGGAGAGTAACAGACGCCAGGGTGCAAATCCGCCTCCAGGTCCACTGCATCTTCGGGTAACTGGGTAGGGAAGATCCCCTGGAGGAGGGCACGGCAACCCACTCTAGTATTCTTTTTTTTTTTTTTTCTAGTATTCTTGCATGGAGTATCCCCATGGACAGAGGAGCCTGGTGGGCTATAGTCCATGGGGTTGCAGTCAGAGATGACTTAAGCAACTCAGCACTCATGCACACCACATACAGTTACAAATGCCCCGTACTTGTCTCTTTCTTTCTGGATGGGAATCACACAAAAATGGAATTTATCAGGATTCTTGTGTTTATATGATGAAAAATTGCAGCAGGTGCCACAAGCTCTGAGTTAAGGTACCCTTTTTCACACATCCCAACTACCAAAAGCAAAAATTAAATTTAAAAAAAAAGTTTATTTGGCCACGCTGTACAGTATGCAGGATCTTAGTTCCCAACCAGGGATCAAACCTATGTCCCCTGTAAGGGCAGGGCAGAGTCTTAATTACTGGACCCTCTCCGCTCAACCAGGGAGTTCCTAAATTTTGGTTAACTAAGAGATGAATTAACTTTCTATTCTCTCAATTAAAAAAACATATTATACAGTCATCATATAAAGAAGTGATCAAGCAGTATTCAGCCAAAAAATGTAGGGAAATAAATTACTTTGGAGACAGGACAAGTAGTTGATTGATTAAAAAATAATAATAATAATGTTAGCTTTCTGAATTGGGGGGATGCTTATGAAATTTGCCCACTGTTTAAAATTTATAATCTCAAATTTCTTTTCTCATTCTCAACAAATAATTCCATGCATATCGTTAAAGAGCTGTATAAACCCCACACACAAACCTGGCTGCCTCTTTGTGCCCTGTGGCTTCTCCATCTTCTGTACATTTAAGTCCTTCTGTTCTAAATGCTGGAGCGGTTTTTGTTTCCTGGTTAGACCCCGGTTCACATGCCACGAGCAAACTGTTCATGTGAGAAAGGTGAGCAGACTGACAAAGTAGGGCCAAAGGACCCAGGGGAACATCGCAGATAAGGTGGAGGATGGTTAGCGATCAAAACCAATGATGACGACAAAAGGAGCAGCAAGGGGGCACCCCAGAATATGAGAAAGGCTGAACCATCCTTTGAGTCCTTCTGCTTAATGGGCAGCAGGTCACCAAAGATGCACATGTGTCTCACTCAACCTGTCAATGCTCGTGAGATTAAATCCAAGGATACACATAGGGAGGTGCGATCGGGGACTGAGGGGCAGAGGCCTTGAGAGGGGAGCTGGGAGGGGAGAGAAACAAAAGAGCCGCCATGGAGGGTCGGCTGGACAGGCAGCACTGTGGCCTGGCCTGGGGAGCCTGAAGGTTCCAGAAGAAACTACAGCCCAAGTAACCTGGCAGCAGAATGAATGATCTCCAGGAGAGGTGGCTGCTTACCTGGGGGCAGGCGGCCCATCTCTAAGACTAGGGCATTCAGGCTGGCCCAAGGAAGCAAGGAAACCCCCTCCTGCATCCCGTAGGAGCCAAAGAAGAGAAGGAGTGGAGAGGTGAGGGGCTGGGGAGAGCAGTTGGCATCATATGCCAGCCAGAGAGAGGAATCGCAGACTGTAGGCAACAGGGCAGATCTTTTAAAGGCCAAGTAAACCCTGGGACTTGTCAGCGGCTAAAAGCAGGCTGATAGTTGGGGCAAATGGCATTTTCTGTTCATTAAAACTTAATAACTGCTGGGTTGAGAACACTTGTTTGAAACTTTTCTGGCAGCTCAATGGTATAAAGAATTCACCTGCCAATGCAGGCTCGATCCCTGAACTGGGAAGATCCCACATGCCTCAGAGCAACTAAGCCTGTGCACCGCAACTGCTAAGCCTGTGCTCTCAGAGCCGGGGACCTGCAACTACTGAGCCCACGTGCCCCGACCGCTGAAGCCCCAGCGCCCTAGAGCCCGTGCCTCGCAGCAAGAGAAGGCACCGCAATGAGAAGCCTGCATGCCTAGAGAAAAGCCCGTGCGGCAGCGAAAATCCAGCACAGCCAAAAATAAAGAAAGAAAACTGTATGAAGAAAAGAACACTTGTTTGGTTTCTGGAGCCATCCCAGGAATGCTGGAAAAGGGAATCATCTTGGGCAGTATTTTATTAAATTAATTGCCTCCAAAAATTTCCAGTATCCAGCCAGCCCGTGTCTCACAGCGGTAAGCACGGCTACTGTTAACATCTCCAGCTCAGCACAGCATTCTCGGTTGAGGGTCATGGACGCCCACCACCAAGGAAGAACGCCAGTATCTGCAGACCATTTAAGCACTCTGGCTCGAGGATAGCTAAGTAAATTCGGCAACATCCACTCTGAAGAGCCATTCAAACAGTTAATTAGGGGATCCATGCATGGGATCTGATTTTCATGTGAAAAGAGCAGAATTAAAGATGATCTGTACAGAGAATATGCAACTCTCTGAAAAAACATTGTATCCCTTTGGTAATTAAATCAAACAATACGACCCAAGCTTGTGGAAACAAGTCTAAAGGGAACACAAAAAACAATGTTGTAACGGATGGGATTGGAGAATCTGTCCTTTTAATTTCCTGTTCGCATTGTTTGATAACAAGTAACGAACAAGATTACCTGGGGCTTCCCAGGTGGCTCAGTGGTAAAGAATCCGCCTACCAATGCAAGAGATGCCAGAGACATGGGTTCCATCCCTGGGTCGGGAAGATTCCCCCGGAGTAGGAAATGGCAACCCACTCCAGTGTTCTTGCCTGAAAAATCCTGTGGGCAGAGGAGCCTGGCGGGCCACAGACCATGGGGTCGCAAAGAGTTGGACACGGCTGAGTGACTGAGCTTCACCACATGAACAAAACGAACAACTAAAGAAAACAAGGCAAGAGAGAAGAGATACACAGTGTCTTTTACAAAGTTTCCCTTTTAAAAGTAAAGTAAGGAACGGTCTTGGCAGCTAGAGCATCAGTCCCCAGGGACCAGGAAAACACTGCCACCAGGAAGATCCGCTCCCCACGGCTCCGAGTTGTTCACCACCCCTCGGGGCCCCTGACATGGACCAGAAGCCTACCTCCCCCACTCCAGCCCCCACGACGCTCCACTATGTGCCCCTATGTGCACGCGGCTGTCATTCCACCACCTGGCGTTGTCCCCACGACGTCTACACTGGGTAACCTCTGCACAAAAAACCCAAAACTTGCGCCGAGGCCCTGCAACTAGAATCCAAGTCACCTGTTCACTAGTGAGGTTTGCAAACCACCCCCCGACAGCCCTCCGGGTTGATTAGCCCAGTCCTTCGGCTGGAAGATGACAGGGGTTGCGTTTAACCCACTTCCAAGTGGCTTTGGGTTACAGGAGCCTTACTCTCCGGCTGAGCCCCCATCCTGGTGGAAACAGGAGGCACAGTCCAGGGGAGGGCTGTGAAAGCCCCAGGATGTGGATCAGATTGATCGACAGGACAAGCCCAAGGCAGCCTGCCAACTTGCCTCTGCCCAGGTCTGCCCAGCCCCTCCTGGTAACCACATTTGTGGGAGTGATCCCCAGCCAGGCTGCCCCAACACGCCTGGCCCAGCGGGGACAAGGGGCCCAGGCACACTCTCAGGGAGCTCTAGGGTGGACGCAGCCAGTCCCTGGTTCCCAGGTACAGACTTGAGAGGCCCAGCAGGGCCCAGTCAAAGCCCAGGCTTCACGGTACACCTACCCTTTAAGAGTTCTGCGGGGAGCAAGGCCTCCCCAGGAACCAGAAAGAAGGCAAGGTCACCCCCATCTCTCATGGGGATCCCTCCTGCCTCTGTCCGGCCTCTGAAACCCTGGGCCTGGGAGGGCATTCCTTCCTGGGGAGGGGGTTGATATGGCCCTTCTCACCCCACCCAGCACTTCCAGGGGCCCTTGGGAAGCTGGGGGCCACACACACAGGCCAGAGCGGCCATCCAGGGTTCCTCTCCCCCGTCACAAAGCCAGCATTGCTCAGAGGATGACCAGGATTCGAGCTCTGTCCAGAGAGGGCGGGCAGCCGGCTGCCCTGTGTGCTGGGATCATCTTCCTCTCCCCCTTCCTATCTCAGAGGCTTGCAGGCTGCCAGCAGTCACGCTTCGCAGAACCAGGTCAGATAGGCCTGGAACAAAGCTCGGTTGTTGCAAGGCTTCCAAGAGGCCACTGACAGCAGGACGCCTGGAGCCGCCTCCCCCTCCCCCGGGCAGCGCCTCAATGCCCCCCCTTCACGTGGGCTGCAAATGGACCCGGCCCCCAGGGTGGGGACAGGGAGATAAGGCAGGGAGAAACTGGGCTGGGAGCAGAAGGCCACAGTCAACCCAGGAGACCCGAGGCCAGGACGCCCTTCCAGAGCGGTGCTGAAAGTCACCAGCCTGCAGGAAGGAGCCAGCCGTCAGGGACACCCGGCCGACTCTTCTAGGAAGAATAACTGAACCTACAGGGAGGCTCAAAACAGGCCAGGAACTTGCAAAATGGGCACCCCCAGCTCAGCCCAGCTGCTCCAGCTAAACCATGGGTACTTCGCCTCTCAACAGAGTTTCTGGGCCCAGTTACAGCTGCCCAACAGGGAAGGGGCAGGCTGACTAGCTACCAGCCTCAGGGATCCTTCAGTTCTCCTGTCAAACTCAGGGACCCATGGTCCCAGGCCTGACCTCAGGACCCCTGGCCCCAGAGGCCTGTGACCAGCAGGACAGGCTCCCTTCCATCAGTGCTTCCGGACAGGCAATCTCTTGTAGCTGCCATGGGGACTCACTGGCCAAGGTCTCTGCTGGAGCACTGTGGGGTCTGTAACCTTTCGTGGTCCTCTTTGGGTCCCCAGGGGGCATCCCCGGCCACTCATACCCACCGATCCCCCATAGGTCCCCTAGCGGTGCCTATGGCTGAGGTGCTCCAAAGTTACAGCTCCAGGGACTTCCCCGGTGATCTAGTGGTTAAGAATTCACCTTGCAAAGCAGGGTATGCGGGTCTGAGCCATGGTGGGGGAGCTAAGATCCCGCATGCCGCAAAGCAACTAAGCCGGCAAGCCACAACTAGAGAAAGCCCACATGCCACACGGAAGACCCAGCACAGTAAAAAAAAAAAAAAAAAAAAATATATATATATATATATATTAAAAAAACAAAGCAATAGCTCCTGTAGGGGAGCAGGAACCCAGCATGTCACCTCCTTCCCCACCCACCACTTACTCCCCCCACCTGCCCCTCCGCCCCCCAAGGCTTGGGACCTCTCTCTCTCCAGTCCCCCTCCCCACAAAAGGCCACCAGCGGGATCCGCCCAGGAACTGGCGCTCAAGGCCCCGGGGGCCGGGCCCTGTGTCGCTGTGTGCTGAACCCTTCTTATCAAGTACATCTTAAGCAAACTGCAGAGCCCACACAAGGCTGCTCATGGACAAACAGCAGTGCGTGCAGAAACAAGGTCCCGCCCCCAGGTCCCATCGCTGCGGGGCCTGGGATGGGCTGGGAGTCTCAGAGGACGGTGGCCCAAGAAGCTGGGCGGAGGATGGTGGGGGTGCCTTTTCTGGCTATTGGGGTCCCTGATAAGATGCCCTCTGTTGACACTCACACACGGGAGCTCCGAGCACATGACCAGCCCGTCCTTCCACCTGGACGTACACTCCAGACCGCTGCCCTTGAGGGGCCATCTCGTGTCCTTTCAGCACCCGGGCTCACCCAGGGGGTTTCCAGGAGGAGGGTGGGTTGTTTCAAAGTCAGGTGCATTACCAGGTGCGCGGCACTCCGCTTTTGGAACCCCTCAGGGCAGGCTGGGGAGATGCTGACAAGCAGTGACTTTGGCAGGGGGTGGGGGGTGGACGGTGGGGGAAGAGGTGAGCCCAAGGAGTGGGCAGATAACTGCCAACAGGCTGGGGAGGGGACGGGCTGCAGGATCAGGCTCTGCCAGCTCCCCAAGGACTGGGAGGGCCTCTGGGTCCACAAGGGTCTGGGACCCTGGGCACCAGTTCAAGGGAGGCATGGATGGACCGCCTGAGGTGGCTCTTTCTCTCCGCCCAGGTCCCTGCAGGAGCAGAGCAGGCTGGGACCTGAGGAGGCAGAGGCGCGGCAGCCAGAGTGGGGCGGAGCGGCAGGGCCAGAAGAGGAAGGAATCGGCCTTTCACTGGCGCTCTTCGCCCTCATCCCGCTCCTCGCTCCTCACCCTCACCCCTGGCTCCTGCTCCAGGACTTGCTCCTCTCCTCTCCACTTCCCAGAACTCAGCTCCCCGAGCGCTGGGCGTGGGGAAGGCTGCTCACCCGGCTGATCTCTCTAACTGCAGCCTCCCTCCCTGCCCAGGGCTCTGCGTAGCAAGTGCAAGAGCTTTTCAACCTTTGATAGGCCAGGTACTGCTTCGGAGATCTCCTGAAAGTCACCAAGCATCTCCGAATAATTCCCCAAGTGCACACTGGCTGGATTTTATTCCCCATTTCTGTGGCTTGTGGACCTCAGCTAAGCACCCTCAGCACTAAGAATTCCCAGGGGATCTGGGGCCACTGGAAGGCACAGTGGTACAGTATGCAACCAGAAGTCCCAAATTCAGGACACTGGAAAGGTTTCGACAGCAGCCCGCTCTGACGCCAAAGGGCTGAGGGAGAAGCCTGGGCCACAATCCTAGTCTCCAAACCAACAGGGGCCCAGGGAGGGTGTCAGCAGCCCCCTCGGGCATCCTGGCAAAGCTGGTGACACGCAGCCTCCTGTGTGTGCTCCCTGCGAGTGATAAGGATAATGAAGCAAGTTACGGATGGCGCAGGCATTCAAGCCTTTCACGCATGAGCTCATTTCATCATTACAACAAATCAGCATTGCCCCTACCAGATGAGGCAAACGGGACACATGACGAGATGGAGGAGGTGCCAGCCTAGGAATTAATTCCGGGAGCCTGTGCTGTGAACCACTGAGCCGCACTGCCCGCAGCTCTGCCTGCCTGGAACACCAAGCGAGGTGCATCCAGGAAGTGCCTGGAGCAGAACTGGAACTGCCAGACACAGAGCTGTTCCCACGCAAGCCCCTGGCATCCTGCAGCCTCAGTGGGCACTCACTCTATTCCCCACCTAGAAGGACCCTCTTTATTCTCCACCTTCTCAAAGCTGCCCATTCTCCAAGGCCCACTCAATCTCGGCTCCCCCAGAAACCTCCCCTACCCAGGGCAATCCAGTAGCTTTTGGAGACTGTACCACTTGGTGGGGCATCAGGGGTGTTAACTAGCCAGGTTCACACCCTGCATCCTGCCTCCCATGAGAATGCATCTTGCTTGCAAACAATGTCTTTCCATCATCTTTGTACCCTCGAGGCCCTGGCTGCACAGGCCCAGTGCATAATGTGGGTCCAGTGAGTGTTTATCTAAGGCACTCAGGATCCCCTCAAACATATTTTTAAAATTCCTCCCTTTTCAGAGACTCGTGAGTGCTGAAGCCAGCTCTACTGAGAACATATTTGATTTTTTTCTTCCTTTTTTAGCATTTAAACAACATTTATTATTTACTTGGCTTCAATGGGTCTTAGTTGCAGCATGTGGGATCCAGTTCCCCGACCAGGGATCGAACCCAGGCAGGCCCCCTGCTCTGGGAGCACAGAGTCTTAGCCACTGGACCACCAGGGAAGTCTCTCAATTTATTTCCGAGTCCACAAATAGGTCCCAAAGGAATAATCCCACTCAATCCAGGTGAAAAATAAAAGTGCTCCTGGTTGGCTGTTCTTGAATTTTTTGACACTGGGGATCCTTCACAGTTTGATGCGTTCCCTAATTTCAGGGCACTGATGCTACAGGGGAGTCAGTCTGACTTTGCAACGAGAAAGGGCACCAACAAAACTGGACCCCCCTCAGAAGGGGACCAAGCAGCCACCCCACCCCTGGGCCAGCCCCCTCCAGCCCAGCCCCATGCAACAGCAACAGGGTGACCCAGCTCGCCTTGGACCACCGCCAGGTGGAGAAGCTGGAAGAGGTCCAAGCTCTCCCAGGCCAGTCCTCAAGGGCCCTGCCCCTTCAGGTAAACACCGGAGACAGGGAGGCCGCCTTTACAAGAGCTGGTTCCTACCCCCCTGTGAACACTACTTTGAAAGCTTCCTCTTTTTTTTTTCTTTTTTTTAATTTGCCAGGGCAGGAGGGAGCAGGCATGGAGAAGACTCATCCAGTCTGCCTCAGAGGCCCTCTGGCATCTGTGTAGGAGGGTCTCAAAGTCCCCCTAGGAAAAGGCCAGCTCACCGGGGGGACTCTGGTGGCCAGATTGATCAGCAGAAGGCAAAGTGTGAGGAGCCAAGGGCAAGAGCCAGCTGGTGTCCCTGGGCCACACCGGGCTGCCAAACTCAGGGGAAGGGCGATCCCCACAACCATCTCAAGTATGTGGAACACATTGGGAAGAGAGGCCGAGGGTCAAACCCTCGCCTATGCGACCTGGAAGCCCCCTCCTCCTCCACCATTACATCAACGCCCCCACGCTCCAGAGAGGGAGCTGTGTTCAGGATGGGTGAGAGCCATGCTGTTTGCAACAGGGGGTGAAAGTTGAAATTCTAAGCCACTGACCCGGAAGGCCATTTTAGGGGAAGTTCTGAGTAATTCTCTTTGAGATGAGTTATTCTTTATTACTTGTTTTGTTTCTGGAAAACATGGAAAGCTGGAGAAGACTGGGAAAATGTCCCAAAGGCAGAGGGATGGCCCAAAAGACCTCTTCAGCTCCAAGTACCGTGACTCTGTCCTCTTATCAAGAAAAATTAATTCATGAGTCCTTGGCAGAAAACTTCATGTCCGATTAGATTAAGGGGAAGAACATAAGGAGAAATTTTGCAGGGTTAGCAGAAGAGATGCCGTTTATAACTTGACCACTGAGGAAGACAAAGGATCTAGCCTGGATCCTTTGGGGAAAATCACAAATTAAAAAAAGGAAGGGAAAAAAGAACAGATCTAGATTCGCCTTAATAAGACCTTCAAAGCTTGTGACCTCAGCTTACACATCCTCAAAATGGAACTTCAGAGTACCCAAGGGGAAAATGCTTATAAAGGATCCTGAGTGCCTGGTGGGAACTGGCCAGGCCCCTTCACCTGTCAAGCCTGCTAGTGAAGCTGGGATGCCAGCAAACCAAAAGGCATCCTGACACCCTAAAGGTGAACCTGAGTGGGCTTCAGGTGTAGCTGGAATTTCCAGTGCTCCACTGGGTAGAGGAATAACAGGAATTCACCTGAAGAAAGGATGCGAAGACCTGGACCACCAGTCCTAGAAGCTGACCCCAAGGAAATCCTCCACACAGCCCCCTCCCACGCACACATAGGCACGGAGGGGACCCAGAACGCCCGGACTCTCGGCCCCTGTCAAGTCAGCGATTCTGGAGAAGGTACAAGGGGGAAGGAGGGGGAACAGGAGGGAAGGCCAGCCCAGGGCAGCGCCCTCCCACAGTGGCCCCTCCAGACACCTGAGCGAGTAGTGGTCGACAGACGGGGGCAAGAGACTCTCCGCCAAGGTCAGAATCGGGGCCCAACCGTCTTGGGGGTCAGAGAGCTCGAGCACTCGGACTCCCCAGGGCACCAGGGGGCTCAGACTAGCGCGCGGGCCGAGACCCTGGAGCGGCGACGTAGAAGCAGAGGAGAAAAGTGTGGTGGGGGCGCCCAGCGTGTGGTCAGTGACCCCGATCCGGGGTGCAGCTGCGTCAGCTGGCCGGTGGGACGCCCCACACCTCAAAGCTTGCCCCGGGACCCCGACCTCCCACCCCGCTCCGGGCGCGGCGCCCACCTGTGTAAGACTTCTTCATGGTGCCGTCGCGGCCGCCGCTCCCAGCAGAGTGTGGCGGGGAGGGCGCGGGGCTCGGGCTCCCAGGTCGCTAATCCCGGGCCGGGAGTGGGAGGGGTGAGGGCCGGGAGGAGGGGTCGGGCCCGGCCCCGCCCCGGCCCGGCCCGCCCCGCGGAGGTGTGCGCCGAGCCCCGCCCCGCGCACTCACACCTGGCGGAGCCCCGCGCCCCGCGCATCCCGACCCCCGGCCTGTGGCGCCATCCCCGCGCCGGGTCCTGAGCTCGCCCCGGTTCGGCCCGGCCGCGGCCCCTGCACTGCAGCCCCGAGGCAAGCTGTCTGAGGGTGAGGGTCGCCAAGGTGGCGACCGTCCCCAGCAGCCACACCCGCCCAGGCACGAACGGTTCCTTCCGGGGCGTCGCCCGCACTTTTCCCGTCTAGACTCTGGGCGGGGCGGGGCCTCGCCAGGTGGCAGCGGGAGGAGGGGCGCTGGGAGCGGGTGGTGGTCCTTCTGCCCGGGGGGATCGGAGTCCGCAGGCCGGCTAAGTGGACCGGGCAGGACCCGACAGGCGAGGTCCCTACCGTATGTGCCCCGCTACTTTCCTGGTAATCCAGAGGGCAGACTGCCTTGACTGCTTGATGAACTGGGGCCTCAGTTACCTCATCTGTACAATGGGTACGTTGGACCAGATGATAACTTCTGTTGCATCTAAGAAATATCGAACACCTTCCCGGCATCAGGTACTGCGCGCGGTCAGGGCCTCGACGTCATAGCGCAAATACAAGGGCACGCGTCTTTATAACCTGGGTAGTGCAGTAAGGAGAATGTGAGTTCCTGAGCAAAAATTGTGTAGAATTCTCTCTGCTTTTGTATCCCTAAAGAAGTTTTCCATAAGAAAATGATTTTTTAATACAGAGGGGAAAGTGATGAATTTTGTCAAGCGGGTGTTGTCAGAATTTTACCGAGGTAATTCCAAAACAAGGTTTTAAAGAATGAGCAGGAATTTGCCAGGCAGCCAAGGTGTTACTGGAAGAGGGAAGGGCGTGGCGGAGCGGGAGGCTCGCGGCATCTCAGAACCTGCGGAAACAGATACGCGAGGGCCACGCGGTCCAGGGATGAAAAAGGGAGCAGAGGAAGCGATTCCGGAAGCGCCCCCAAGCTCTCAACTGGGGCGCGACGCTGCCTTCTGCCCGATAATCCAAAACCTCTACGGAAAACGGAGGTAGAATTAACATCACCAAAACACCCTCTTTCCTTTTCCCTGTCCTCAAAGATCCAAAAGCATTTCCATTGCCTGCTAGAAAACCTGCCTAAGTAAGAATTGAGGCACACTTGATTCCACCAGATTGTTCCACCTGCTCCCCTTCTTAAGAAATCTGTCCAGCCACAGGCCTGCAGGTCTGGCCACGTGACCCATCCCTCACCCTCTGGCTAGACTGATTGGACCAGAGTGGATGCTGGACTCCACCTGGGTCAACCTCCGTCTCCTTATCTGGGGACCAGGGGAGGAGGCGAGGGAGGGAATAAGCCACAGGCCTGGAAACTGGAGATGAATTGTTAACATCTGTCCTTGGGTTCTGGGATAGCCACACACACTGCCCCAAGGGCCACTTGCACAGGTTCCTGAAAATTTCGCTCCAGCCAAGGCAGAAGGTTGAGCTCTGTCCTGATTCTGGCCAGTAGGCATGATGATTGCACCCCCATACTGATGCCTGACCTTCCCAAGGTCAACTGCCTATCAAGAATCTATCTAATGGGCACATTAGGCATTGGTTTCTTCACTTAGCTCAAGTCAGAAGTGCTCTGGTGCACATGCATCCTCTGAGCAGATAGATCCTGGAGTCGTGGAGGACACTTGGTTGTTCTCTGTGTGCGGTTGGCCCCTTCATACTAGCATTTCTACCTGGGTTATAATTCACAAGCACCTGGGCACCTAGGAACAAAGACCCATGTGCTGTACTGATACCGTGTGTGTGTGTGTGTGTGTGTGTGTGTGTGTGTGTGTGTGTGCATATGTGTGTGTGTGGGCATATGTGTGTCTGTGTGAGCACTCAGTCACTCAATCATGTCCGATTCTGTGCGACCCTATGGACTGTAGCCCACCAGGCTCCTCTGTCCGTTGGATTCTCCAGGCAAGAATACTGGCGTGGGTTGCCATTTCCTACTCCAGCAGATCTTCCCAGCTCAGGGATCAAACCCACATCTCTGGTGTCTCCTGCATTGGCAGGCGTATTCTTCACCAGTGAGCCACGGACGGGGAATTAGTGCACATACCAAAAAATGCCAAAAATCTGAAGGAAAGACAGGAGGAGGAATGAAGAGAAAAGAGGAGGAGGAATGAAAGCATTTTCAGGATGCATGAAGGTTAATAGTTTTAAGCATGAAATTTTAATTTTATGGACAACTCTCTTTAAGATGTATGATGTAATCACTTGCCTTCATGACTTGTTTTCCAGTCACTAAGCCAAGCCCAACTCTTTGCGACCCCATGGACTGCAGGACGCCAGGCTCCTCTGTCCTCCACTATCTCCCGGAGTTTGTTCAAATTCATGAGTAGAGTATACCAAACCTTAATCATTTTCTCGTGGCTCAAGGTCATCATAAATGACACATTTAACTGTTACAGACTCACACGTTGCTCCTTCAACATAAACGCTTTCAGATAGAGTTTTTGAGGATCTTCAGAGGCTGCCTTGCAGTAGGTATTGTACCTCTCAAGGGGAATCCACCCACTGCATCCTCACGTGAAGGTAGAGAAGGCTTAACTCAAGAAGCTTTGTGGTGCTGAATGAAAGAAGCTAATCTGAAAGGCCTCAGCCTTTCCGTCAGGCGGCAGCCGTCAGGGCGAGCCAACATGGGTGCCCACAAGTACATCCAGGAGCTGTGGAGGAAGCAGCAGTCAGGCGTGATGCGCTTCCTGCTGCGGGTGAGCTGCTGGCAGTACCGCCAGCTCTCGGCGCTGCCCCGCGCCCAGGTCCCGCGCCCCACCCGGCCCGACAAGGCGCGCAGGCTGGGCTACAAGGCCAAGCAAGGCTATGTCATATGCCGGATCCGTGTGCGCCGCAGGGGCCGCAAACGCCCGGTTCCTAAGGGTGCCACCTACGGCAAGCCTGTGCACCATGGTGTCAACCAGCTCAAGTTTGCTCGAAGCCTGCAGTGGGTTGCGGAGGAGCGCGCTGGCCGCCTCTGTGAGGCCCTGAGGGTCCTGAATTCCTGCTGGGTTGGTGAAGATTCTATGTACAAATTCTTTGAGGTTATCCTCATTGATCCATTCCATAAAGCTATCAGAAGAAACCCTGACACCCAGTGGATCACCAAATCAGTCCACAAGCACAGGGAGATGCGGGGGCTGACATCTGCAGGCAGGAGGAGCCGCGGCCTGGGCAAGGGCCACAAGTTCCACCACACTATTGGTGGCTCTCGCCATGCAGCATGGAGAAGGCGCAATACTCTCCAGCTCCACCGCTACCGCTAATATACATAATGTTTGTAAAGTTCTTAACTAATAAACAATTTAGGATGTTCTTGTCTGCTTGAAAAAAGAAAATGAAGAGGCTGCAGAATGTATGATTCCAGCTATATGACATGCTGGAAGAGGCAAAACTACAGAGATAGTAATTAGTGGTTGCCAAGAGGTAGGGGGGAATGAAGAGGGATTTTTAGGGCTGTACGACACTGCAGGGGTGGATACGTGGCAGGAAACCCATACTGTTAGGGGAAGCACACTGATTGAAACCGCCCACCCTGGCCAGGTACCATAGTAACCATTTGCATGAGTTGTTTTATGACAGGAGATCCTGATAAGGAATACAGAACTAATAAGCCACCACCAACCGGAAGAGTTCGGGAAAGGTCTAAAGGAGACACCGCGTGTCCGTCCACTTCCCAGAATCCCTCTTGCTAGCATCCATCTTGGCTGAGCGATGCGTGCACCACAAGGAAAGACTCTGAATTAGAATGATTGGCCAAAGACCACCCGGAAACTAATCCCATGACCATAAAACCCGACCTTGCGAGCCACGTGGCAGAGCAGTTCTCCTGGGTTCCCTCACCCTACTGCTCTCCACCCGGGTGCCCTTTCCCAATAAAATCTCTTGCTTTGTCAGCACGTGTCTCCTCGGACAATTCATTTCCGAGTGTTAGACAAGAGCCCAGTTTCGGGCCCTGGAGGGGGCCCGCCTTCCTGCAACAATACGATGTGTTACACCTATGTAACCCTGATGTAAACTATGGACTTAAGTAATAATAATTCATTAACAATAATTGGGCTTCCCTGATCGCTCAGTTGGTAAAGAATCCGTTTGCAATGCAAGAGGCCCCAGTTCGCTTCCTGGATGGGGAAGATCCGCTGGAGAAGGGAAAGGCTACCACTCCAGTATTCTGGCCTGGAGAATTCCATGGACTGTATAGTCCATGGGGTTGCAGAGTTGGACACGACTGAATAATTGATAATCAAATATCAATATTGACTCATCAGTTGTAACAAATTACGACTCTAAAGCAACGTGTATCATAAGAAGGGAGACCCTGAGGGGGTAGTGCATATGGGAACTCTCTGACTCATTAAATTTTTCTGTAAATCTGTTTTTTTTTTTTTTTTTGGCTGCACTGTGATGCACACAGAATTTTAGTTCCCCAAGCAGGGGAACCTGTGCCCTGCAGTGAAAGTGATGAGTCCTAACCTTTGGACCACTAGGGAGTTCCCTAAAACTGCTTTTTGAAAAAAAAAATTTTTTTTAAGTCTATTTAAAAAAAAAGAAAAGTTTGTGGGTAAGGTTTTTATCTCATGGAGTGGATTTTAAATTAACATGTAAGTTTTTAAGGAATTAAATTAGGTTCTTGGACTCAGAGGGATGAAAGCAGGACGAAATGAAAAAGAGGCTTTTGGACTCAGTTTTTTAGAAGGAGGACGCAGGCTGAGAAAGCTATTTAGTTGCAAACTCAGTTTTCCAAAGAAAAAGGAAGTATGACTCAGAGGACTGAGCCAAGGCTGGAAGAACAACCCCCCAGGGCGAAGTCCTTGAAGAACCCTTGTGAGGACCCGTCTGCACTGATTTACAGGGCTAGAGCCTGCACCCGGAGTCTGAGCCCACACCACGATGGCTGAGACTCTCAGGATCCTGGGGTCGGGTGAGGATATTTTCCATGTGGGAGGGATGTGAGCTGTGGCCATGGGCAGCTGTATCAGACTGTGTTTTCCCAAAACCATCACAACGTCATCTCCCAGCCCTTCCTGCTCCCTCACCTGTGAGCTGGGCATTGCGTCCTCCTGTGTCCCCTCCCTTTGCAGCTGGGAAGGCTTGTTGTTTGATTGTAACCCTTGACCTTGGAGCCCTGAGCCACTCAGTAAGGGTCTGTTCACCCAGAGACCTCTGTATGCAAGGAAGCCCAGAGCACTGGGGGTGTATGAGATACCTGTTGCCACATAGCAAGTTAGCACAAACTTAGTGGTGTAGAATGACATACATTCATCGTGGCACAGTTTATGTGGTCAGGAACCTGGCCACCACTTAGCCGGGTTATCAGCTTCAGAGCACCTCCCAGACTGCAGCCGGAGCTACTGGCAGAGGCTGAGTCTCATCTGAAGGCTCAGCTGGGGATGTGTCCATGTCCAAGCTCACATGGTTGTGGGCAGACTCAGCTCCTCAAAGCCTCTTAGTTGGAAAACCTCAGGTTTTAGCTGACTAAATCGGAGTTTCTTGCCACAAGGGACTCCCAGCTTAGCAACTTGTCCATCAAAGCCAGTAAGAGAGATGGGTCGCTCAGTCATGTCCAGCTCTTTTCGACCCCATGGACTGCGGCACACCAGGGTTCCCTGTCCTTCACCATCTCCCTGAGTTTGTTCAAACTCATGTCCGTGGAATCGGTGATGCCATCCAACTGTCTCATCCTCTGCCGTCCCCTTCTCCTTCTGCCCTCCTCCTGCCCTCAATCTTTCCCAGCATCGGGGTCTCTTCCAAGGAGTCGCCTCTTCGCAAGAAAGATGGTCGGCTGGCAAAATGGGTGTTACAATCTCGTGATCTGTTCATGGAAGCAGCCGCCCATGAATACCAGGAGGTAGAGTTCACTGGAACCATCTCAGAAGCCATCTGCCATGGGGCGGTCACAGCAGCCGCTCAGGTGGGCAGTCCTGGACTTTAAGTCTTCCCAGCCCAGGTACAGAAACATGAGCACAGAGCCTTCCTGGGGTCCCCTTACTGTACCTTCTCCCATATTCCTGCCCCAACCACGACCTCTGCTGTCTGCCTCCATTTCTGAGATCTGCGGCTTCTGCTCACTTTTTTCTTCTCTCTCCTGTCAACTTCTTTCTGGTCCTTTCCCTGACCGATCCCCTCAGGATTCCAGGCCCAAATGGTCAGACTTGGCTTTGGCAGGCCACCCGAGGATCATTGCTTTTGTCTCCTGTCCCCAGAGGGGCTGGCTCACGCTGGGCAGTGTGGCCATCTTTGCCTGGCCTCAGCTCAGCCCAGCGGCTCTTCCTCTGCTTGGCTCAGCGTCTCTGCTGAGTCAGACTCTTCTCTGACTTGTGGCTGTCCCCGAGCTTGAACTTGTCAGATGACTGGGCCCTTACTGTGTGTGTAAGAATTACGGTAAAGGTGTGGCTCTCCTGACGTTCTCCTGTGCAATGTGGGAGTGTATCTGCCCCCAGCTTTCCAGAAAGCGCTTGGCAATGAAATTTAAATGACTTTAAAAAGTGCCCAGGTGCTTTGTCCCAGTGATTATAGTGTTTTCTCGTTGGTTGATTCAATATATATTTCTTGATGACTCATGATGATCCCTGCCCTCTAAAGCTTATACTTTAGTAGGGGAAACAAACGTTAACCAAGGAACCAAATAAGAAGGTACACTGAGGACTTCCCTGGTAATCCAGTGGATAAGACCCCATTACCTTCGAGGCAGGGGGTATGGGTTCAATCCCTGGTCAGGGAACTAAGATACCACATGCCACAGCTCAGCCAAAAAAATAAAAATATAAATAAAATATGTTGTATGCAGCTTAAGTTTTATGAAAAAGAAGAAGGTACAGTGAGGGTGTACACTAAAAGGTTCACATCTGGGGTCTAGGGTCTGGGGGAGCTTCTTTGTTGAAGGGGAGATTGGGCTGAGATCAGAAAGATGAACAAGAGTTAACCAGGAAAAACAAAGAGGAAAGAGTCTGCAGGCAGAGAACAGCCTTGCAAAGGCCTTAGGGTGGGAAGAAATATGGTCCATATAAGGAACTCAGATATGAAGATGATAACCACTCTAACAGCAGAAACAGAAGAGGAACTAAAGAGCCTCTTGATGAGGGTGAAAGGGCAGAGTGAAAAGGCTGGCTTAAAACTGAATATTCAAAAAACTAAGATCATGGCATCTAGTCCCATGATTTCATGGCAAATAGAAGGGAAAAAAGCAGAAGTAGTGACATCTTTTATTTTCTTGGGCTCCAGAATCACTGCGAACAGTGACTGCAGCCATGAAATTAAAAGACACTTGCTCCTTAGAAGGAGAGCTATGACGAACCTAGACAGCTTATTAAAAAGCAGAGACCTTTGCCAACAAAGGTCCATATAATCAAAGCTATGGTTTTTCCAGTAGCCATGTACAGAGGTGAGAGTTGAACCATAAAGAAAGCTGAGCATTGAAGAATTGGTGCTTTGGATTTATGGTGCCAGAGAAGACTCTTGAGAGTCCCTTGGACTGCAAGGAGATCAAACCAGTCAGTCCTCAAGGAAATCAGTCCTGAATGTTCATTGGAAGCAGTGATGCTGAAGCTGAAACTCCAATACTCTGGCCACCTGATGCGAAGAACCAACTCATTGGAAAAAGACCCTGATGCTAGGAAAGATTGAAGGCAGAAGGAGAAGGGGACAACAGAGGATGAGACGGTTGGAAGGCATCACTGACTCAATGGACATAAATTTGGGCAAACTCTGGGAGACAGTAGCTGACTGGAGCCTGGCGTGCTGCAGTCCCTGGGACTGCAAAAACTTCGACAGGACTTAGCGACTGAACAACACGCCAGTCATCAGATGGGGGCAGGGAAGGCATTCATCAGCCAGCGCTGGACCTTTGAAGGACACACCTTAGAAGGCGCCTCTGAACTTTGGCCCTTGTCCCCTCGGGCTCGCCTTGCCTCCTCCTCCTCCTCTATCCCTCTGCTGCCCTGCGGGAGGAGGAGCCAGGGTGAGCTTTCTGATGGGAAAACTGCAGCCCAGGAATGAGGGAGGGGAGGGGCTGGCATCCTCGCTGACATTTCACCAGTGACTTCAGCTCAAGGGGAAGCTGGGAATCTCTGGAAAGCATCCGTAGGAAATCGCAGGCCACCCCGTGTCTTGGGTCTTGTCTTCATCACGGCCTTTCTTGTTCACTCCACTGCAAGCCCATTTACAACCGGCCCCCGACCCCGACCCCTCAACGCCCCCCCCCCCCCCCCCCCCCCCCCCCCCCACTCCGGTGTCTTTGCTCCTGCTGTCTGCTCCGCTTGGAACACCCTTTCCAGGCACTCAAATTGGGTCTTTGGAACTGGATGGAGTTTCTCCTCCCCTCCCCTCCCCCTTCTCCCCCGCCTCCCCTCCCCCACCCTTCTCCACCCCTCCCCCTCCTCCTTCACGGTGGGGCTTCTCCTCCCACAGAGTTGTTTCCTCTGCCCTTATCTCCGTAGCCTGGTGAAGCTGGAGTTATCTGGGTCCGTTGGAATCTCACAGGGAGCGAACAGCCACCCCCACTCAGGCCCCGCCCCCGGCCCATTCACTCGGAATCTCTGGGGCGGAGCTTTCTACCGGCTCCAAGGTCCGGGCTGAGGGCCCTGTGCCACAGACTCTCGGCACGATGCCTTCCTGCGCGAGCCCAAACTTGTGTGCCTCAGCTTCCTTGTCGGCTTCGAGGGGATAAAGATGCCTGTCCTGGGCTGCCCTGGGGTTGGGTGGTGCCCCTGCATCCCCAAGTGGACGGTGAGCGAGAGGGCAGGAGCCACAGCTTCCTCGGTGCTGCGTGCAGAAGGGGAAGGGCAGCTGGTGGGAACCGGGACCCAGGCGGAAAGGAAGGCCAGGTGTCTCCACTTATCATAAGAGTCTCCAGCGTACAGTTCTCGGTACAGTTCTCCAGAGTAAGTGAATGTTCTTTGGCTTTCATTTAAAACATAAATAAATACAGGGCCTGCCAGACAGGGCCAGTGGGAGTGTTGGGAAAGGGCTGGCAGCCCTCAGGGGCTGCAGGTGGGCGAGGTCACAGAGGGGAGTCGGGGAGACACAGGGGTCCCCACCCCATGCTCTGCCTCGCCTTGGGCAGTCCTCATGTTCTAAAAGTGTCCCTCACGGGGACTTGACTGGCGGTCCACTGGTTAAGACTCTGTGCTTCCTCTGCAGGGGGTGTGGTTTTGAGCCCTAGCAGGGAACTAAAATCCTGCATGCCACATAGTGCGACTGAAAAATTAAGTGTCCTTTGAGAAGTTGCCAGATAAAATACAAGCTGCCCAGTTAGGTTTGAGCTTCAGATAAGCAAAATATAATTTTTGTAGTATAAGTATATCTCATGTAGTATTTGGGATATACTGGCGCTAAAAAATGATTATGTGTCTGAAATTAGAATTTAACCTCACATCCTGTTGTACTTGCTATATCTGGAAACCCCATGTGCTCGTCTCCAGACCTAGACTTGTAGTCCTGGAAGGAAGGTTTGACCATCCCCCACTCGGGGTTCCCAAACACCGGGCTGGGGACTTGGGCCAGCCTGTGACAAGCAAAGACCCATCAGAGGCAAAATGAAACAAGTGAGCACAACGCGAAGAGATGAGGTTCTGGGGGTTTGTTTGGGGCTTTTTTTTTTTTTTTTTAAAGCAAAGCTGAGATGTTAAAGGACTGGTCATTTTTTTTTTTAAGATTTATTTTTTATTTATTCATTTATTTATTTTTGGCTGTGCTGGGTCTTCATTCTTGTGCACAAGCTTCCTCTGGTTGTGGCTCTCGGGAGTTGTTCTTCGTGGCAGAGGATGGGCTCTAGGCAGTCGGGCTCTGTAGTTGTGATACATGGGCTCAGTTGTGCCACGGCACGTGGGGTCTTAGTGCCCGGACCAGGGATCAAAACCGTGTCCCTTGCGCTGGCAGGTGGGCTCCCCACCACTGGAGTGCCGGGGAAGTCCCAGAGGGCTGGTCTTTATCCTGAAAATTTCCCTTCCTATGTGTACAGATGTCCTACATGAGAAAAAGTCCTTTAAAAAATAAACAATGGTAACAGGAAGTAGCATGTGTCTTTTTTTAGATATATCTTTTTGTCAAAATTAAAACATAGTCACTCCATCTTAAAATCTCCAATTAACAGGACTTCCCTGGTGGTCCAGTAGCTAAGACCTCGTGCTCCCAAATGCAGGGGCCCGGGTTTGATCCCTGATCGGGGAAGTAGATACCGAATGCTGCAATGAACTAAAGAGCCCGCGTGCCTCAACTAAAAAACATCCCACATGATGCAACTAAGACCCAGCACAGCCATGTAAATAAATAAGTAAACATATTTTTAATGTCCAATTTGAAAAGCAAACAAAATTGGATTGTGAAATCTCAAAGCCAGGGGAGGCAAAATGATTGTCCACACACCAGATTCAGGGGGGTATGTGCCAGGGCCCCAGGCTCCAGCCTTACAACCTCCCACTCTGTGCCCCTCCGTGAATCCCTGTTTAGCCCCTCCTTTCCCTGTCCCCACCCAGCCTTCTGGCAACACCTGTTCGCAGCCCCACACCTGCCTCTCAGAGCTGTTCTCCAACCGTGGGACCTTGCAGCCTAGCTGTGACCTCCCTGCGTGCTTCTTCCTAGCTGGGATCCTCAGGAAAAGCCCTAACCTCTCTGCTCTTGCATTTTCGTGCCCTTGGGATGGAGACAGTGACCCCAGTGCTCAGGAGCTGCACGGGTGTGCCAACGTGCCATGTTCTTCACGTTGCACACTTATAATCTGTGCAGTTTTCTAGTGTCCATGCTACAATTCAATAAAACCGTTTATTAAAAATTAACAGGTAAGTTAAGGCTCCATTAGCAAAGAGGCTTCCCAATTGAGAAAAGCTGACACGCTTTATCTTGCTTGGAAATGTTGTTATTTGTTGTTGTTATTACCTCCAACTTTTAAAGGGGAACAGTAATTTATTATTTGTTGCCTGCATGCAGCTGGCAGAACCCACCACTAAGGAATAAAAAGATCTTCAGCTAAGCTCACACTTAGGACAGTTTAATGAGGTCTTATTCTTCAGAATTAACCTTCAAACCCATTACATTCCAGGAAACTAAAAATTTACACTAGTTTTCCATTTTTAATGGCTTACAATAAAAAGAAATATTTACAGCTCGAAATAAAATAGATGGCACTTTAAGTTCATTTTTCAAGTCATCCCAAATAGACATAAAAGACAGAGAAAGACACATAAACCATGTAAAGAGAAACTTAAAAGACATAAACATAATAAAAAAAAAAAACAAGATGCCCATCTCCATGTAACAGACAGTAAGCGAGGGAAGGTCTGGAGCCACACTCGGGCAGGGCTGTCAGCTATGCACGTGGACAAGTAGAAGGAAGCAACCATCACTTCCAAGCCATGACACCCAGGGACTGAGCAACTGGGTCTCCGATATGCCCAACATCCCTCCAGGAGATGGATTCTCTGAGCCAACAGGAAACGCCTTCATTGTTCTGGAGTGGGACCACCAGGAGGCCAAGTGGAAACAGCTGGAAAACAGGGGAAGGCGGTGGAATGGGGGAAGATTGAAGAGAAAGAAACATCTACTCAAGATGAGTCTAGGGACTTCAGTGGTTAAGAATCCACCTTGCAATGCAGGAGATACAGGTTCAATTCCTAGTCAGGGAACTAAGATTCCACATGTTGCAGAATAACTCAGCCCATGAGCCACGGCTACTGAGCCTGCACACTCTAGAGCCTCTGCGCCGTGACAAAAGGTCCCACGTGACGCAGCTAAGACCCTGGTGCAGCCAAATAAATAAATACAAATTATAAGTAAGACGTCTAATAAAAACCTGAGCCCCAAAACGTGGGCACAGCTAATGCTAATAGAGACACTCAAGAAAAATCAACCATGGAGATGTGAAATCACACCATGATTTCCATAAGAAATGCAAATAATAGAAGAATCTGAAAATGATATGTAGGACTATCAGAGAAAGTTTTAAAATTAAGAAACCCAAACGGGCTTAAATGAAACAAATATAGGTGATCATGAAAAAGAATCAACTGGAAATCCCAGAGTTTTCAGGATCTTAATTCCCTGACCAGGGATGAAACCTGGGCCCCAGCAATGAGAGTACTGAGTCCAAACCACAGGACTACCAGGAATTCCCACCAAAATCATTCGAACACAAAATTCAGCACAGGATAAATAAACATCAGTTCATACTCACATACTTAAGAGTGAAACTATAGCACATCCAAGGATAAAAAGAAAATCTGAAAAGCTGTCAGAGATGAAAAGACAGATTATCCACAAAGAAGTGAATAGGTTTTTGCAGATTTCTTGGAGTCCGAAGCAGTATTTTCAAAGGCTAAAGGAATACAACTATCATTCTAGAATTCTGTCGCAGTCAAACTGTCATTCAAGAGTGAGAACAGAGAACAGACATTTCAGACATGCAAAGTCTAAGAGTTCCCCTACCACAGACCGCCCCTGAGAGGAGCATGGCAGGGTCAGGAAACAGAGCTGGGAATGGCTTCACCAAATGACAAAACAGGACAGAAATGGTACAGGATGTGGAGGTGGAAACGGAGGGGTGACATGGATGATGGAGCCCGTGGAGATGGAGGAGGTCATGGGGATGGGGAAGCGGAGGAGCCGGTGAGAATGGTGGAGGGATGGAGACGGAGGAGACGAAAGAAGTGGAGGAATCCGTGGGGCAAAGAAGGTGATGAGGAGGTGGGGATGGAGGAAAGGCAGGTGATGGAGCCGCAGCTGTGGGCTGGCGTCGACTTCATAGGGAAGGTGCCCAGCTTTCTGAATGGGTGCAAACAGCCTTATTTTCTCCTTTGTCACCCTCATTGCCTCTTAGGCAGTTGGAGAAGCTTTTCCTTCACCTTCAGCACCCAGAACCACCTCATCTTTGCTCAGCTAGACCCGCTGGGGCAAACAGCCAGACTGATCTGACCTAAAATATCAATGTCACACTCCACTCAGAGGCGCAGGACCGGAGATGAGACTGCTCTTCACCTCCCGGCTCCGCTCCAGCCCTCCACATCCCCTCTTCCATCACTCTGCCTTCTGTCTCCTCCGTGGGGCTGGAGGGAGAAGGAACAGGGGCAGAGCTGCTCGGCGGGTGCTGGCACGGTGTCTCCTGCCCGTGGAGTCCTGAGACGGGGTGGGTGGGTGTTCAAGCACAGGCTCTGCCGTGGAGACGCCGTGGGGACCCCTCCAGGCCCCGCCGCAGCCCCGGCCGGTGGTCCAGTGCACTCAGGCAGCCAGCCCTCCAAACACCCCTGACCTGGCCCGCCCCGAGGGCCAGCAGAAATGCAGAGTGTGGCCGCCCAGGGGACCTTCAGAGCCATCGCTGCTCGTCTGCACACAAGGCCAGGCCTCCCAAGGACGCCCCACTTCTCATGTCCCCGGGCGCAGTTCTGAAGCTCAGCAAACGCCCAGCTGAGGGGCTGCCCTCAAAGACTGCCTCTGTTGGCTGGGGTGGGATGGGCGGGTATGCCCTCCCCCACTCCCCACCTCTACTCCTAAAACCTTGCGTCAGCCAAGCCCCTGTCAGCTTCTAGCATCCTCTGTGCTCTCATGGGCTTGACCTGGGCACTCTGTGTGCTTTGAAAAGTGAGAGTGAAAATCACTCAGTTGAGTCAGACTCTTTGTGACCCCTGGACTATACAGTCTATGGAATTCTTCAGGCCAAAATACCGAAGTGGGTAGCCATTCCCTTCTTCAGGGGATCTTCCCAACCCAGGGATCGAACCTAGGTCTCCCGCATTGCAGGTGAATACTAGCTGAGCCACCAGAGAAGGCCAAGAATACTGGAGTAGGGTTGCCTATCCCTTCTCCAGCGGATCTTCCCGACCCAGGAATCGAATCAGGGTCTCCCTCATTGCCAGCGGAGCTGTGTGCTTTACAGGCACCAATTCACTGAAGCCTCATCACAGTCCCATTTCACAGATGAGGAAACAGAAGTCACCTGCTCAGGGTCACACAGCTGCTTACCAGCACAGCCTTAACCCACTTGCGGGCAGCGCTCCTCCTGGCACTGTGCTCGTAACCACTCTGCTGTCCTGCCTGGCCCTCCGCTGGACCGCTCTGCAGTCTCTGGGCAAGTCTGGAATGGAGTGTCCAGCCCCCCATCTGACACGTGCAGGCTCTGTCTTCTCTGCTTCCAGACTTCACCCAGACCCCGGGCATGGGGGAAAACCATTGGACGGGGGAGCCCAGGGGTTCCTGGGGTGAAGGAATAAAGGAGTGGTTATTCTTAGCCTGGACTCTTAGGGTCCTATTCACAGGCAGGGCCTCCTGGGGGACGGGCCTCCGGGCTCTAACCCTGTAACCTCAGGCACTGGACTCGGTGGATCATCATTGCAGTGCCTGTGCAAGGCGGTCTGCTGACCCAGCCCTGGGCAGCCGGCGGTGACTCAGCCTTGGGAAATTACAGGCTTCCCGGGATCAGCGGGCCGAGAGGGGCCTAAATACATGTTGGGGGAAGGAGGGCCCGGCAGAGCCAGGGTAGGGGCAGGGCCTCTGCGCGGGTGACCTGGGTCACACCTTCCGGGGGCCACAGACGGGCCCCAGCAAGAGGAGGTGAAGGGGACACAGCCGTGGGAGGTGGGGGACAAGGAAACAGGCCCCAGCAGGAAAGAAGGGGAGAGATCAGGACAGGCCTGGGGACTGGGCCCTGCCTCAGCTCCTCCTCAGGGATGCAGGATGAGCCCCCTCTCAAAGGCCACATGCGGACTGAGAGAGGTTGGCCCTGTCCATACGCTGGCGTCTGGAACCTTCCAGTGCTCCGAATCATGACCACCCAGGAGATCACACCCATGCATCCCAAAGGAAATCAGCCCTGAATATTCAGTGGAAGGACTGATGCTAAAGCTGAAGCTCTGGTACTTTGGCCTCCTGAGGCCAAGAGCCGGCTCACTGGAAAAGACCCTGTGCTGGGAAAGACTGAAGGTGGGAGAAGGGGATGACAGAGGATGAGATGGTTGGATGGCATCGCTGGCTCAATGGACATGGGTTTGAGTGAACTCCAGGAGACAGTGGAGGACAGGGGAGCCTGGCTGCCGCAGTCCACGGGGTCGCAGAGAGTCGGCCAGGCTTAGCGGAGGAACACACGCAGGGCGGGCCTGGGAAGCATGCTCACCTTATTGCATTCCTGAACCCAGGGCTGGGCTGTGGGTTAGGATTTGTGAATTGGCAGGAAGAGGAGGGGCTGGGGCTGATTCTCTCTGGTGCCCCTTGCTCCCCACGCCCCGCCTTCCTCCCACCAGGGAGTTGGGCACAGAAAGGAACTTTCTGCGCGTTTCTGGCAGGAAATGGAAAAGAAAGAAGGACTGGCCTCCAGGCTTCCTTACTTCCTCTCCTAATCCCTTCAAAGTGGCCCGCCTCCTCCTCCTCCTCCTCCTCCTCAGCCTCCCCTGGGGCCCACCTGGCGGATGGGGGGTGTTTACACACTGACCTGGTGACCCAGATTCCAGGCGGTAAGGAGCTTGAAGGGAGGCTGGCAGGTTCTGAAAGGCCACAGCCATTCCTCCGGAAACAAAGGCCAGTGAAGGAGCTCTGAGTGTTAGGCCCACGGAACTTTCTAGAGGTGTGTACAGCCTCCACCTGTGTTTGCTGTGAGGTCACCAGGCTCAGGCACTGGGGCAGTAAGAGAGGAGCAGAGCCAGGAGATTCGGGCTGCAGTGGTCCCTGGGCTCCGTGGGGTCTTCGGGGCTTGCGCCCTAGCTTTTCCTTCTCCCAATCCAAAGGGCACAGCCATCCTCACTCACCACCCCAACTGCCAGAGTGACCAACATCTGGGGCAGAGGCCGCCTTCCGGTTGGACCTCTCCCTTCTTCTCTCCGTCCCTCAGCTCGGGAGCAGTTGGCTCTGCCTCCCCGGCCAGTGCCTCTCAGTGGAGGGCAGACGAGCAGCGCGTGCTCAGGACCACCCCACATCCTGGGCTCCTTGCCCGCTGCGGTCACTCCAGCATGGCACCCCTCCAGCTGGGGGGCACTGGGGGAATCTGGCTAGACTGCGAGTCTGGCCCTCGGCTCATGGGTCCAGCAGGAGACAGTTCCTCGAGCTTTTCACAGAGGACCTGCCTGGGCCCAGGTCCTGTGTTCATCACTGTCCTTCAAACAGACGCTCCATCATTCAGTCAAATAATTAGGGACATCCAGGCCAAGCTCCACAGTGGTAAAGAATCCACATGCCCATGCAGGAGATGCCAGACACTCAGGTTCGATCCCTGGGTCGGGAAGATTCCCTGGAGAAGGAAATGGCAAACCACTCCAGTATTCTTGCCTGAAAAATTCCACAGACAGGGGAACCTGGCAGGCTACAGTCCATGGGGTCACAAAAGAATCAGACATGACTGAGCGACTGAGCATCCTCACCCTGGATAAGACGGTGTAGACAGGTCCCTTCCTGCTCCTCTTTGCAAAACACAGCTACAAACCCTGGGGTGATGCAGGGGGCAACCAAAGGGGGTTCTGACGAGTCGAAAGAGAAGGCAAGCTGATCAGGGATCCCAAGGCTGAGTCTGAGTGGGAAACAGCTGGGCGTCTATGATCCCCCCGTCCTAACCCAATGGAAGCCGGTGACCCAGGTGTGCCTTCCTCAAGCAGGCTCACTGCTCTGCTGACTGACCTGAAACCTCACAAAACACAAGCTCTGCCAGGCAGAACCGCCAAGAGGACCGACCCGGAGCCCCTGACACTAAGTGGCCAGGTGTAAGGTGGTGGTATGATTTTTGTTTCAATCATCACATTTGATTTAGAATCCTCGTCGAGGAGGAAAGTGTATTGTGCCTACATTTTCTGCTCTTTCCATTGTTCTTTTATGCCTTCCTGATGCTTTAAGATTCGTTCTTTTATTATTTCCCTTCTGTCTTAAGAGTTTCTTTTCGCCATTCTTTAGATCTGTTGGCTGACAGAGGAGCCCATTCCTTCTGGAACGGCCTGTTCTGGAATTTAAAATTCACAGTCGAGGGACTTCCCTGGCGGTTCAGTGGATGGGACTCTGCGCTTTCAATGCAGGGGACATGCATTCTATCCCTGGTCGGGGAACTAAGATCCTGCACGCCACACAGAATAGCCAAAAAGATTCACATTCAACGGTTCTTTCATTTCAGGCTGCCCTCAGACCTTGCTGGGGACAAGTGTCCTGGCACCCCATCTGTGAGCTCAGCCAGCATGGATTCTGCCACACCGCTCAGAGCCCAGCTCCATGTCCTCCTTGGAGGCACACCCTGAGGTACCCCCCAGCCAAACCCAGCAGGTGCTGGGCTTCTGGTGCATCCTCTGACTTCCCTCCTCCTCCTTGGATCCCCACTTCCTTGTAATTGACTTAAAATTGTGCAGTTAAAAGTTTGGTTCATTACAGCAGACAGGTGACACCTTCAGGAGCTCACGGACTGGGGTGAGGTGAACCCAGGACAGGTGAACAACGATGGTACAACCTGGTGAGAGCTCAAAGGGGGAGCAGCCTGCTAGGTGAGCACAGAGCAGGAACACACATCCTAGTGTGGAGGAGTGGGGGAAGGCTTCCTGGAGGAGGTGGCCTCCTAGAGGTCAAGTTCCTCAGGTTAGGCAGAGGGAGGGAACATTCCCAGCAGAGGTGACCGTGGTACCAACCAGCCTGGGTGGGAATCCCAGGCCCTGAGCCCACCCACAGGCTGTGACTCCTTTGGGCCTGAGTTTCCCTGTCTTTAAGACTGAGAAGGAACTCGGGGCGGGAGAGGGGGGAGGGCAGGGGAGTGCAGTGTCACCTGCCTTGCAGTGAGGCTCAGTGAGGACCAGGCCTGAGAAGGAGGGAGGCCCAGTCCCCACAGGCCCCGGGAGTGTCCACTGAAGGTCCCAAGGCCCAGCACAGGGTATCAGACCCTTCCCCTCGTTGTGCAGTCTGCTGACCTCCGTGCTTCCTTCCAGGATCTTCTGCCGGTGGGAAGGGCCAGGTAAGCCCCCAGCCTGCCCTTGTTCAAGCCTGGGGGATGGCCGGCTGCCCTCCACCTGCGCTCCAGCAGGTGGCGCTATGGGGCTGCCTCCCCTGCACTCCACCAGGCGGCGCTGTGGACTTCGGCTAGGGTTGCCTCCCCCTGCCCTCCACCTGCGCTCCAGCAGGTGGCGCTGTGGGGGTGGCCTCCCCTGCCCTCCACCTGCGGTCCAGCAGGCGGCGCTGTGGACTTAGGCTGGGGCCGCCTCTCCGCGGGGACGCGTGGAGAGCCCAAGAGAGGCAGGGTGGGCGGTGTTTCCACTGCGAAGTGGGGAGAGCATCCTTCGTGGTCCCCGTCCCCACTCACTCCAAAGAGAGGGGGCTGAAAATCCAAGCCCATTTTCAAGTGCTTCGTTTCTAAATTATCCTGGAACTGTGGCGTTTGGAGTTGAGAAGAACCTTCGAGATCTCCTCCCAGACAACAAACCTCGCGCATTCCCTGATCTCTGAACGTAACGCCCACCCGGCGCTGAGGTGCTGGGGTTTGATTTCTCCTTCAGAGGGATCCTCCCTCTACTGTTAGGTCCCCGTCAGGCAGGTGAGAAGGTCGGATCTCAGAGAGCCTGAGAGACTCACACCAGGGCCTGCAGCCCTTGACTGGGAGGCAGGGCTGGAAGTCTGACCCCACACGCCCAAGCCAGAAGCTCTTGATGATGCGGTCTGCAGCCCCGAGGCCCCTGGAGGGCTGGACACCCCAGCTCCCTGCCCTGCAGCCTTCTCCTGTTGTAAGGACCTTGACGATCCTTCTTCATCCTCATCCAACCAGGCCCACCTCTCAGACTCCAGAACTGTAGCCCTGAACAGGGCACACAGGGGCCTCCTGGGGCCTGAGTCTGTGTTCCCATCAGAGGAGAGCACTGGGGTGTCTGGGCAGCTGGTGCTGTTTAGATCAGAAGGTGAGAGAAGGTGGCCAAGACCTGGCGGGGAGATGGCAGGTGCAAAGGCCCTGGGGCAGAGACCAGCCTGATTGGCTGTGATCACATCTGAGAAAGAAAGGGAACCATGGGTGTGACTGAAAGGTCCGCAGGTCACCGTGCTCATCATCACTGACCTCCTCACAGTAGCTGATGTTTATAGAACGCTTGCTCAACAGGCTCACTGCTAACAAAGGGCACCATACACTTATTAATTAATTAATTAATTTGTTTATTTATTTGGCTGTGCTGGACCCCAGTTACGGGATGTGAACTCTTAGTAGCAGGGCATGTGAGATCTAGTTCCCTGATCAGGGATCGAACCCAGGCCCCCTGAATTTGGAGCTCAGAGTCTTAGCCACTGGACACCAGGGAAGTTCCATCATGTCCCACAGCTTCCCCAGCGCCAGGCAGGCAGCCTGTGGCAGAGCTGGCCCCTGACTCCAGGGTGCCCGCAGCTTAGTCTGCAGTTGTCCAGCCCGCAGATGGGAGACGGAACAGGAGCAGACCCCAAGGCTGCGGGACTCGCCTGGAGCAAGATGAGAAACCCCCATCCGGCTCTGATGAGGCTGCTCCAAGGGAGTTGGAGGACAGGCTGAAAACAGAAGCGACATTCTCATTTGCAGGCAACTTCCCTCCAACGTGCATGTCATGTGCGGGGCCGCTGACCCCACAGTGACAAAGTCAAATGCGTGACCAGATTCACGCCCCTTGTTCTGGGCGAACTCGGGCCTCACACCTCACGCACACACTTCTATCGCTGTCCCCAGAATAAATGTGTTTGTGATTTAGGAAATTCCACACCGTGTCTAATTTCATTCATTAAACAAAATCAGGAAGTAATCAGAAGGGAATCTGGCATTACTAGATGATTCTGGCCAGGGGCTCCTGTCACAGCCTTTTCCCAGAGCGCGTCTTCAAATCTGATCTGGCCGACTGGGAAGGTGTTTATTGAGGAGGCTGTGGTCATGTCTGGATCTTGCTGATGACAATGACGATGAAGACAGTCCATGAGGTCCAGCGAAGCCGCTGGAGCTTATCCGGGTGTCATCCAGAGGTGAGCCCATCACTGTCTGGTCCAGATGTCCAGGCCCGGATCTGCAAGGCTGTGTTCTCTATGTGGGACCAGGCCGGGGAGAGTCTGTGTCGGGGCCTGGAATCAAAACGCACTTGGCTCCTTGGTCCAGCCAAGGAGGCTCATTTCTGCCCAGCCTGGGCGTCTGCAGTCTCAGTGACTGCCGTGCGAGAACTGGACTTTGGAGGAATTCACGTTGCACCCTTCATTAAAACCGTGCTCCTCGCAGCTGCTCCTGTGTTTGCAATGGGCAGGGCACCAGTCTAGGGGTGCAGGGCCAGAGGTTGAGCTCCAGCTCCGCTTTTATGGACTTGCTGTGTTACTTTGGGCAAATATCTTTACCTCCCTGGACCTCACTCTCTTCCTCCCAGTCATGAGAGTGTTGGATTAGAACAGTGAGTCTCAACTGGGGATGGTTTTGCCCCCATAGGGGATAGTGGGCAGTCTGAGACATCCCTGGTGGTTACAGTTGAAGGGTTGCTATTGGTACCTGGAGGGTAGGGGCCAAAGATGCTGCCAAACACCATATAGTGCATTGGACAGCCCCGACCACAAAGGATGGCCCGCCCTAAATTCCTCCTCGTGGCTCAGATGGCGAAAATCTGCCTGCAGTGCAGGATACCCAGGCTTAATCCTTGGGTCGGCAAGATCCTCTAGAGAAGGGAATGGCCACTTGTCCAACATTCTTACCTGGAGAATCCCAAGGACAGAAGAGGCTGGCGGGTTATGTCCATAGGGTCGCAGAGAAAGACACGACTGAGTGACTAACACGTTCATTTTCATGATGTCAGTGGGGCCAAAGCTGATGCTGGTTGTCCAGATGACAGGAGAGGACCGAGGCCAGCCCTGGCCGAGCAGGACTCAAGTGGGGAAGTGGAGAAGGCCTGCTGCCCGGTTCTTCCCCCGTCCTTGAAGCTGTCCAGGGAACACAATGACATTCCAATGGGCTCCCTTTGGCTCTGGGAACAGCGGAGGTGTGAGGAGCCGGCGGCCAAGCCTGCAACTTGTGACTGTGAACCCTGGGAACTCGGGGTCAAAACGTCATCTCAGGGCTCCGCAGGGTGTGGGGTGACTGAGACCCAGACCCGCCCTCTCTGCTCCACCCGCCTTCATTTGTTCATCTCCTCGCAGCTTCAGAGACAAGCAGGCGTCCCTTTAACTTGATAGATATTCTCTGCCTATTTCCAGAGGCAGCGGAACCAACATTCATCTTCATTTACAAAAATCTGTGTTCCCTTTCAGATCTGTCCTGGAAGGCGACCCTGCCCAGGAGATGGCCACCCACTCCAGAAACCCCAAACTGACCCCTAGCAACTGACCCCCAGCAAGGCCGAGCCGGATTCCAGGGAAGAGCCGGGCAAAGCTTTCCCCACTTGTCTCTAATTTGTGTTTTCTCTTCAGCTTCCTCCTGTGATTTCTAAACCAAACAGCTTCCTGGGACGCACACTGAAGTGTTTTATAATGAGGCAATGAGAGAAATCACTTGTTCTCTGACGACAGCTGGTCGGTTATTTTAACGCGGGTTAAAGTCCCGAGTTTCTTGGACTCAGAGCTGACTTGGGAATGCTGCCGGCTTTGTGTCCACACGAGGGCGCTCTTGACCGTGGCTGCTGGGTATGGATCGTGTTCCAGGGTCAACACTGGAATCAGGGCATCATTTTCCTTTTTTTCTTTCTTTATAAACAATTTATTTATTTACTTGGCTGCACCAGGTCTTGGTCGCAGCACGTGGGCACCTTGATCTTCGCTGTGGCATGCCAGATCTTTAGTTGCAGCCTGCAGGACCTAGTTCCCTGACCAGGGAACAATCCCTGGACCCCCTGTATTGGGGACATAGTTTTAGCCCCTGGACCACCAGCAAAGTCCCAGGGCTGTGATTTTTCAACCCTTGCTGTTGTCTGATTGTCTATAGGTGGCTGCTCAGCTGACCCTGGCCCTCTGGAAGAACTGCTACTGTCCACCTCTCTCTCCACACCCTTCCCACCCATCACTGGGCACCAGTCCCTAAAGGACTTCTCATAAGGGTTCCAAAAAGATAGAAGTAAGCTTGGTTCTGCAGTTGCTGAATCTAGAGAGTCACTAAAGATGAATCAAAAGTCACTACACAAAAACCAACATCAAGATTTCCTGGTGGCTCGGTGGATAAGAATCCCTATGCCAAAGCAGCGGACATGGGTCCGATCCCTGGTCGGGGAAGATTGCACATGCCGCAGAGCAACTGAGCCCATGCACCACACTGCTGAGCCTGAGCTCCAGAGCCCTCGAGCCGCAGCTACTGAATCCACGTGCCCTAGGGCCAGCAGCTCTCAGCCACTGAGCTGGCATGCTCCTGAGCCCGTGAGCCTCGAGCCTGTGCTCTGCAACAAGAAGCCACCACAGTGAGAAGCCTGTTCACTGCAACTTGAGAGTAGGCCCCGCTCTCTGCAGCCTGGTTGCAGCAACAAAGACCCAGCGCAAACAAAAATTGCTGTCGTTGCTCATTGTGTCCAGCTGTTTGCGACCCCATGGACTGACTGCAGCATGCCAGGCTTCCCAGTCCCTCACTGTCTCCTGGAGTTTGCTCAGGCTCATGTCCATTGAGTCAGTGATGCCATCCAACCATCTCATCCTCTGTCACACCCCTTCTCCTCCTGCCCTCAACCTTTCCCAGCATCAGGGTCTTTTCCAGTGAGTTGGCTCTTCATGTCAAGTGGCCAATTTATTGGAGCTTCAGCTTCAGCATCAAGATAAACAAAAATAATTTAATTTAAAAAAACCAACATCTGATGCATCAGAGATTTAAGTATTAAAAAAAAGTAAAGCCATGAAAGCAATTTAAGAATGTAGCAAAATTTTTGTTGTTTTTGTCGTGTTGTGTATGGCTTGCAGGATCTCAGTTCCCCAACCAGGGAGTGAACTTGGGCCACTCCAGTGAAAACTTGAAATCCTAATTACTAGGCCACCGGGAATGCCCCAACAATATAGGAAAACTTAGCATGGGGAAATCCTTTCTAAGCAAAATGTAAAACCCAGAAACTGTTAAGGAAAAGAAAATAGAGTTGACCTTATAAAGATTAACAGTTGCCCCATCTCATTCAGAGCTTCAACCAAAAAGCTGGTGGCCTCTCAGGACCCATAAGGCCTTTGGGGACCTAGTTGATGCCCCTCACCACCTCTGACCTCCTCCCTGTATTTGTCAGGACAAGCCCCTTTCTGCAGTAGTGACGGATAAACCCTGACGTCACGTGCAGTGGGGACTTACTCTCACTGTAGTCCAGCGAGAGGCAGGCAGAGGCCACTTCCCACGGTGACTCAGGGATGCAGTCCATCCTGGACACGGGCCATCACCCTTTGAGTTTGTCCAGGGGCAGCTCGTCTCCTCGGTACCGGGTCCCTGTCCCCAGCAGCCAAGTCCTGCGGCGGCTGAGTCCAGGCACAGGTGAGGGAGGTGCCCGGCCACACCTGATGCCCGTCCTCAGTCGGTTTGCTGAGCGGAACTCAGACTTTCTCTATTTCGCTTCTGAACACAAAGGATCTCCCACTCGCCTGTCTATCTGTGGGTCAGCAGAGAGCGGTACTGAGACCAGGTGACCAGGTCCCAGAGAGCTAAGCATCACCCCCACCCCTGCCCACTGACCACCAGGGACCCTGTCCCTCCTCCAGGCTTCTCCCACACCGTCTATACTGCATGGATCCCCCAGACACCTCCGCAGTGTCAACACAGACCCAGCACTCACACACTCATGCACACATAAGCATGCCTCCACACGCCAATGCCCAAGGGGGTGCAAGGGTGGCGACATCCTCTCCGAGAAGCACTGGCAGGGACAGAGCTGCTGGGCAGGGCTCAAGGTATACCTGTCAGTGGGCGGCTCCTGACCCAGGATTTCAGGAAAGTGAGCAGGTGCCTCACCTTGCCCTTGGGGCCACCCCACAGCTGGGCCAGGGCCACCTACCCCAGCAGACCCTGGAGGCCGGCTCAGGATTCTTCTTGGGGCCAAGAACATATTTTAATTTCTCCTAAAATCAGAAGGAAACATGAGCACAGTGTCCCTCGATTTCCGGGCTGGCGAAGCGGCTTCAGGCGCCCCGTGGAGCCCTGACCCAGTGCATCCAGGGGACGCCTGGGCTCCGCAGCAGCGGGTTTCAAGTCTTCAGATTCGCCCACCTGTGGCTTGAACCAGCTACGGTCAGTTGAATCTGTGGACGTGAAACCTGCGGCCACGGGGGGCTGACTGTCCCAGGGCTGAGTGTATCGTGAGTCCCGACTGCACCTCACGTACGTTTATGCCTCCAGCCGTGAAACATCCTTGCTCACGTTGTCTGATGGAGAAAGACAGCCTCCGCCTGGGGCTTCCCAGGGGGCACTGGTGGTAAAGAACCCGCCTGGCAATGCAGAAAACGTAAGAGACGCAGGTTCAAGCCCCGGGATGGGGAGATCCCCTGGGGGAGGGCATGGCCACCCACTCCAGCAATTCTTGCCTGGAGAATCCCCGTGGACTGAGGGGCCTGGCAGGCCTCCGCGGGGTTGCAGAATCGGACACGACTGTGATGGCTTAGCACACACGTGAGGCCAGAAGCGAGGAGAACTCCATTTCACTCCATAGATATTTTGGGGTGTCTGCCCTGAGGCAGGTACTGTCCTTGGCCCCGGCTGGGACAGAACAGTGGCCCAAGGACACACCCACCCACTGTGAGTGCGGGAGCTGTGTCCCCCCCCCCAACCGGGCCTTGTGCTCAGTCCTGCACAGAGGGTGATGGGTGGGGGGTGGACAGACAGAAGGTGCTGGAAGGCCCAGAAGCAGCTGTCCCCGGCAGCCACCTCCCTCCACAGCAGGCTGTCTGTCCTCCGTTTCCATGGGTGGCCGAGCAGGGGGACAGTCAGCAACATCTAACCACCCCTGTAGCTGTCTGTCACTTCCTCCCTGAAATGGGAGGAGACAGGGCTGCAAAGCTTTCTTGGTTTGTGTGCCCTGCCTTCTGATCTCACCTTTGGCGGCTTGTCTTCCATTGATGCCCAGCTCGACCCCGTCCCGGTGGACCCTCCCCGGCAGGTACTGGCGTCTCCTCAGACCTGGGCCCCAGCTGGGTCCCCAAGTCCTTGGAGCGTCCCAGCTGTCCTGCACCCCCACATTGGCAGACCGGCTCTGATAACCACTTGCTGGCCGTATCTTGACAGCGACCTGAGGAGATAACCTGCGTCCTCTCATTTTATCATCGGCGACAGCATTTTATCATCAGTGACAGCAAGCAGGTGAGAACCGGGGCTGTGGGAGCTCCTGGCTGGACTCACGGCCGCTGTTCAGGGAGCACCCCCTCCCTCCTCTGGGCTGCACCTTCTTAAGCTGTAAGAGCTTGTGGCTCAGCTGGTTAAGAATCCGCCTGCAATGTGGGAGACCTGGGTTCAATCCCTGGGTTGGGAAGATCCCCTGGAGAAGGGAATGGCTACCCACTCCAGTATTTTGGCCTGGAGAACTCCATGGACTGTATAGGCCATGCGGTCGCAAAGAGTTGGACACGACTGAGAAACTTTCACTTTCAGATCAGTCTAAGCTCTTTGCCCAGCTCTGACAGCCTGGAATTTCATTCTACGTAAAATAAAGAAGGATAAACCTATTGAGGGGTAAAACCCAAACCAAAACACACACACACACACACACACACACCCAAGGAGAGATGATTCCAGATTAATCAGGTTTTTTGTTGTTGTAAGTGGTAAATGTCAAAGGCTTTGCAATGCCAGGACTGGAGCAAACTTTCTGCAATCTATCAAGTTTCCACAGGATGTATATACATAATAGGATGTATTTGTACAGAAAGAGGCTTGGCGTAAGGAACTGGCTCATGTGATAATGGAGGCTGACGAGTCCTGGGACCTGCAGTGGGCGAGCTGGAGACCCAGGAGAGCTGATGGCCTGACTCCTATCTGAAGGCAGGCAGATGGTAGACTCAGGAAGTGCCAGGTCCAGTCCAAAAGAGAAAAAGCCAGTGTCCCAGATCAAGGCCACTGGGGAGGAGGAATCCTCTCTTACTTATGGGAGGGTCAACCTTTTTGTTCTATTCAGGCCTTGAGCTGATTGGATGGGGCCCATCTGCTTTTCTCAGTCTACCCAGTAAATGTTAATTTCATCAAAAAAAAAAAAAACAAAACCACCCTCACAGACACACTCAGAACTGTATGGTGACCAAATAGCTGGGCCCCACGGCTCAGCCAAATCGACCCATAGAATTAACCATCACACCTTTTCCGAAGCAAGATTTTAGCAGACGTGGGAGCTGAAGAGTTTTCTCCCATGGCTGGGACTCCAGGGGCAGAGATGAAAGCAGAGACGGCTCGCTGCCCAACTCGATGACGGGCGTGCACATCTTCCTCATGGCCACAAGGTGGCGCCCACGGACGCAATTCCCTGGATGGAGCCGTGATTAGCCTTCATCGGCCGGAAGGGGGCTCCAGCTGGGGGCTGAGGTTGGGTTTTGCTGACTGTAACGCAGGGACTCTGAGCAGGGGTGCAGACCAGCCTTGCAAAAGGGAAGGAGCAGGACTCGGCAGCCCGACAATTCCGTGGGAATCTGGATGCTTCTACAGGTGCAGCTGGGAGGGTCCTACTTTCTGGAGCCAGGCACTCGCCTCTCTTAGGTTCCCAGAAAGAGCCCAGAGACTCCCCTGCCCTTGTGTCTCACTTTGACACAGGGTGTTTGGGGCTCGTGCACAGAGGCTCAGTAATTGGGATACCCCAGGGCTTATAACTGGCTTTCTGTCGCTGTCAAAACGGGTCCCGGTGACCGACCGCACTCTTAAACCCAAAGGCAAGGTTGGAGTGGGAAAGTCTGTTTGCTTCTATTTGAAGGAAGAGAAAGGGCGGGTCATAGGCAGCACTCAGCAAGGGGTAGAACTTTAAAGGGACCAGCCTCCGATTTTCTCCTGGAAGACCCCAGGAGCCGGCTGTCACTTGCTGCCAGCTGGCTGGCACTGCTTTGCTGTCCTGGGCACAGACACCACAAACGCAGGGTACGTCCCTGGGCTCGGAACTTGGGCCATGGGTGCCAGCAGCCCCCACCTTGTGATCTGGGTAAAAGGAAAGCAGAAGTGTTAAGTTGCTCGGCTGTGGCCAACTCCGCAACCCCATGGACTGCAGCCCACTAGGCTCCTTTGTCCGTGGGATTTCCCAGGCAAGAATGCTGGAGTAGGTTGCCATTTCCTTCTCCAGTGGAACTTCCCAATCCAGGCACCCAGCCAGGGTCTCCTGCATTACAAGCAGATTCTTTACTGTCTGAGCCACCAGGGAAGTCCAGGTAAAAGGAGGAGATTCCCAGTGAAAGAACCAGCGTTACTTTCCTTGTAGTGAAAACAACCCACCTAAAGCCCTAACTAAACAACAGCAACAAACCTTACTATCCTAAGATAAAACAGAAACATGGAAGAGCATGGTTGAATCCGCAACTCGGTGGAAAGATTGGCCCACGCCGCCCATAACCTGGGCTGCATCCCCAGAAGGAACCATCACTTGGCTATGTGCATCTCTAGTTAATACTGTTTGGTCTTGCTTGTTAAGTGAAAATCTCTTTAATTTATGGGACTCCCCCACTTCCATTCCTTTCTTCTCCTCACAATTTCTCTGTTGAAGAACCCGAACCTCGTTTCCCGTAGTGCAGTTCAGCTGTTGCCCATCTTCTATACTTCCTACAAATCGGCAGCCAGACCCAGAGCCTGGCTTGGGCTTGAAGAACTCACAGAGCTGCAGTTCTCCAGAAGACCAGAATATGCAGTTGTCTTTCTGTGACCTTAGCAGCTGAGCACCGAAGAATTGATGCTTTTGAACTGTGGTGTTGGAGAAGACTCTTGGGAGTCCCTTGGACTGCAGGGAGATCCAACCAGTCCATCCTAAAAGAAACCAGTCCTGAATATTCATTGGAAGGACTGATGCTGAAGCTGATACTCCAATGCTTTGGCCACCTGATGTGAAAAACTGACTCATTGGAAAAGACCGTGATGCTGGGAAAGATTGAAGGCAGAAGGGGATGACAGAGGATGAGACAGTTGGATGGCATCACTGACGAGTTTGAGTAAACTTCAGGAGTTGGTGATGGACAGGGAGGCCTGGTGTGGTGCAGTTCATGAGGTCGCAGAGTCAGACATGACTGAGCAACTGAACTGAGCTGAGCAGCTGAAGATGCTGAACGCTTATATCTGTTCACTCATGCAAAACGGCATTATTGTTATTCCTTTAATTAATTAGCTTGCTTACTTTCATGGGTACTGCTCTCCAGCTTCTGTCCATTTAGGAAAGGCAGGATAAATTCACCTTGTTTACTTATCAGCTTTCAAAATTGGTTCCTCATCGTCTTCCAAAGGGCATCAGTTCTATATGAAAATTACTTAGAATTATGAATTCATGGATTTTAACACAGTCAGTGGGTTGGAAGTTGATTGCAATCTAGTGTTCCATTCTATTTATTTATTTGGCTGCACCAAGTCTTAGCTGTGACATGCAGGACCTTTATTAGGTGCGGCATAGGAACTCTTAGTTGCAGCACGTGGGATCTAATTCCCTGACCAAGAATGGAACCCGGGCCCCTTGTGTTGGGAGCACAGTCTCAGCCAATGGACCACCAGGGAAGTCCCCCAAAGTGTTTCATTCTTGACCAGTGAAAGCCTCAAGTCAGCTTCTGAGCCCTTGTGCTACGACCCTAGTGTCTTTGATCACTTTCCTCTTTGATAAGATGTCCCCGGCTCATCTTGTAAATTTCCTGTACCAGACCTAGAATCACCCATTTCTCCAAGAATGGCTTGTTTCTTTAGTGAGGAAAGGTATTGAAAGACCATAATCCAGGTGCTAGGGATTCTCAGTGTTTATGGGCTGCTCATGGTTTCAAGCTTATTTTTCCCACTATCCGAAAGTACAGTGGTCCTACCCTTCCTAAGTCAAAATAGCATTAAGGGAAGAAGCAATTACCTTAGGGTATGCTCTGGTAGCAGATTCAAAGAATAAACTGAGATAAAGCACAGACACTGAGACAGGGTTCACAGCTGCAGGGGCTGTGTTGAGATGCTAAGTGTGGTTTCTGGGAAGGAGCCTGGGGGGCCTCCCTCCCTACTCAGGAGCACTCCTTCTGTAAAGGCAGGCTGCTGCGAAACCAACACTGAACGCTATTCTCACTCCGCCTTTCTCCACACAAGCAAAAATCCTCTTCGGATTTCTGTTACTGAAAATGGGTGTTACTGTAGGTCTTTCATAAAAGGAAAATGGTGTAAGGTAACTTTTGGAAAAGCAGGGGATACCTGTGTGTGCGGGCACCCGGGCGTGCTCAGTTACTTCAGTTGTGTCCAACTCTATTGCTCCATGGACTTGGAGCCCGCCAGCCTCTTCTGTCCATGAGATTCTCCAGGAGAGAATCTTGGGAGTGGGTTGCCATGCCCTCCTCTAGGGGATCTTCCCAACCCAGGTCTCCCGCACTGCGGGTGGATTCTTTACCCCTGAGTCAGTGGGGAAGAGCCTGGAGTGTATGTACACATTATATACACACGTTATATATGTATTCACACATATGTAACACCAATGCATACCAATACATGCTACGACTTGCTGGCCTGATACAAAAACCCACCACCCACCGTCAGGATGCCCGTTTCCCAGAGGCTCTGAGGACAGGGACGGGCAGCAGGGGACAGGTGCTGCCGGCCCCATCTGCTTTTCCTGTGGCTGCAGCCGCCACCAGAAGCTGCCGCTACATTAATGGCTTGTAAAGTGGGCCCAGGAGACAGCAGAGCAGGAAGGAATCCGTGGCAAAAGTCTTCCCTCCCCTCAGGGACAAGCTGGCTGAGTCAGCAGTACTCAGTGTCTTGAATGCTGGGGGGAGGGGAAGGGCAGGCTCACAACCCAGGCCCGCTGCGGGCACCTGCAGGCCTTACCTGCTCCTGCCCTGAGGCCTGGGCAATCCGTGTGGGCACTCCCACCGAGAGCGGGCCTCCCGCAGGCCCAAACGCAGAGCTGGGGACCAGGCCGCCCAGGCTTCTGAAGGCCCCTGGCCACCAGATGAAGGGACGCATTTTGTTACTAAAGAAATCTCCCAGTTTCTTCCAAGGCCTTTGTAAACTTCATCACAGATAAGTGAAAATGCAAAGTATCATACGTGTCTTCTTGCCTGTCAACTACGTTAACATTTTTGTACAATGAAAAATACTGATTTGATAGTCAATGTTAAACTATCGGCATGTTCAGTTTCATCACATATAATGTAGACCGAATCCATCTGATCGTGTGTTCTGGGGAGCGTTCTTTAGTTAAGTTTTAATTTAGTATATATGTGAAAGAGAAACATGGTATCGGGTGTCCAGCCTGAGTCCTGTTTGACTTCCTGGAGTTTGAAGAAAACTGCAGCCTGTTCTCTGTTGCAGGGCGGGGCACAGGGAGGCCATTGAGCCTTACGTACTGACCCTCGATCCGCGCCAGCCTCTGGCTCCAGCATCCCCCCTTCCTCTAACCTCTAGTCTTCTAAGAACGTCATACTCTTCAAAGGAGGTTGCCATTCACAATAAGAAAAAGACTTTTTTTTAAACAGTTCACATTTATTATTGATAATAATAAAAAAATCTTTTAAAGACTATCAGTATTGTATTACCAAGAGTGAGGTAATATGTTTACAAAACATTTACAGAATTTGATATGTAAATAATGAAAGTAGGAAAGAAGGTGAATTAAGACACTAGTAACAGAGGGGAAACCAGAAGGACCGTTAGTGCTGGAGAAAGGTGGCATAAGAGCAGCATCTGAAACAGGGCGCAGGGCGCTGAAGCAGGGACGGGCGCCGCGTGAGCCCGCCCACCTGCCCCACAACCCCTCCCGAGAGGAGGAGACCGGCCATGCGCTCCATGCGCTCCGGAGGGAACCCTGGAAGGTGTGTGCAGGGATGTGCTTTGAACTCTTAAAGATACAGTCAACTCTGGGGATAAAATAGTGCCACTTCTGAGTCAACTTAAAAAGAACTGGTCTTCAGCCTGGGGGAAGGGGTGGCTGCAATTCAAATAGTTCTACAAACATCCCTGGGCTGAGGTGGACTGTCGAGTGAAGCGTTTTCTTGGCAGCTGTCAGCAAAATCGCCATCTGAGACAGAGAGAGACAGAGAAAGAGAGAGAGAAAGGGGACCATCTTCAGGTCCTTAGAATCTGGAAACAGGAAGCACTGACAGCAAGCAGCGTGGATCCACTAACTAGCCCTCCTGTGCTTTCTGGAAACAAGCTTCTAGGTGCCAAGTCTCGGCTGTGCTCCACACAGGCCCGCGGCCCTGGGAGCGGCGGAGAGTCTCAGCACGCGGTACCCACTGGAGAGCTGCGGCCAGCGGAGCCGTGCTCCGCCCCTCCCAGCCCTCCTGACCCCGCCCCCCGGCACACCCCGGTCCACACAGCAATCCACCTAATGCCTCCAGGGCAGATTCATAACAATGCATGGCGCCTGGCTCCTGGCCCAGATTCTTAAAAAGCACAGCCTCTGCCACACACACCACCATGTGACACGTCTTGATTCATCATGGAGACTGACCCAAAGCAGCAACTGGACAGACTCACAGAAAACCTGCTTTTCCCATAAAAAGATGAGAAAATGATGGGCCAATAAAAAGGTAGACCAGGCTTGGCAATCAGAATCATAAAGAAAAAATCAAAAGCAAACCAACTTCATAATCTGATCTGCTTCAAGGACATCGAATCCTCTCTTACTTGAACTTTCTACTCACCCCATCCCCCGCTGCCACACACCCACCCCTGGACACACAAGCTTGCGTGCACACACATCCACAGCTTCCTTTCACAAAGAAGCCGGGCTCCCCAGGTCACAGGCGGTCCTGGCACAGCCACATGGTGAGAACGCTGGTCAGCTACAGTGAACGTGGGACCGTTTCAAAACGGCAAGTGGGCCTCGCTGCCCCTGAAACACCTCCAGTGACAGGAAGGACCACCTGGGCACTGATGCTACCCGGCTATGAGGGGCCCAGGGAGGCAAGTGGAGGAGCTCAGAAGTGACCCATGCAGGAAGGAAGAGCGGTACACCAGGAGGAAGAGGAGGAGGCCCTCGGCCCACATTCACGGACAGAGAAAGTGTGCTCTCAAAGTACCAAAAGATTTGAAGGGAGGAGAGAGAAAATAATGTTTAATGATGGTGGTGTTCTTCCTGGCGTTATGGGAGGTCCCTGAGAGCCCCCAGCCCCCACTTTACAACAGCGGGTCTGTTTGGTCCCAGAGCTGGGTCGGGACACCCACAGGCTCCCTCTGAGTCCTTCCAGTTAGGCGGCGACTACTCAGAGGAACAGGAACCTGGAGGGCGGTCACTGCCCTCGGAGCGCGTCGACCACCGGCAGGGAGGAGGTGGGGGCCAGCTGCGGGCGGGGGACCAGTTGGCAGCTTCTGCTCCACGGAGGAAGGCGGGTCACCTCGGACGGGTGGAGGAGGGACTTCATCCACTAAGGGACAGTGAGGAGGTGGCTGGAATCGGTTTTTTTTTTGCATCCACTTTGAGACAAAGTCAACCTCTTAATTGGTATATAAACTACTTTTCTTTGAAGAGAGCCCTTGTGCTCTGATTGGATTTTGTGCACACTGTATACAAAATCTATGGCTATTGAGTGAGAGTTACAACTACCTGTCGAGATAGCTTCGGGGTCAGTGACTACGTTTACCATCTGCAGAGCTATCTGCTACCTAGAGGGCCAGAGCAGTTCACACAACGTGGCCGCTCGGCGGCGGGCGGGCGGGCGGGCGGCGGTCCGAGGTGGTGGGCCGTCCCCTCCGCGCACTGGGCACTACCTGGAGATCATGGAGCTGGAGTGGGACTGGCTGGACGAGGTGGTGGCGGCACTGAGCTGCGAGAACCCGCTGTGGCTGGACTCCAGGCTGGTCATGGAGCCTCTGCAAGCAGCACGGGGAGGGGAGGCGTGAGGGCCCATGGTGGCCGCCCACTGCCTTCCGGCTGGACCCCGCCCCCTCGCTCCCCCACCCCATCGTGTGACGTCACAAGCTGCCCCGGCCCGGAACCCGGCCTCCGGTACCTGAAGTCCTCGGAGCCGATCACCTCGGTGTAGTACATGACTTTGCACTTGTGGGAGGAGACCTGCAGGGAGGCCAGCACGTCGTCCACGCGGGGCAGGCTGGTGGCAGCGCAGGCTGGCGTGCTGTGGAACTTCCACTGCAGGATGTAGAAGCCCGGCCACCGGGTCACGTGGGAGCCCTGGAGTGAGTTGGGGGCACAGCTGAGGACTACCTGCTTCCCAGGAGGCCCCACAACAGGGACAGACACCGAGGGGACCACATCTCTGCCCACTCGGATCCAGTGTCGATTACCGACCCTCTCGGTGGGGGAAGGGGCCGGCTACCCTGGTTCATGATCGGGGCCAGTCCCACGCTGCCTCCAGGGGTGGGCCCTGCAGCCAGGCCCCCATCTGCGGAGGAGGAAGCGGACGCCCACAGGGTGGGAGCCCCTAGGAGGGTCCTCTGCTTACCCTCGAAGGGGTGGGGTCTAAAAAGCTTTCCTAGACCAGCCAACACTCTGATGTGCTTCCAGTGACCTTACCAGCATATCCTGGGTTAAAAGGATGTCAGTCTAAAGTAGAATGACAATCTGTGAAAACTGCTCTCTCCCCTAATTGTGGAACTAAAGAGTGTGTGATACAGCTTCAAATGTTCATTATTTTTAAAACTGAATATTCTCTTTCAGTGCTTCTAAGACTACCAAAACACTGACAGGCTTATCCCTGAAAAGTGTGAAGACAGCAAAATCATGCATCCTATGTGAAGGCCAGAAGCTCCTGAGAACTACCATTCTGAGCTCAGGCACTCAGAATAACTAGCCAACGTTTTAAATGAACTTGATGGAACACTGCAAAGAAATGAGAATGCTTGGCAATGACAGCTAACAGTTCCCTATGTCCTTGTTTATCTCACTTCTATTCGGAGTGATTTTCTTGAAGGTGACCAATGCCGCTGAGTCAAAGGTCATCTTGACAGCCGCCTGAATCCCAGCAGTACATGCACTGACTGCCCTCTCCTTCCTTCCGTTTGCTTCTGTGAAAACATCTCCAGAAATAATTCATGGCTCTAGACACAAGTCATGGATTCTGCTGAGCTGAGTTCTTCTGAGAGTCACTCGGCTTCCTGAATCACCCTAAGAGGACACATCGAACCGCCCGGCCAACACCCTAAGACTTCCTTCTCCAGACAGAAAACCCAGGCTGTGAGCAGGCTCAGGGGACCCTACCTGCACACTCTCCCCTTCTTTGCAGATCAGAGGAGACTCCACCATGCTGTAGTCCCGGCCCAGCTGCCAGACTCTGTCTATCAGCTGTACGTTATTCCCTCCTGGGGAAGTGATGCTGTGCGCCCCCAGGGAGTCCTTCTTGGGTGGCTGTGGTGACCGCTTGGAGTGATAGATGTTAAAGACAATGTCCCCTTTGCACACATCAAAATCCCACGTGATCACTGATGAGGCGTCCACGATCTGAATGAGAATCTGGAAGGAGAGGTTGGCTTCGTCAGCCCGCCACGGGGAACGTGAGCCTGTGAGCCGGTGCCGGGGCAGCACATCCCCACCACCCGCCAGCTCTCCTCTCGGCTGGGGGAGGGGGGTCCCAGCCCCCGGCCTCTTCAGCCAGGCTCCACGCTCCGCACTCCATCAAGCTCCATGCTCCGTTAGCTCCCCCTGCAGCCTGAGCGTCCCACACATGCGCTTTAGACGCCGTTCTAAGCTACCGGGTCCTGGCTGTAAGAAAGGCCTTGATACAAAATGGAAATAACGCTCGACACCACAGAAGTGGTTCCGAGGGTTGCTCTGGGCTGACGGGCACAGGGAAGGTCCCAGAGTAAACAGCCCAGGAGGGACAGAAAGAACCCCCTCGGGGAGGAGAGGAGGCAAGCACAGACTGAGGGGCTTTTGCCAGCAGCCGCCAGGCTGAGTGGGAAGAGGGAGCTACGTGGCCTGGGTGGGGAAGGCCCCCGGTGTCGAGTGCCAATCTAAAAGCTGAATTTCATGCAGCGCCCATACAGCTTCCCAGCAGGGAATGATCAAAGTTATAGTTTCCAAAGATTACTGTGAGAATTAAAACCAGCTGCAAAAAGTTATGTATTCACTAAAAAATCTCAGCAGAAGCCAACCTCGCGCCCACCTGCCCTGGGAGCCGCTCGCTGAGCGCTGCGGGCGGTGTGTCCGCTTGCCAGCCAGCAGTCTCTGGCCCTCCCGCCGCCACTGCTCACTACCTTGGCTCTGTAGCTACAAAGACTCTCACCAAAGAGCAGATTCCACAGGCACACGAGCCCTGTCCCAGCACAGTGGCGGCACCAACACCAGGGGCCCCATAGGCCGAGCTCCTTGGGATGCCAGCCGCTCTGCGGACCGGCCCCTCACGCCTGCGTTCACTGTAGGACAAGGAACTCAGTCCTCATTTCATGAGACGCCCGTCCTCAATGTGTCCCCTACTGAACCCTAAAACCAGAGCCGAAGTTTTCAGTGTTCTGACACAGAAATCCTCTCACAGATAACCCTGCGACCCACAAGAACACACCGCACACTGAGCTCCCACCCGGGACGACGCAACTGTGACCTAAGCAGAGAAGAGAACGCAGCCTCCAAGTAAGAAATTAATACAAATAATCCTTGAGACACAGTTGGCTCCCCACAAAGAGGCTCGGAGTAGGGTGCCTCAAGCCCGTCTCTGCTCATTCAAACCACAGCACTGTGTCCGCTCCCCCCAGGAGGCGCTGGCGGTGGTAAGGGAGACACCTCGGCCAGGAGCACGGAGGAGCAACACAGGGGCAGCTCGGCCAGCTTCAGCCTGGCTGGATCCCATGGCCCTGAGCCCCAGACCTCGGCCCGGAGCCCAGGATGGGCTGAGGCCACTCAGAGCATTAAGCCCACTCAGCACAGAGACGCTCATGACACCAGAGCACACGCGTGTGTGAAAACAGGCACAGCCTTGCTCAGGCACCGCCCCAGGACAGCAAGGAGAGAACGCACACCTGTGAGCTTCTCCTCACTCCACCAGACTAGGGAAATGGGCCAACTCCTTAAAAACAGTAAATAACCAAACCCAGTCAAGAAAAACAGAAAATGCCGAAAACATTAAATTGAGAAGGTACAAACCTCCCCCCAGGGGGAGACCCGTGAGGCGCTCCCGTGTGTCAAGGGTCTCAGGTGAACCAGACGTGGAGACGCCTGCCTACTCTCCTCCTGGGGGCCCTGACCAAGGGCAGCCAAGGTCTGCTCTGCAAGAGCCTGCTTGCTAGCATCGACAGCTACCTTAACTGCAGACCAAGTGTCAACAAGACCCTAAAGACCAAGACGGGGAAAAGCATCTGATTCTCCTAAACGACCCCCTACTGGGGAGACCCACAGAAGAACCCCTGTGGGGAGGGGAGACCCAGGCCCCGCGGCTTCAGCCCGGCACCTACCTCATGTGGGGCCCCTTTGAAGACGCTGGCAGACTGGTAGATGGTTTCAGTCCAGAGCTTGAGGTCTTCGTTCTCCAGCTCCTCCGCGGTCCTGTACAGGGACTTGGGCACCAGGCCTCCCTCCGGCACCTCACACTGGAAACGTAAACACAGCCGTGAGAGCAGTGCCCACGGAGGCTGATCCCGAGAGCCACACTCCAGCCTGACACGCACGATTCCGCGGAACCGCGTAGAAAATGGGAAACACCGGCCATGTCGTAAAGGACCCTGAACTACTTAAGCAAAATAATTGAGAAAAACCACTTAAACACATGTGTCTCACTTTAAGTAAACGGGAACAAGCTGAAGCTGATTTGCCACAACATTCACAGTAGTACGTGTGTGGGATAGCATCCAGTTACTGAAGCTGGTTTATGTAAGAAGCACTGGGTATTATATTGTGCTGCAAAGGGAAAACATTATGTGAAGTAGAGTTTTATTCTCCACAGCTACAGCCATTATTTCTATCATATGCAAGTATGGGCAAGATATATAATTAAGGGAGAAAATTTAGTGTCTACCTCAGGTCAAATGATCAGTCCACAACACCAGCCAAAGAACCAATAAAGAGCGGCACCTTTTGAACTTGCTTGAAACAGGGTGAATTAGAATTTGCACATTCATGAATGTCCTAACTGACCCAGATATAACGACTTAACCCTTGAGTTCTTAAAATCCAAGCATTTCCTGTGTTATCTGCCCTGGGAGGTGACGACACAGGGAAGAAGCATGGCCGTCCGCGGCAGGCAGGGCAGCAGGACGCAGGGAGGCCGATGCGGTGACGGCGAGCTGGATGGCGTCAGACAGAGGTGAACGCGGCCTCCTCAACGCCAGCCCGACGGTGGCACAGAAGAGCCGAGCCAAAGCCTTAAGAGCCTGAGGGGGGAGACCTCTGCTCTCACGAGGAGAAATCTCTGCTCTTATGGGATTCTTACCGTTGCTAACACAGCACAGGGGAGTGGAGTCTCCGCCCACTCCAGCCCCGCTGCTTTCGTCACAACTGGAAGAGCAACCTGAGTCGTGCTCTGATACACTGCGTCTGTGTCTCTCCACAGATCTGACCCCAAGCTTTAATCTCAGGGGCGCTGGGTGGGGGTCCCTGGCTCACTAGCTCCCTGCACTGCACTGTGGTTCCATCTGCGACTCCTCAGAGTGGGACTGAAGGCCTGAGAACTGAGTTCAGCTCTAAACTCCTCTAAGAATCCCCCAAGATCCACCCAAGTTCCCATCAGCAGCTGAACACGAGAGCCAGCCAGGGTGGCGGCACCTCCACATCGCACAGCCTAATTTACTGTGAAGGGGAGTGCACTCCCCGCTGGCATCACCTGCTGCGCCAGCAGGGCCAGTGGACCGCGCCAGGCTTGTTTCCTGGCCCTCAAGTCAGGCCGTCCTGCCCCCGGGGCTATGCAGTCTTCAAGAAGCTAAGCTTCTCTGGCCCATTACATGCCCCACTCATCCAGTACAGGGGCAAAAGTGGAGCCATCTGCCTGCTAACCCAGCCACGCAGTGTACTTCAAATCTTGCATCACATAGAAGAGCTCCCTTAATTACCCTTTTTTTTTTTTAAATTACCCTTTTTAAGATGTGTTCCCGACATTGTCCACGGGGCAACCTTTTTGGAGAATCAACTTGATTTTTTACCGTTTTAAAGAAATGCACAGCTGCTCTAAAACAGTTAAAGAATCTAATTCACGCAAAGCTGAGTGCATAAAGGAAGCTGCAATCACACTGATTCTAAAACAAGCTCTCATTAGTATTTAACAATGAAGAATGTGTATGTTATCAAAAATTACCTAAATGGCTCTGTTTAGTTTAACCCAGGATCAGACAGATGCCAGCCAAAACCCCCAAACTGAAAGACAAATAATCCAAAAGAAAAGTTCTGAAAATCATTTGTGTCAACCACACCCACCTTCCCTGCCCTTGTGAGTAGTCAGACGTGGACCTGGCAACGTAGGTACATACCATGCACTCTCCACTCAGGAAATCCGGAATGATCTCCCTGTCGATGTAATCCAGCAGGCCTCCAGGCCCCTGGTAGTCATTTCCTGCATAAATCAGGAATTTCCTTCTGGTGTTGTCATCAATGAATGGACTAACCTATAAATATTTGGAAAAGACCACGCAGTTATACTTGCTCTGCTGTCTGTACTTCAAGGCTGAAAATTACATGCCGATATTGGAGGGGGTGGGATTCAAGTTTGATACGCTCTTTCTGTAAAGTCTAAAGTGTATAACATGAGGACACTCGGGAAAACTTTCTTCCCTTAAATAATCTGAGACACTTTGATCTCCCCACGCTTGTCTTGTTTCTTAACTAGTTATACAACGTGGAGTCACAGACACACACACAGGGACGTGAACACGTGCGTGCACGCCTTCCGGGCAATCACCCGCCACAGAGACCCACCAGCGTCCAGAGCACAGGGAATACGCGAGGGGCGCGCAGGATCAGCAGGCGGCCCAGCGTCTCGGGGTAGTTGGCCTCCACCACCTCAATGATGCGCAGCAGGGCCTTCACGCCCGGCCTCCACAGGTGCCGCATGTTCAGCCCTTCCAGGTCCACCAGGCAGGTCCAGGAGCTGCAGGTGAGACAAGCTCCGTTCAGCACGCACACACTCGGCAAACCACAGCCCAGAGTGACTGGCTTTCCCTTTTTATGTTCTATACAGTTACTACTGTCCGTCTCCAAAAATACACTGGGTTTTAAAAATTACAGTGTAATGAACTCTACTGCTATCTGCCTGTATTAAGACGTGGGCCGCGTGTAGTAGGACCAATCCCCGAAATACCAAAGCCACCAAGGGCTAGAGAACCAGGATCAAAGGTGCAGCCAGCCGTCCATGAAGGGAGGCCACGTGCTGCCCTGGATCTGCTGAGCCCCCTCTACTGACCCAGCGGAGCGTGTGTATAGCGTTTAAATACACGTGTGACTGAACGGCGGCATCCTGGTCTTCGACAAACATTAATGAGTTAAGCACTGTGGCAGGGGCCGGGAACACAGGAGTGAACAAAAGCCCTCAGAGTCCCTGCCCTCCTGGAACTTATGTGCTGGTCAACCATCCAGACCCTTCCCAGGAACCACCTCTGAACCACTGCACACCTTCAAAACAGTCCACCATAACTGCAAGTTTGGTTTAAGAGCAGAGAATCATTTTTTTCTGTCCCACCTCCTCAGCACCAAAAAAAAAAACCCAGCAAAAACCAAGCAACTGCAACCCTGGACTCCCAAAAACCATGAAACTACCACAGGCCGCGACAGCAAGGCCTGGGGCAGAAACACCAAACCCCAGCAGCCGCCCCGCAGCTGACTGCAGCACACGCCCCACGTGTTCATCTGTCCTACCTGCTAGGACACCATGGAAAACAGGAACTACTCAGACTTGGTCCTAAAAACCAAAGCAGAGTCTGGCTTTTTAAAAATCAACTAGAAATATGTGACTCCTATTTCCAACAAGCTAGGAGGGAGAAGCAGCTACCTGATAGGCCGGCCGAAGACCTTCGTGTTCTCTTCACACCGCCGCAGGCCTTCTTCGTTGATGGAAAGAACCTGTGCACAAGAGCCAGAGACGTTCCCCATCAGCCTAAGGGGCTGACGGCTGCATCCAGCTGCGTGGGTGACGGCAACCCCGTGTGCCTCAGGGAGGCGTGTAAGCCAAACGTCACCTACGTCCTGACACAGTCGTGTGCACAGAACGTAGCACGGAAGCAGTAGCTCGCTTTCTCATGGGGCACGAGTGCTGTCCTCTGAGGACCAGGGGACAGCTCCCCGAGATGACGGGTGACCGGGCAGGCGGGGAGGGCGCGACCTGCTGACCCACGTCCAGAGCGAGTGCGTCTGGAAGAGTCGGAGGTTGTCGGCTGAGTGGCAACACTGTGAAGCCTCACGCACCAGCTAAGAGAAAGGGCAGTGTGACAACCGGCCTCAAGTCTGGCTGAAGGGACCCCTTTGAGCTGGAGTAACAAGCCCTTCCCCGACAGACGCAGTCCGCCCGCAGACCTGTGTGCATGTGTGCGGAAGCGCCCATGGAAGCACATGCACAGTGCTGGGCACCACAGAAGAGGCAACAAAATGCCCAGAGCGGGTAATTCAGGATGGCGGCTTCTCCATGTGCCTCTTAAGGTTCTGCTTGCTTGTTTCTACTTTAAGGCTAATATTCTTCTCTTTGTGACTACCCACGCTGTGCAGGCTGCCTGGAGGGGTTCAGGAGACAGCGAAGGAGGTGCTTACAGCCCTGACAAAGGACACTCAGAGCCAGGACCACGCTGTGCTGGTGCAAAGAGCACTGCTGGGAGGCCTGATCTGAGGCAGCCCAGGGCAGAGCGAGGGTGGGGGCAGGACCCGAATCAGCCTGCGGGTGCAGGTTGGGGGAGACAGCGCCCGGCCCGGCCCCCGCGTCACCTGGAGCGGCTGTGCCCGTGGCTGTGTTCGTGCTTCCCCACTGTGAAAAACATTTTCTTAACTTTTGGGCCCTCTTTTGAAGTTTGTAGAATTTATGAATAGATCCTCCTTTCTAATTATGAAAGTGATACATGCTGCAGCGACAGGACCACGGTCCTCTCCCACCCCCGCCGACAGAGAAGGAAGTGAAGCCAGCAGGCAGCACTCACGTATCTCAGCAGGGCCTCCTCGCCGAGAGCCCTCACCAGGCCTTTGGTGTCCATCTGCCCCAGCCGGAGCACGTAGAGGGGCCGGCCGTCTGCAGGGGAAGGACAAGCGGCGTGAGCACTGCTCCTGACCCGAACCGGGGGATGGGCACTCCCTCGGGCCAATGGGGCCCCACGCACTCTCCCGCTCTGGGAAGCAGCAGCTGGCTTCGGCGGTGTCCACAGGAGGCCCACCCGGTCTTTTCCCACCAGGATTGTAAAAGAAAACAAAAGCCAACTGACGGAGCAGGTCATTAGCAGGCCCTGGAGACGCGCCGCCGGGGTGAGCCCCACAGAGCTCAGCCTCTGGCTCTACCCCCGCGCACTGACTGCACCTCACTCCACCTGCCACCAAAACTGAGCCAGGAAGCCTGTCCTGCCAGGTGTCGTGTGCAGAGCAGTCTGATCAGATGGCCCCACATCTGATCGTTCATTTAGGGATGCTGCTCTTGGTTCACGTTTTGTTTACTCCCCAGGTAGAGCTAAAAATTCTCCTGTTGTGATGTGCAAAATCTGGCTACACGTTGTTACAGACACTGCATGGGTTAAGTCACTGGAAAGTACCTTTACTAGCACCCTGCTCCTGAAAAAACTCAGCCTTCGAAGTTTTTTAAAATAAGTCAAACAAATGTTTCCACCTGATTAAGGAACAAAGTGGCGCAAGCTGCTGGGCGGGGGGAGTGAGTAGCCAGGAAGCAGCGGCCTCGGGCCCTCCCTCTCCACTCAGCGGGGCACGCCCAGGGCAGTGGTGATAAAACAGGCGCCCACTCGTTCATGCGGGGAGGGGAGGGGCAGTGCACCCGAGTCCCCTGTTCGTCTCAGTGTGGGTCCCGACGCCAGGCTCCCGGGTACCTTTGTCGTGATGGTGCCAGCCGCCTGCGTAGTAGTCCTGCAGGACCTGGGGGGGGTGCCAGGTGTCAAGGATGTAGTCCACCTGGTGCTGCTTGCGCCAAGTCAGAGACTGACACATGGTCTCTCTGGCCTTGTCGATGTTGAAGTCCCGGGCGCGTAAGAACCGGAGAATATGCTCATCTTTCGGGATCTGTTGAGAGAAGGATATGTTTCTAAGCAATGTGAAAAGTTGCTAAGGGGAAAAAGCAAGTGACCAAGGGAGTAAGACTCTAAGAAGTCTCACTTCTTACTGACAGCGAGCTGCATTATTACACTATTTACAATTAGCCACTACCAGAAATACTTTCCTTAATGCTTTAGAGGGCTTCCCCGGTGGCTCAGTGGGTAAAGCGTCTGCCTACAATGCGGGAGACCTGGGTTCGATCCCTGGGTCGGGAAGATCCCCTGGAGAAGGAAATGGCAACCCACTCCAGTACTCTTGCCTGGAAAATCCCATGGACTGAGAAGCCTGGTAAGCTACGGTCAACACCAGGGAAGTCCCAAAGCCCAAACACTTCTGATCTCTGAATCACCTGTGAACTACCTCCAAACCTTCTGAAAAGTAAAATGAATGAATATTTGTAGTTAATTCTTACAATATTACTTTGTAACTTGATATGTAATTGTTTCTAAGGGCCATTCTCTGTAACACCTACAAACACACAGCTATTTCTACACAGCAGGGCGTCCTAACTTGCTGCGAAGGACTCAGATGCCGCACACGGGGTCACAGACCCAGTGCCTCTTTGACTGGAGGGACATCCCCACCTGCGGCCATCGGGCACATTGACTGCGAGTCACTCGAACAGGACCAGGCATCCTAGGTTGAACAACGGCACCCCTGCACGTGTGCGTGGATGCACACGTGCACGGATGCACACTCAGGCAGATGCTCACTTTGCCCTTGTGGGTCTCCTGGAGCCACTGGCGAAGCCGGATCAGGCAGCTCTCCTGCAGTGGGGTCAGGTCACCCAGGTATCTCTTGATGTAGTCTGCATCTAGTTTGTCTGGAATATAAATTACTGACGTTATTAACAATAAGAACATTGGGGCTGGAAGGCTTCCAAACTGCCCCACTCGGTGACGTTCCCATGTGGTCCTAGAGTCTAAAAGACCCATGGGGGACGGTGGACTCTAACCAGCCACCAAAAGGACCCCCAGTGGCTGTCTTTAAACCCAGGCACTGCAAAGCCACAAGGCAACGTGTGCATTCCAAGACACACCCAACTGCCACCAGGTCACCTCTATTTGCCAAGTATCAACTCTATTCATGATATCACGGCTGTTATCGATATTTAATATTTAATTCAGAGGGCAAAGCTGAGCCACAGAGAAGGCAGGAAAAAATTAATGCCAATGATTCAACAGAACTTCTGAGGGCAGAATTTTCTTGTACTGTCTTACTTTACAATGGGCATGACACTGAGCAATCAAAAAGGGTGTGTGTGTGTGTGTGTGTGTGTGCGTGTGCGTGCGTGCGTGCATGTCTCTGTGTGTGTGTCTGTGTCTCTGTGTGTCTGTGTGTGAGTGTGTCTCTGTGTGTGTGTCTCTGTGTGTGTGGGGGTGGTGAGACACACAAGAAAGCCGTGGAGCCTGCCACCTACAGCTGTGTCTCTCCATGAAAGTCATTTGGTTCCTCTGAGCCTTAGTTATTAACTCAGTTATAAAACAAAGACAAAAGCATTTCTTACCTAAAAGGGACTATTATTAAACGAGCAAACATTCACAAAGTGCTCAGAAGAGTGCCTGGCACCTAGGAAGCCGAAAATGGGTATGCTGATGATATAACTGTGTTAACCCCTTCCTGACCATTTTAAAAAAACTCTTGTTTCTTCATTCTAAGAAAAAAATAAAACGAATGTGTTATGTAAGCCAGAGGCAAGGGGACAGTGACAAGATCCATTTTTTGTTCGTGTCATAGCTATGTGTCCCAAGAGGCAAGGGTTCCAGGTCAGCCTGGAGTCTTGCCCTTAGAATGAGGGCCCCTGCAGACTCACCATCCGGAGTCCCTGCAGTGGGCTCAGGTGCCCCGCTCGGGGTGCTGAGGGGCTCGCTGCTCAGCCCTTCCTTGAGTGTGGGGTCGGGCACAACGACAGTCAGTGACGCTGCTGGTTTCTTGCAGGACAAGGACGTCTCCGAAGAGGGGGCGGCCGCAGGTGGAGTCCAGCGGGGCACAAATGTGATGCCTTCTTCCTCTAACTGACGAAGGTAGTACTCGATGATTTCCTTGCCCTTGGGAGCAAAGCCAGTTTTGAGGTTAGTACTATACACTGAGCTTTCAAGTTACTCACTCCTCATGGGTTTTGAAAACCATGATGCAAACTGAGCGACTACAGAACAAATAGGAAAAAGAAAAGCCAAATGCTTTCATGGGTTTTTTCCCCCCATAATTTTACTTCCCCTTCTCTAGAGGTCTAGGAAACCGTGTCTCAGATGGCATTTTTATGGAACTAGTCACAAGCACTGGTCTACCACCCTGTGCACAGTATGTGCTTTATGTCTCAATCCAAATGCTTTCCAGCAGCTCTGAGAACAAGCCTTGGGAAAGCACCCCCTAATCCCATATGATAACATTTGACACCAAAATGCCACGCTGAGCAGCAGCAGGAAAACAAGAAGGAAGCTTCTTCCAGGGAAGAGGCACCTCACCTCCTAAGGCCTGGGATCCGAGAGGCCTCCCCCAAAGTGCCTCTTCACGATAGCAGGGCCTCCCCCAGCGGGCCACGGACTCTGGTCTCCACCTCTCCCTGCAGTTCCGAGTAGGAAGCGCCTCACCCAGCGGCTGCACACTCGCCCCTGACCTCCACCAGCGACCAGCGTGGTCTGTGGGCCCCACCCTCCCCTTTCACTCACCGGGACCCCTGACTAACCCACCCCCAGCCTCCTGAAGGGACCAGCTTGGACCATCTCAAGAGACTCCTGCCCACCCCTCTCCATAAAATCCCAAGGGACACTCACTTTTTTAATGTTGCTGGTGTATTGTTTCATTGCAATTTTTTCTACTGTACTTTCAAAACCAAAGAAAGATTTAATATCTAAACTTGCTGACTGTTCAAAACAGGTCCAGTCTTCATTTTCAGGGTGAACCTGCAGGTAAAAGAGAAAGTATTTTCATTAATTATACTGACAACTGAGAATATTATTTGCTCCTCAGTTCACTGGTACCAAGGGGAAGAAAAAACACTTATTTTACTAACAATGTTATTATCATGAAAATAGCAGATGGAAAAATTACAGAGAGGTTCAGAATTATGAAAAGGCTTACATAATATTATTAAAATATTCTAAAGATGACTATTAAAAGGAGAGCTTTATTTTCATGCTTGGTAGTGTCATTCATTCATTCACCATATTTATCGAGTAGTATTCTCTGTCACAAACAAAACCAAGATCCCTGCCTTGTGAAGGTTACAGTCTCACAGAAGACGACTGGCAGCTGGCCATAAGCACAATAGGTAAGAAGTTACTTCAATGCTGGAAGAGAAGCACTATCGGAAACAAGAAAGTTGGCAGCAGGGTTAAAAGGACGGGAGGGCAGTTCACAGAATTAAACAGGGCGCTCAGGGCTGGCTTTGTCGAGAAAGGCAGGCCTGAGCGAAGCCCGTAGCAGGTAAGGATGGGCCTCGAGCAGAAGTCTGGGGGCAGAGGGAGCAGAGAGACCAGGGGCCCTTTGGGAAGCACGCTGGCATGATCAGAGACCGTGAGACAGCGGGCAGGCCTGCGCACGAGGCAGGCAGGACACAGGAGAGAGGAAGAGAAAATGCAGGGCCTTGTGAGCCACTGTGAGGCTTGTGGGTTTTTCCTCTGAGTGAACTGCAGACACTGCAGAGCTCTGAGCCCTGAGAAAGCATGACATGATCTGACACACTTTAAAAGGATCACTCTGGATTCAGTGTCAAGGATACATTATAGGAAGGTGAGGGCGGAAGCGAGAGACCTACTGGGTTATTCCATTACTCTGGTCAGAGAAGTTCTTGCTCTGGGTGGTGAGCACGGAAGACAGGAGGCAAATAAACGCACTCAGATCCAATCTCAGAGGGACACATATTTCAAAAGTGTTAGCGTGGGCCCGAAACGATGTGGCATATTCATATTAAAGAACAAACCAGGGCATCACTTGGCGACCTTAACTGTGCCACAACAATGCGGTCCATTCTGCAGGACACCCCAGCTGCCACCCTGCTGATCCCACACATCAGAAACCAGTAACTTTGGGTGGCAGAGAACTGTCCTCTCAGACAAAGACACACACTGCCTAACGTGCCGGACGGCTCTCAGAAGACCACACCCCCACCTCCCACCTCCGCTGGGCGCAGCTACTCACGCTATAGCAGCAGTGCTCGTTAATGATGACACGATTAGAAAACGTTTCGTTATGGGCCTCAATGTGCAAAGTACGTTCCCGAGAGTTCAGTGAGTTTTTCTGGATAAAATAAACGTAATCAACTCCTGCAATCTTCAAAACAGAAAGAAAAAAGGGTTAATGAATAACACCCAAGTGCAACCAAGAGAAGCAATAAGCGCACGTTCATTTTGTTTTTGGGGGGATTGCCTTTTAAGGTATCCTTTCCAGTTACCTTTTTTAGCAGCCGAGGAGCATCTATATCCAGCTTGCAGCGCCTTTCTATAATGTGAATAGCCCCATCTTCACTCCTGAATTCATTCACAGTGTCACTGTCCACAAACATTGGAATCAAAGGACACGTAGGGAACCTCCTTTCATAGGCCTGTGAATACAATTTTGAAAAAAAGGAAGTGAACAAAGATATAGCCTGGCAGTCTGGCATTGATGGTCTCCCTGGAATAAAGGCATCTCTTCATACATACCAACAGTTACATCACAGCTACCTTCATCTTTACACCTTAAACTTTCATTATGTGAAAAAAGAAAAAGACATTCTGTGTGCATGGATTGGAAGACTCAACACAGTCAAGATGTCAATTCTCCCCATATGGATAGAGAGGTTTAACATAATTCCTTTAAAATCCCAGCAAGATTTTCTTTTACATCTTATGGACAAAAGTACTTTAAAACTTACACCGAATGGCAAAAGAACGAAAATAGCTAAAGCAATTTTGAAAAAGAAGATTATGTTCGGAAGCTCCCCTTCCCATCTCAGTATGAATCCTCATTCTGCGGCTACAGGAATCCAGACTGTATGCACGGGTGGAGGGAAAGACACAGAGCTCCGTGGGCGGAGCAGGGAGCCACAAACTGACCCAAACAAATGTGTCCCCAACTGGTGTTCCCCGAACAAAGCTGCTAAAGCAATTCAGTGGAAGAAGGATGGCCTTTTCACAAATACTACTGGAGAAATTACACATCCATAGGGAAAAAAAAGGAACCTGATGAACCCCATACTTATAAAAACTATCTCAAAACGGATTATGAACTTAAATGTGTTTGTAACGTTGTTTTAGAAATTTATTGTTAGGATCTGAGTTCCAGGACCAGGGATCAAACGTGAAACGTGGGCCCCTGGTAGTGGAAGCACAGAGTCCTAACCACTGGACACCAGGGAAGTCCCTGTAACATTCTTGAAATGACAAACTTATAGAAATGGACAACAGGTTAGTGGTTGCCAGGGGGCGAGAGGGGAGTGGGTGTGACTGTAATACAGTAGCAGGAGGGGAACCCTTGGGAGACGCTCTGTCTCTTGACTGTATCGTGTTGATATCCTGGATGTGATGCTGAACCATCATACTGGTTGTGATGCTGGCTGACAGTCTTTTTGGATGTTACTATCAGGGGGAAAGTGAGTCAAGAGCATGTGGAATCGCTCCATAATATTTCCTGGGAATAATATGCTATTAATATCCTATAAGTCTATCATTGTTTCAAAATACAAAAACTTAAAAGAAACAGGATTTGCTATATAATTTGTCCAAACTTTTAGAAAACGCACATAGGCACCAGATTTGGTTTGCTCCATAGCCATCCGTGAGGATTACTGATCTGAAGATAGCTGAAGCCATCCAGTGGCTCGCAGTTATGGATGAGCAGGAACCCCCAGGACACGGCGGTGAGAAGACACCTGAAAAAGGAAGCCCAGGGCTCGCCTCTCAGCTCTGCTCCCCGTAAGGACAGGCACCGAGGTGGCCAACAGATGCTGCTCCCCTCCGAGGCTGCAGGAGAAACAGGACTGGGGGAACCGAGACATCCATCTGAAAACTAATGACAACCAAGCACAGATCTCAGGAAGAAACTCACGGGGCTGAAAAGATTAATCAGTGTGGAAGTGGCACACTGCCCTGACTTTACCTCTAAAACAGTGGGAGCAGTTTCGGAGTACCATCACGCTAAAAAGTCGGCCTTCCTGGACAAGTTCCACAAGCGGTCACAAGAGACCCCATGAAACACCAGCGCCAACTGGGCAGCTCCCCCACCCAGGGTGCTCAGGACCATCTCATTCCAAGTGACTCGGTTTTCTGTATGTGTCCCATCTTCTCTCCATCACATTATCAAGGTTGCCCAGTCTGAAACATGTATGCCGCACTCCTGCTGTCCACGTTATTTACAAGGCACCAAGCTAGGCAACATGTGAGGGAGGGGAAGAGGAAGCAGACAGTTCAGGAAATGGAGTCAGGGAAACACACAAGTGTCCTAAGAATAGGCAAGCACTCTAAGAGCGCAAGGAGAAAAGAGTTAACAGCTTGGAGGGGTGGAGGCTCCGGAAGGCTTCAAGGGAGAGGAGGCATGAACACTGGGCCTCAGCGTGGAAAGGTCTGTGCATGGTTCAGTGATGAGGGGAGAGCATTTTCAGGACAGAGAACCCAGGAATGGGACTTTGAGGAGCCTCGGGGTGAGCAGGGACCCACAGCCAGCAGAGGAGGGGACTGGTGACCCGCACTGTGACACCGCGACTGTCACTTTCCTGCTCAGCACCAACCACGTGGCCGGGCCCCCAGGGTGGGTGCATGAATGTGTGTGTGGGGGGGGGGGGGGGGACCAGGACCAACAGAAGGCCCTGCCTTCCTGGAGCTGCCCTCCTCGTGGGAAAGGAGCGGATGCCACCATGTGACCAGATGGTCTGGAAGGGAGGAAGAACTCACGTGGTGACCAACTGTATTTGCTTTTTAAATGTTTTTACTTTGGGACTTGAAAATACATTCTTCATACTTATCTACTCCCCTTCATTCATTCAAATATATTCTGAATCCCGTAACTGCTAGCGTGGGATATAAATCACAGGAAAATTCTCTTCATGCCTTTTATAATAAACAACATTTAAGAAGTTTATACTGAGATCATACCTCAGATAATTTAGGCCTCAATGAGGCCCTAAAATTTGTTAGTATTAGGCACTGCACACACAATTCTAGAAAAAAAAAATGCTGAGGATCCTTTGTTCTACACACTGACACTGTCTAAACTGACTTCTAAATTTTCCTACATTAAAAAAAAAAAGGCTTTGTACATTTCAGCACTATGACATGTTAAGAAACAGAGTACAAGTGCCTCAAAAAGAAAACAGTTCTTCTTAAGTGACATAAAGGGTAGAGTAAGTCCTTGGCAAGAAGCAACCTAAACTTGGTCCTCTACCACTTAAGTACCTGTTATATCATTTGCAAAATACCCACAACATCCTTTAAATTCCTAAAATAGAGTGGTCAGCATAAGGCATTACCCATACAGGCTAGCCCTGAATTTAAAAGAGAAAAAACTTTCCATTCCCTGTAAATCTATCCCTCCACATAGACTCGTATTCGCTGAGACATTCATTTTCACCTCAGTATGCCCCAACCAGATGGTATTTGAGGTATCCAGGCTAAAGAGCCACTAGCACAAGAATCAGCATGTTCCTCTCCAAAGCTCAGTCTGTGTGGAAAGTGGTTACTAAGTATCTGGCCTCCTCCCTCCACTCCGCTACAGGGCAGAGACCAAGTCCTACTTCTCTTTGATTATCCAGAAGGACCTTACTCAATGTCTGAAACAGAGTCACTGTTCAATAAACATTTTTTGAAATACGGAATAAGAACTTCCTAAATAAATCAATGAATCCAGCTTTGTGTTTCTGTGCTCACTTACCCTGGCTTATCTTTAGGAGATATGTGAGGCTATTGAATTTCGTGTACTGTTAGCACAGAAAACTCTAACTTTCTAGAGGATTAAGGGAAAGGAAGACTGAAAGAAGCTGACAAAATTTTAGTCTCTGAAATTGCTCAGGATATCAGCAGTATTCTTGCCTGGGAAATAAATCCCATGGACAGAGGAGCCGAGCGGACTACAGTCCACAGGGTGGCAAAGAGTAGGACACGACTTAGTGACTAAACCACCACCACCCCCTAGTTTTTCAGCACAAACTAAAACCTATAAAGTTTCTGAAGCCTCTGAAAATTAGAAGCATTCTAATTCTATTAAAATATTTTATTAGAAGCATTGACGTTCTAGCTCTATTGTAAGGGCCTAGAAGATATGACACCTCAGCGGCAATAAGCAAACTTGGCATCCAGTTCCTATGTTTCAAATACCACTCCCTACCAAAAAGGAAGCTGTGCTCCTTGGAGAAAAGGCTGATTACAAGTCTGGAGCAAATAAAGGTCAAGGTGAGTCTGAAGCATTTCTTACCAGAAACCAAGAAAGTGCTCAGTGACTGATGGGGAACCAGCCCGAATGGGTTTCCCTTGTCAATCCCTGGATAACTGGAGCACCAGAAAGAAAAAAGGTGATAAAGCATTATAAACTGTATAGAAATACTCAAGAAAAATGGGCAGGGAAGGAAATTTAACAGAAAAAGATCATCCAGTAATCACAGAAGGAATGACATAATTAGAAAAACCACATTCTGCAACCATCAATTTATAATAACAGACTCAAGCAAGGATCATCAAGGGATGCTACAGAAAGGGAGTCGCTGGAAGACACCACAGCCTCAAAGTATGATCCTGCTGGTTGTGAGTGACACAGGCACAAGGGAAGCACTGTCATGGGAAGATCTAGTAGACACCACCTTCACCAAATGACTGTCTGAGACCAACTTGAATCTGTTGGATGCAACGGAAGCATACACAAGCATGCGTCTTCATGATGCAAACGGCGAACTAAAGCTAATCAAGAGGAACAACAAGACAAACCCGACTTACGGAATATTCTGCAAAACAACCAGACCTTTAAAAAAGAAAAACTGTCCATTTCCCTGGTGAGTCCAGTGGTTAAGACTCTGCCCTCCAATGCAGGGGGCGTGGGTTCAATCTCCGGTCAGGGAACCAATGTCCCACATATCATGGGAGTAGCCAAAAATTTGAAAAAAGAAAAACTGTCAATGTCTTGATGAACAAAGCAAGCAGGGAAGTGTCTAGAATTAAGACAACTGAAGAGATAGGATTATCGAATGCAATGCTGCCCTGGCTCCTGGACTGGAATAAACATAGCTCTAGAAAACAGTTAAGGAAATGGGACCATATTAAGTAGTATTAACTGCATATTGAGTAGTAGTATTCTATCAGTGTCAGCTTTCCCAGTTGGGATAATGACAGTTACAGAGGCGAACATCTATTCTTCAGTATTTAGGCAAAAGTGTTAACATATACACAGCTTACTTTCAAGTGGTTCTACGGGGGGAAAAAATGGTGTATGTGTGGGAAAGGAAAAAATAAAACAAACGTGTTAGTTTAGGTGAAATGTGTACAGGTACTCACTACACTTTATCAACTTTTTTAATAGAAATTTTTCAAAACAGAAATTTGGGAAAAATATTAACAGGGAAAATTCACATGAAAACCAACGGTGCCTCTGCACATAACTGTTGCACTTTACCCGTGAAACTGTTTACGAGGTCAGGTGCGCCCACAGCTCCAGCCCAAAGCAGAGGCCAGGTGTGCAGTCTAGGGGGCCCTCCTCTCGGGGCCACCTCCCCCGGCGGCTTGCTGTCCCTCAGAGGTGAGACACAGGCCCAGGGAACTCAAGCTTCTGGTTTCTAAATCCCGATTTTACAAAGTGACCCTATTTTTAAAACCCTGTTTGGGACAAAGAGCCCACACTTGCAGGCCTTCAATTTTACTTCTGCAGGAGGAAATCTTCAGAAGTGAGGAAGAACCCCACGTTTCAACCACCACCAGGTTCCAATCACTGCATCAGAAAGAAGAGCCAAGGGAACTTTCAAATGCCCTTTTTTTTTTTTTTTTTTTGCCAACTATCTGCAGTACTCCCAAGTCATTTCCTAATCACACTCAATATTTATCTAATACAAAAACCAAGAAAGGCTGAAGGAAAGTAACTCTTCCAGAAGTAATTGCTTCAGAGGGAGAGGCATGTTCTTTGATGTTTCCTCTTAAAAGGGAAAATTACTTTCAGAAGAAAAATAACCACTGTAGTCATTTGCTGCCTCTCTCTAACACAGTGGTCGTTTCGAAGGTAAAAGCAGCCCTACGGCCTTTTCCACTCGCCTCTGGGAGGAGGGCTGCTTCTCGGTGACAGCTCCCCTCCTACCTTCCGACACCCACCCTTCCTCTTTCAAAAGGGATTTCTGAACCTGCAATTTGGGAGCTTGGCAACAGTACTTTCAGTTTTTAACCAACCTTTGAATGCAATTGTGACATACTAAAAGCTAGTACTGTGCTAAAGAAAGCCATATTTCATGAAGACATTTCAACCTGTAAATTAATAAGCTTAACACTGCGTTCTGCCAGGAAAACCCATCTGAAAGAAATTCCATTTAAAGAACCCACCTTTAAATTGAACTCTGTTCATGCTCAATTTAGCCAACAAACTAAGCCAGCTGCTTTCCATGGAGAAACTTGGCTATCCTATGGCACCAGACATGACCTTCATAAACAGGTCGGGTTTACACTGGAAGAATCAGTGAGTGAAAAAGTTAACTGTCACTTTAGACTCTCTTAGAAATTGAAGTCATGAAGTGAACTGTTAGTTGCTCAGCTGCGTCCGACTCTATGCAACCCTGTGGACTGTAGCACACCAGGCTCCTCTGTCCATGGGATTTTCTGAGCAAGAATATTGGAAGTGGGTTGTCATTTCCTACTCTAGGGGATATTCTCGACCCAGGGATTGAACTCGGGTTGCTGATGCTCAAAAAAATATACAACCCATCAAGAAAATGTGACAAATTGACCCTAGTCCCTCAGAGTTATATTTCTATTAATTCTGCCTCTCAAATTACACATATGTAAAGAGGGCCTGTATATGCAGCCCTATGCCAAGGTTCTAGAGAACACACAAGAGGGAGACATAGGAACATACGCCTGTACATGAGGCAGCAGGGGGGCCCCAAGAAGAGGTGAGCAACACGGGGTGGGCTGACAACACCCTGGCCAGGTGGCTCCAGAGGCTTTGCGGAGGCAGTAGTCTGCAGGGGGTCTTGAAGGGCGGGCAGCTTTAGAGAAGTAACCTGCAGAGAAGGGGATATTCCGGGTTGGGGGCAACAGGAGTAGAACCAAAAGTCAGCCAAGCTGGATGAGTCTGTGGCTGAAACTCAAACGCAGGATGTCCCTCTAAGCCAACTGCAGATATGAAAAGTGACAATCACCCAGGGAACCCAGGGGCCCTGTGCGGTCACAATTCAGCCCTGGGTGGGCCCTCACACTCCACCTGGAAACTGAGGTTCCAAATCAGATGCTACTTGTGAATAACTGCTCATACTTAACAAGATAGTAACAAAACCAAAATCTGTGGATATCTGTGCCCTTTGAAGGAAAAGTTATAATTCAGTTAGTCATAACATACTTCATTCATACAATTACTTACTGACAACCCAACTAGATTAGCTATCTTCAAAGCAGTATAAGAGTAGCAAACGAACCATGGTAAAATGGCACACACAACTCTATTAGGTAAGTTCTGTATTTATCCCAAGTCACTTCCCTCCATTCTCCGTCTTCAGATGGACCTATATATCAAGTCATAGCAACAGGATTGGAACCTGCTAGTAAGATCAAACAAGAAAATATAATGAATATACTAAAACTACAAAGATACATATAAAAATTTAATCTGCCCCAAGCTATTTCCCTCTCAGTTCAGTTCAGTTCAGTTCAGTTGCTCAGTTGTATCTGACACTTTGTGACCCCATGAATCGCCAGGGGGCATGCCAGGCCTCCCTGTCCATCACCAACTCCTAGAGTTCACTCAAACTCATGTCCATCAAGTCAGTGATGCCATCCAGCCATCTCATCCTCTGTCATCCCCTTCTCCTCCTGCCCCCAATCCCTCCCAGCATCAGAGTCTTTTCCAATGAGTCAGCTCTTCGCATGAAGTGGCCAAAGTATTGGAGTTTCAGCCTCAGTATCAGTCCTTCCAATGAACACCCAGGACTAGTCTCCTTTAGGATGGACTGGTTGGATCTCCTTGCAGTCCAAGGGACTCGCAAGAGTCTTCTCCAGCACCACAGTTCAAAAGCATCAATTCTTCAGCGGTCAGCTTTCTTCACAGTCCAACTCACACCCAAACAATACCACTGGAAAAACCATAGCCTTGACTAGACGGACCTTAGTCGGCAAAGTAATATCTCTGCTTTTTAATATGCTATCTAGGTTGGTCATAACTTTCCTTCCAAGGAGTAAGCGTCTTTTAATTTCATGGCTGCAGTCACCATCTGTAGTGATTCAGGAGCCCAAAAAAATAAAGTCTGACACTGTTTCCACTGTTCCCCTATCTATTTCCCATGAAGTGATGGGACCGGATGCCATGATCTTCGTTTTCTGAATGTTGAGCTTTAAGCCAACTTTTTCGCTCTCCTCTTTCACTCTCATCAAGAGGCTTTTTAGTTCCTCTTCACTTTCTGCCATAAGGGTGTCATCTGCATATCTGAGGTTATTGATATTTCTCCTAGCAATCTTGATTCCAGCTTGTGTTTCTTCCAGCCCAGCGTTTCTCACGATGTACTCTGCATAGAAGTTAAATCAGCAGGGTGACAACATACAGCCTCGACGTACTCCTTTTCCTATTTGGAACCAGTCTGTTGTTCCATGTCCAGTTCTAACTGTTGCTTCCTGACCTGCATATTTCCCTCTAAGATCAAACATATCTGAAGCTTAAATTATGAATTCATCTTACACAACCTCAGATTCCATGATCCCAATAACACACTTTTTCCAGAGGTAGTATTTAGTCTGAGAAAGACTTCAGTTCAACCCATGGTGCCATAGGTCTCCAAGGAAAGGGCATTTAAGAGACTCATGCAACCCAAAAAAGGAAGCTGATTTCTTTGCTAGAGCCTTCTCACTGAAATGTGATTGTGTGACGACTGCGGAAGGCACAATTATGGCTGAAAGAACAGATGGTGAGAGCACAGCTCACACACAGAATGCACCAAAACGCTCGCAACTACAAATATTTTAGACAATTTTTTTTTAAACCAGGAACACATCCTTTTCTCCCAACACCTACCCTCACAGTTAGCACACAGTGATTTAACTAGCTCTGTTTACTTTTGATAAAGGAGCCATTTCATCGTGTATTAACTCTACACAACAGAGAGGGACGGGCAGGCCCTAGAAGAAACGCTGAGGGATTTTGCATCAACACATCACAGTTCCTTTTACTCACATCTACCCCTTTGCTCCAAGAGTTCTAAACATGAAATGTTTTTGTTCAAGGATAAGAACTTTCGTTAACACGCTTTAACAGACTGACAGAGCTACTGGATTTTCAAGTAAAACTCAAAGGATCATCAGTGTGCTTGACTAGCTGCAGCTTGCGCATGTTAATTTAGATTAGAAAACTATGGCCCATACTTGTCCAAACTGCTTCGTGTTTCTGAAAGATCTCAAGACTGACATTTCAGACAACAGCCTGGGGGCTCCATAATTCCAGTGGGCTTATTATTTTGAAGACAATCATGCATGACATTTCTGATCGGCTATCTGGAGTCATCTGTCCTTAAAGCACTGTCACTTGGTGCAGAACGCCAGAGGTTCCCAAATTTGGGTTCATGGCACCCTTGGAATCTCGACAACTTTTTCACAGTGCCCAAGGCCAAAGGAAATACCACTTCTTAGATTATGGGGTCCAAACAACTTAAAAAGCATTTGTGTCTTAATAACTTAGTAACCATTTGAAAAATAATACACTTCTTAAGTTGAAGGAGAAAATGTTTTTGCTTCCGTCCTAAATAGCGAGAGTGATTTGAGGATGTGTGCGCGCTCCTCTCAGAGTCACGCTGCCGCTGTTCCGAGTTCCTGCTGCACATAATCGGTGTGCACGGCAACCACCTCAACCCCAGCAGCACAAAATTCAACACCATCGAAGGAAGTACAGTGTGATCCCGAAACCGTGAGCTACCCTGAACCAAGAGTTTGCAGTGTTTATGAAATGTGGAGTATCACGGTGCTTCCTCAAAAACGGAAACTGTCCTATCGCCCAGGGGTGCTCTGGGGTGCCTCAGAATACACTTTGGGACCTGTGGCTCCAAGGGCCCTAAAATTTATTCATTCGTTCACACATTCTTCTGCCTATAAACACATCATTCAAACTACAAACAGGGACTTCTTTGGTGGGCCAGTGGTTAAGAAATCACCTTGCAAAGCAAGGGGCAAGGGTTCGACCCCTGATCAGGGAACTAAGATCCCATATGCGGCAGAGCAACTAAGACCACGCGCCACGACTGCCGAGCCTGTGCGCCACAATGAGCACCCAGGTGCCACAGCTAAGACCCAAGGCAGCCACATAAAGCAGTGACTGTATTTTTAAAATGAAAACAAATGAGGTTCAATCCAACTGATTATCCTCTACTATCAAACCTTCTATCAAATACAAAAGGTCCAGTGTTCAAGTTAAATTTCTAACTTCTGCATAAAGGCCTTTAAAAATCTAAGAGGGGTGAGCAAACTTTTCACATAAGTGAAGGGCCAAACAATAAATATTTTCAGCTTTCTGGGCCAGACAGTGTCAGTGACAAATATTCAACTCTGCCTTTTGAGGACAGAAGCAGCCATAGACAGTATGTGAACAAACTGAATAGAGCTCGGTTCCAATAAAGCTGTTATTTATAGAGACTGAAATCTGAATTTCATATACTTTTCACATGCCGTGAAACAGTCGAGAATTTCTCCCAACCACTAAAAAATATAAAGACCTATTTTAGCTGGCGTACAAAAACAGACGCTGGGAAAACTGATGCTGGGAAAGACTGAAGGAAGGAGAAGGGGACGACAGAGGCTGAGACGGCTGGATGGCATCATCGATGCGATGGACATGAGTCTGAGTAATCTCCGGGAGCTGGTCATGGACAGGGAAGCCTGGTGTGCTACAGTCCGTGGGGTCGCAAAGAGTCAGACATGACTGAGCAACTGAACTGAACAAAAACAGACAGCAGGCTGTTGTGTGCCCACTCCTGATCTAAGTGATTAACTGTAACGGGTTCCATTTAATTATTTTCCCACGCCAACCAATCAAAACAGTGAAGGATAAAAATTTGAAATAAAACAGAAAGGATCATAAGGCCAATGGACTATCACTTGTACTTAACTGCTCTCTGTTACACAAGGGAGTCTCAACAGATGCACTTCTAACTTACACACACAAATCTGACTACGCGCATTGAACCCAAGAGAGAAGTGGGGAGGAGAGGAGAGCATGAGTGTGAATGAGGAGGGAAACCCCCACCGTCCTCAATGAACAGACGCGCTCTGGAGCCACCCCTTCTGTAATCTGCAGCCACCAACCGCCCGTGGCTATTTATATTTAATTAAATATTAAACAACATTAAAATTCAGTCCCTCAGTCTCACTAGCCACATTTCAAGTTCAAGAAGTTGCTCTGATCTTCTTGGCTGACTCACAATGCTAACTTAACTATGGTGATGGTATCACAGGTATACACATGTCAAAACTCATCCAATTATATATCTTTAAAAGATATAGTTTATTATTTGTCATTTACATCTCAATAAAGTGGGGAAAACATAAATCCATATAGTTTTAACTGGCAGGCCAACTCTGGGAAGCATTTCTAATAGTGACCAGTATTTCCTGATAAAGAAGCTTGATTTGCCGTCATCAGCACAGCAGGAAAACTCAAGGTTAAGTGAAAAGGAAAGCAGCACCAAGACATTATTCATAATTGCCAAAAACAGGAAGCAACCAAGATGTCCTACGAAAGGTGAATGGATAAACAGTCTGTGCGTGGTACATCCACACAATGGCGTCTTATTCAGCAATAAAGAGAAATGAACTATCGAGCCACAAAAAGAGGTGGGAGAAACTTAAATGATTACAGCTTTGAAAGAAGCTTATGTGAAAAGGCTGCAGACTGTATGATTCCCAACTCTCTGATAACTGGAAAAGGCAACACTACCGAGAGAATAAAAAGACCAAGGGCTGCCAAGTGTTGGGGAGAGAAGGTAGGGATGAAGGATGGGCACAGAGGAGTTTTAGGGCAGAGAAACCACTCCAAGGGCACTGTCCTGGTGGACATGGGACGTTACACATTTGTCAAAACCCAAAGGCCTGTAAATTCACACAGTGAATCCTAATGGAGATGGTAGATTTTAGTTAATAACAACACATAAACACTGGCTCACCAATGAAAGAAACACACCGCACAAGATGTTAATATAGGGGAAGCTGTAGAGGGGTATATAGAAATTCCATACTACCTGCTCAATTTTCTGTAATGTAAACCTAAAACTGCTCTAAAAGTTATAATTTATTAAATATGAAGAAAAAAAGGAGTTTTTTCTGAGCTATTGGAAAATTTAAAAGTTCTTCTAAGAAGAACCTAGAGAAATTAATAACATCCTTTATTCAACATTCTCTCCCATGACAGGCACTGCAGAGCAGGCACCCAGGATGCAGGCGGGAAAGACCAGGGCCATCCCCACCGAGAGCTCTCATGAAGGGGCAACAAGGCAGGAGCACCCCCCACGCCGCTCGCCCAGGGGCGCCTTCACAGCCACGGCAAGCGGGTTCACAAAGGATAACGCACGCGCCAGGCCGACTCTTGCTGCGAGATGAGCTTCTCCCCACTTTAAAACGAGGAAGCAGAGGTTGAGAGAAGTCAAGCCCCGGAATCTGAACTCAGAGCAGCATCACGTCTCAGGGGATGGGCCCTGGGAGAGGAGACCCAGCTCCAGTCCCAGAGAGGGCCTTGGGAAGCTTACTCGGCATCGCTGAGTAACTCATCTTCTTCATCTTCCATTTCATCTTAGTTTCTTCATTTTTGATGTGCAGAATTGTAGAAGATTAAGAAAAGGAAAACGGAAGAGTGTTTGGCAGCCCTGACAAAGAGTTCATACAATACTCAAAGAGAGAGGAAAAGGGTGTCTGATCAATAAGCAAAGATACTGCCACCCACAGTCCAGGAACTGATTAACTTGGCACAGAAAGAGGAAGAGAATCTAATGTGAACAGCTTAAAAAAAAATTTACTCTCAAAATCCTTGCTCACCAGGCTAAAATGACAATTTTATCTTCCACGGCCCTAAAAACACAAGATGTAAATAACATGAGACTTGGCTGGAAACCATTTTAAGTTTATAATTAGCCCACTAAAAAAAAAAAGAAAAAAAAAGGAACCAGGTGTGAATATCATCATAGAGGTCTGCTTCTATAAGGAAAAAGAAAAAGTCAACAGAAATAAAGATAGAAATGATACCACTTCAACTTAGGGACTGAGAGTAAAATAGTCCCTCTGTAGTATGAAGAAAATACAAGAAATATATTTAGTTATATAACTCATTAATTCTACACTAAACTCAGTTGCTAGAAGCAGATATGGCCCTGAAGATTAACGTGATCAAAGCCGAAAGGGAACTTTCATAAAATAAGTAGGGGGAGAGGGACTGCTGAGGAAATAAGATGTTCCCTGAAAGGTTTTGGTTACAGGGAGCCCTGAATCAGGCTTAACGCTAACGGTAGTAACATGTTTCACGGAATGAAGAAACACAACACGCTTGGATGGGAAAGAACTCCCACCAGGAAACCAATGGCTCAGCCCCCATCTCGGCCTGAATGAATGTAGACATTAGACTATTCCCACAGCCCTGGAGAGTCCCCTACTGTTTCAAGGACAAAGCCCTTGCCGCCGGGCAACCTTGTACAACTGTCTACCCAAGTGCAGCAGCTCACATGGCCTCAAACTGTTTTAAACTCACAGCTCCTAGCAACTTCCGAGCCACTCCTCCCTCTGGCCCCGCCCTCCACCCAACTGTCTGGTACTGGACTGAGCTCGCCCGCGGCGTCCCTTCCCTCCTCGCCTCCAGCACTGTCACTTCAGGACGAGACACTAACCAGGGAGCCAGAAGGCAGAGCCTGGGCTCGTGTGTCAGCAGGCCCTCATTTGAGTCTCAGTGGTACCACCTACAAGCGCCAGCCTTCTGTTACAGAAAAGAGGAAGACTGGCTGCGAGCCACCAAAGACAGAGCACGAGGGGGAAGCTTACTGCCTGGCTGGGAACCGGGTCAGCACAGATCAGGCAGGAGGGAGAAGGAGGCTGGGGGAGGAGGACTGGGAGGAACCTCAAAGCAAAGGAAGCAAAGTGGCCTTGTCCAAAGTCAGAAAAGCCCAGGGTCCGCGGCGGTCCTGCTGACAAGCGAGATCCGGGTTCGTGTGGAGGTGACCCAAGCTGCAGGTGGTCTGGGCGTGTGTGCGGCCACGCAGAACCATGGCGCCTGCACCACGGACACTGGGAGAGGCAGTCAGGGAAAACTGCTTGCCAGGTCTCTTGGCAGGCAGTTTCAATCTCAGTTTCCTCATTTGTAAAGTGGAATAAGAGAAGCACCTACCTCTAAAGTTAAGTCCCAGTTGTAAGTCCTGGGGATGTAATATCCGGCATGGTGACTATACTTAACGACACTGTATTGTATACACCTGAAAGTTGCTAAGAGATCTTAAAAGTTATCATCACAGGGAAAAAAAAGTGTAACTGTGAGGTGATGGGTGTCAACTTTTATGGTAATCACTTCACAATGTACATAAAGTTTTACACCTTAAACAAACACTAAGAGTTTCCCAGGTGGCGCTAGTAAGACCCCGCCTTTCAATGCAGAAAACGTAAGAGACACGAGTTCAATCCCTGGGTCGGAAAGATCTCCTGGAGAAGGAAATGGCAACCCACTCCAAGACTCATGCTTGGGAAATCCCACGGACAAAGGAGCCTGGCAGGCTACAATCCATAGGATCGCAGAGTCGGACATGACTGAAGTGACTTAACACACACACAAACACACACAATGTTATACGTCAATTACATCTCAACAAAGCGGGCAGAGTGCGGAGAAGAGCCTACCCATGTAAGTGTGGGCCATGAGTGAGACAGAAGCACATTGAACCCCACATAAGCTCATCCTTAATCCTGGAGCTTTCAGATGTTCTTTAAGTGTTTCTTACAGGGTGGTTCAGCTCTGGGACCCCCAGGGGGCCTAGCAACCAGATCTCCCCAAGGGGCTGTACACTGGGTTCAGCCACCCACGGGGCGCCCAAGGCCCTGCACAGAGGCCTGTCCTACCACTCCCCTCCAGGAGAAAAGACCCCTGAAGGCAGAACTTGTTTGGAAATTGCTTCCCTTCCCTCTACGGCTCCAGGCCTACTTTGCCTCTGGTTATACAACTAACAATCTCTAATGAAACAGACTTAAAAGTTTTAAGCTTTAAATTCAAAACATAATACAGTTGATTTGAGGACTTCACAATCGAAAATTTCCATCATGAAAAAGAAATGTGACCACGAGAATCACAAACTTCACAGAAGGACATTTCCCCGCCCCGCCCCGCCCCTGCCCCCCGCCCCATTCTCCCGCAGGGTGATGAAGCAGAGTGTCAGTTCCCACAGCTCTAAGTCAGACACGGAAGTTGAAGACACTGCCATCCCAAGTTTCCACTCTTAGCCTCACCAGTCAATACTCAGTTAAAACAACGGTCAAAGAGCTATCACCCATGACCTACCGTGTGCAAGGGCTGCCCACTACCCCTGAGAATGGCTGAGCCAACAAGCCACTCAACTGGATGTTTATCCCCCTCTCCAACCTCTGTTTGGTTTCAACCTTGGTTCCGTGTCAAACAAAACCCAATTTAAGGAACTGATGGATCTGGAATTCATGAAAGTATACGCAAACCTCTAACTCAAAGAGAAAAGGCCTGAGTAATCCCTTTTAAAAGATGGACCTTTTGACCAGTTATTTTTCATTATAATGTTACTTAAATATGTACAAACTAGGCAAAAACTCATACCATTATAAAACTCAAACTAACACAATATACATTTAACGAGAAGGATGACAATTTGTTGAAGACGAAGTCCTCCTTCAACATGGGACTGAGCAGCAGGGCACAGCTGCCTTAAACCTGGCAGGCCCTCACCAAGGAACGCTGGCAGGCCCTCACCAAGGGAGGCTGGCAGGCCCTCACCAAGGGACGCCTTTGGTGATTCACCACTCCTACCACTTTTATTTAAGTTTTTATTTGTACAGCCCCCTGTCTGCAGAGGAACTTAGCGTACACTTGGCTCAAACACATCATTTACATATTAATTCCACCTCTATTCTTTCTGTATTTCTTTCAACCGTTAAACCAGTATTGTTAGGCAAACAACCACAGTCAAAAAATGGACACAAGACCTCAAGAGACCTCATTTTCTTCAAAGACATATAGATGGGCGACAGGCACATAAAAAGATGTTCAACATTGCTAATTATTAGAGAAATGCACATCAGAACCACAATGACATCACCTCACACCAGTCAGAACTGGCCTTCATTAAAAAGTCTACAAATAACAAATGCTGGAGAGGCTGTGGAGAAAAGGAAACTTCCCCGCACTAGGAATGTAAGCCGGTGCAGCCACAATGGAAAACAGGACGGAGGTTCCTTAAGAAACCAGAGTTGCCGTAAGATCCAGCAAGCCCCTTCCTGGGCGTGTATCTGGAGAAAACTGTGATCTGAAAAGATGCATGCGCTTCTAATGTTCATGGCAGCACTATTTACAATAACCAAGACATGGAAGCAACCTAAATGTCCATCAACAGATGAATGGATGAGGAAGATAACAGTATATCGAAATGAAAGGCACAACATTAACCAATTCCAGTTAGAAAATTAAAGGAGACTAGTCAGAAAACACAGAGGTGCACACATCTTTAAGTAGATCTTTATACTTAAGATAGCTGTCACTGTCAATAAATCTTGAAGGACAAATGTTTCACAGGCCACAATTACTTGAGCCCTAGGCAAACAAGAATGTCTGGAGTGTTACGAAGGGTTTCTCTTCTCTTAGTTTTTTCAATTTAAAAGTCAAGTGACTGATTCATGATCCAACAGAATCCAAAACATGCCAGGACTCTCCAAAACTATTTCTAATCCATAAAACTTTCTAATAGCAAACTGAGTATCTGTGACAATAAAAATAGCAGTTCTGCATATTCTTCTTCAAATGAAGCTGGATTTGGCAGAGCGCTGTTTCACTTTTCCAGAGTGTAAAAAATGAGTCCGTGGACTTCAGAAGAGCATTTGGTGTTCCAGGGACTTGCAGCTGTCAGCTTTTATAGATGCCATGTGTTTGCCCACATAAAAGAATGTAATGAGCTATGGAAATATTATCCGGCCTCATGAACCAGAATAAAAGCGCCTTCGTCAGTAGGCTGATAGCAGGAGTCGGTCTACTCCATCAGGAAAGTATCTATCAAGCACCGTTTATTAAACGCCTATTACACAAGTTGGGCCTCACGGACCGTGAAGTGCTCGTTTCTCTTTTCTCTACCACATCCCTTCCTTTATGGTGGGAGACCCCCTCACAGTGCACCCCCCCAGCTCATCATTCTACACCTGCTCTCAGATGCTGTTCTTTCTTTGTTATGAGCTAACAGCAAAGGCAACCGTGAGATGCAAACTAGAGCTGTATCTTGAACAGGTGTAATAAAATACAATGATTGAATTCAAAGACAAAAAAAAAAATCTATAGAGATGTGCAAGTATTTTGGCTGATGTAATAAGTCAGCTAGACTTTAAACAGTAAACACAACAGCCAAACAGTGGAAACAGCTCAACTGTCCACCAAACAAAGAATGGATACACAAACCATAGTGTGTATGTGTGTACACACACACACGTAAGATTACTCAACTTTAAAAAGGAAAAAAAATTTGACATGTTACAACATGAAGGAGCTGTGAGGACAATACGCTAAGTGAAATAAGCAAGTCACAGAAGGATAAATATTGTGTAATTTCTCGTGTAAGAGGTACCTAGACAGAAAGTAGAGAGGGGTGGGGATGGGGAGTCAGTGTCTAATGGGGGCAGAGTCTCCATTTGGGAAGACGAGAACGTTCTGCAGATGAATGGTGGTGATGGTCATACAACCTGTGAATGTCCTTGAAAGTGTAAGTCACTCAGTCGTGTCCGACTCTTTGCAACCCCATGGACTATACAGTCCATGGAATTCTCCAGGCCAGAATACTAGAGTGGGTTGCCTTTCCCTTCTCCAGGGGATCTTCCCAACCCAGGGATCGAACCTAGGTCTCCTGTGCTACAGGCGGATGCTTTACCAGCTGAGCCGCAAAGGGAAGCCCAAGAATACTGGAGTGGGTAGCCTAATCCTTCTCCAGGGGACCTTCCTGACCCAGGAATCGAACTGGGGTCTCCTGCATTGCAGGCAGATTCTTTACCAACTGAGCTATCAGGGAAGCCAAATTGTACACTTGGAAATAGTTAAAATGGTAAACCTTATGTATATTTTACCACATGATAAAAAGAGTATAAATCTTTTTTTATACTCCACCTGAAAATTAGCAAATAAAGCCACACAAATAATTCAGTTAAGACAGGCACATGCTTGTTAACGTAGTTTTGGTATCACTAAATAAACTCGCAAAGAACAGTTTGGAGAAGCACATACAGCAAACAGCCTCCTTTTAGTACACGCTAAATCCTTCTCAAGAAAGTATAATTAACGAGTCTCTATTACACAACCTGTTAAAAGAATCTATCCTTTCCAAGATTTTCAAGTAAGGAAAAGCTATAACTGAAACCAATTTTCTTTCTTCCTACTTCATACGGTACAAATCAAATTAAGGACATCCAAACTAGTGGTCCTCCAACCCGTGTAGGCATCAGAACCAGGGCTTGTGAAACCCGACTGCTGGGCCTGCCCCAGAAATCCTGACGCAGCCGAGAATGAGAATTTCGAACCGTCACAATTTACATCCCAGACCAACTCTGTGTTAAATGAAATAAAGATAGGATGTGTTTGGGGAAGAGCTTTCTAAATATTAATAGCATAAATACTGCAATACAACTATCTCTTAAATTACTTCTTAAAATATATACCTTGCAGCTTTTAGTTCTGAACTTGGTTTTTAAGACAGATATAGGCACTAAACTAGGAAAAGAAACACATTTTATGATTAGAATCCTAATGTTACAGAGTAACGTATTCAATTAAGAAAAAGGGTCATGTAATAACCAACCTCCAGGTTTAAACCTATAGAGATAGAAAAAAGAAAATTAGAATACCATTCTATCAGAGTCAAGAATTTTTAAATGAATTTTATGTTCTACAGGAGAACCACGGAAAGGAAGTTTTTTTGTCGCAAAGAGTCAGACATGACTTAGTGGCTGAACAAATTCATCACTATGGGAAAAAAGCCACTCAAACACTAAGTAATACATAAAACCAGGACACATTTTTCAGACAACTATAGTAATTATAAGCTTCTGTTCACTGAACATAAACTCGATTTTACTCAAAAACCAAACTGCATCAGATTCCTTCAAAACACACTATGAGTAGTAAGTTTAACCAAAAGAGTATGTTCCAATGCGACCTTCTGTTAAAATTTTCACTCCCAGAAGCAAAAGTAATGGCAGAAGCGAGAGTGTGCATCTCAGGACGGGCTTATTCTTCAGACAAATCAATTTCTGAGGCTTCTCTGCAGGCTCGGGAGAAAAAGCAAAACACCCTGGTTCCCCCACCCGAAGATGCTTGTGTGAAAGGAGAGGTGACAAGCTGCAGGGACCAGAGGCGACAGGAGGACAACACAGCACAGGGTGGGAACTCCTCCGAGAACTGATCTGACCAGTGAGGGAAGGAGGGAGGAAGGCCCTCCAGCACGAAGCCAGCAACAGATGCACACTTGGGGAACGGCCAGTGACCCCAGAGACGCAACCGAGGAGCATGTGGGGGCCTCGCCTGTGGGGACGAGGCTACGAGGAGGCTTAGAAGCTAGGACGGAGCTAAGGATCTGAATTCATCTTGAAAGGTGGGGTGCAGCCACTTGAGAATTTTAAACTAGCAAGCAATGCGGTCAGACATCCAACTGGGAGACTCGGTGTCAGCAACCCTGAGAAAAACTGAGTGGGGCAGACAGGGTTGGGATACAGGGTCCAGAGGACGTGAAGGAAGCTGTGATGGAGGCTGAGCTCACACCATCAGAGGGGACGACTCAGACCCAAGTCAACAGACACCCTGGACGGGCAAGGGTCCGGCCATCACTGGGGATGGAGGGGTGGGGGCTTTCAGGGGTGCCTGGGCTCCGGGTCTGAGGGTCGGCACACTGCGGTGGCATTCCTCAGAAGCCGCAATTCAGAGGAAAGGCAGAGCTTCTCAGAGGAATGTTATTGTTTTTAACGTGCTTGCGTGTGTTCCATTGGGTGTGCTCTTTGTGTGGGCACGAGGAAGGGTGGGTACTGTTCAGACCTACTAAGTCTGCCTTGGAATGGCCAGGTGGGGCTCTCCAAACACGGAGCTGGCTAGACGCCTGGAAGCGCCTGTGTGTAGGCTGAGGGTGAGCCCTGAGAGCTTTGGTTTATAAACTGACAGTTGAAGCCATGGGTTTAGATGATGCTGGCCAGGAAGGGATGTCAGGTAAAAGAGCTGGATATTCATAATACAGCATCAACCACAACTTAAAACTGTGACATCCAGAAAACACAAAACTAGTTGAATAACTAGGGGGTCTTGAAATAGCAAAACAAGTTATCATTAGAGGAAGAGCCCATCTGTACCCAAGGCAGCAAGGAGGTGAGTCGAGTAAGAAAAAGAGCAAGGGTGACCAGAGGTGGGGCAGAGAGCCAGGAGGAAGAGAACCACTGCCAGTCATCCAGCCAAACACAAGAGACACTGAGGCACGGGACGCTTATCCCTTACTCTGACTCGCACTACGCGTGTGAACAGTGCACTGGGAATATTCTAATGCAAACCGTATAGGAGAGAGCTATGAAATGAACATGGCAGATTTCTGAATGGAAAAAGGATTCAGCACACATCACGATATATACAGCAATTACCTTACAGGGTGATAGTTACATAAATCTACAACAACAACAACAAATAAAACAAGGCCAGTACTCTCAAGATCAACTGTACCTTTCAAGGGAATTGTTACTGCAATACATGCCTTCTGTTGCAACATGTAAAATTATCCCACTAGAAGCATATAAAACTGTTTTCACTCATACAGATTAAAAATCAAGAAAGATCAATGATCATACCTGCCCATCAAAAATTCTCTCTTCAGTGAATCTCTGGATACTTCCCAAACCAGACTGACATTCCCATCCAGGGCTATAAAGCAAGAAGCATGAACAAAGGACAGGCCAGGGTGCCTGGGATCCCTCCTTGCACCTCGGTGGTCCCCAAGCTCTTGCCACGGACACTATATAGGGAGCCTCTTAATCAGATCTGCCAATAAATGAACTCCCTTCAACTGCTCTCTATAAACAGTAGGATCAACGAAGCGGGTTTGGAAAGACCCAGTTTAATTTGAGAAAAAATGCTTTACATCCTATTTGCAACTCAAAATTACAAAGGATAATCGCTGGCTTCAACATCTATCAGCAATATCAGCAAATGTTTAGACAAAGCTGCTAAAAAGTAGCTGAACTGACTGACTTGAGGTCTGTGACTCCTCCCGGTGCCAACTGGCCGTAATGAACAATTAAATCAGCAAAATGTTAAGGTAATTGAAAAGGACAAATGACCCAGTTTCTGTAACAAAGCGATGACACGAGAGGAAACAAAGGGAGAGGAGGATGTGAGGGAACAGAGGAGGCTGAAGAACTATAATAACTGAACGCTAAGGTTTACCTGAAGGAGAATCCAAAGAAGGTTAAAAAAAACAAGACATTGTGTTAGCAGAGAAAGTCTGAACAAGGATTTGGCACTGGATGATGTCAAGGAATTATTAGTCCTCCTCTCGGGTGGGATAATGACACTGTGGTTACTTTTAAAAAGAAAAAGGTCCTGGCACTTCCCCGGTGGTCCAGTGTAGGGGACGTGGGTTCGATCCCCAAATGGGGAACTAAGACCCCACAAGTGCACCAGAACTAGAGAGAAGCCCAAGTGCCACAATAAGAGACTTGACGCAGCTAAATACATACTTTTTAAAGTCTTTACAGTGCAAGGTATGTTTCAGGATGAGTTAACAAGATGCCTGAAATCTGCTTTTTATATACAGCAGCAGGAGGAAAGCGGAAAGAATAAATGAAACAAATTGGCAAAACGTTGATGCTTTCGGAGCTATGCCATGGGCAAGTGGGCATTTATCAAGCCTTCTTTTCTACTTCTGCATACTTGAAATTTCTATAATACAAGGTTTACCCTTTTTTTTTCCTTGACAAAAACAGGTAAATCAAGAAGGCAAGGAGCTGAATCAGATCCTGCTTTATTTCTTGAAATATCCCCTACTGAACCACAGCTGTCTTCACTCCAGCACATTAAAAGTAATTCAGGAGGCATCATGTGTTGGAAGAGTGGGTTTAGGAGAAGAGAAAAAGCCTGGTTCTGTACAAAATAGTGTGTGATGGAAGCACAATATGATTGCTCATCGTCAAAGCTAAGTAAATTTGACCACATTCCAGGTTTTACTAAATGGAACAGAATTTACACTATGGCATTCAAAAACTTGATAAATGAAAAGAGTACAATCTCCCTCACTATTAATAAACTGACCAGGATCCTTAATGTATCAACAGAAAAACTGGATTGTTTCTCTCCACTGAACAAAACTTTTTAAGCTGGTGACCCCCAAATGCAGACTGCTTATTCCTTTGAGTAAAAATAAATTCTATTGCATACTAGGCTGACTGAAGATATAAGTATACCTCCATTAATGAAAAAGATGTATTTCAATAACACACCTAATTATCAGAAAAAATTATCATAAAAAAGGCTCAGGGATAAAATCCAGGATGAGGGGCGGAGAACATGCTTCGAAAAGAAAAACAAAAGATGGAATGAAAGTATTTCATAACTAAGATAAAGGTACAAACCAAATATGCATGGGACTCAGGTCAGCGGAAGAAAACAAAATCAGGAAGAGGGTCGGGGGCTCCAGGTATCTTCAGGCGAGGAGGAGGGGCGGATGGGCACATGGGGCTTCAGGGGGCAGCCACCTGCCTCGGAGCAAGAGGACAAAGCCAGATGGGCTCCAGGACAGAGGAACAGCCCGGAAACGGCTGCACGGGGGTTGGGGGGTGGGCTCTACCTTTCAGATTTCTGTGCACCTTGCCCTCACCCTAGAAAGAGCAGACTGGACTGCATTTGGTGTACAGCCCCCCTTAGCGCTGCGATGCACAAGCACACCCCAGGGTCCCCCACATGTCTCCCCAACTGTCCTGATGCATAAACTGAACGAATGAAGTAAGGTTTACATATAAATACAAAGGTCTGTTTTAAAGAGACACACATTCATAGTTCACATGTCAACAAATGACTCTGCTGATTTATTTCACCTTGCATTTGGGCATGGGACACGGGCTGGCTTTCAGAAAGGGAGAGGAGAGGCCACGGATGTTTCCAGGCCCTGCCTCTCCCACTGGCACGTCTATGGTCTGGTTAGTTCTACAGACCTCCCAACAGTCTACACGAGTGACCAGCCTAGTCACTAGGTTACAGACCAAGTCTGAGACAGGGCCCAACTCTGCACCCAGAATCACAGCAAATCTTCTTTCATCCTCTAGTCTTGGTAGGAAGACATGAGATATCTGAGGAAAGAGGAAAGGAAGGAAAAAAACCAGAGAACAAAACAAACCAAAGGAAAGCAAGAGAATGAGAGGAACAGAGGCAAATGCTGCTGTGGGAGCCACTCGGTCAGCAAGTGCACGCTGCAAAAGAGGGTTTCTTGGTTACTCAACCCGTAAAAGCATACCACTTAAACTACTACAAAATCTGTCAAATGGGTTCTGCATAATTTATGAAGGTGTTAAAAAAAAAGCCAACTTCATCACAAAAGGGCTTTGCCCTTCCAGGAGGCATTGGTTAATTGAAGGCTCACAGCACGCTACTTCTCTTCTATGGAGAAAACACAGAGCCCTTGTCTGAAGACAGATCACAGATCTGAGCTTCAACCATCAGACCTACCTCCCAAGTCCTCACACGGAGAGCTCAAGGGAACAAATGGACACCAGCCGATCAAACATATCTGAGTGCCTACGCCTGCCTGGTACCAACACTGGAGGGAACAAGGGAAAAACAAAGTCTCTGCCCTTGAGGAACACATACAATAGTTAGAGAGCAATACTCGGGCACCTTGGAGAATAAAAGAAACTAACCACCTACCACTGACTGCACCATGAAGGAGGAGTCAGAGGAAAGGGCGAGAAACACGAAGGGCTTCTTAGCTGCCATCAGGGCAAGGGGTGGGCCAGCTAAGATCAAGATTAGCTGGGGTGAACATCTAAGGCAAGGAAGGAAGTGTTGAAAGGAAGCGGGTGGGGGGCCGGAAAAGACACAGTGGCAAACAGGGACAGCACAGAATAGATGGAAACATTCACGCTGGGAAGTCGGCACAATTATGGAATAAGCTTGAACGGGGAAGGCAGGATACGAAGGGCCTTGGAGAAAATGCAAAGCGGTTTACAACAGATGTGACTGATAAGAGCGATCACTTCCCCAGAGGGCTGACAGGCAGAACCGAGTCAGACAGGAGGACGCAGGCCCAAAGGGATGAGCCAGGCCCAAAGGGATGAGCGTGTGAGTGAGGAGGCAGCGCTCAGGAGAGGGAGGCAGACAGCTGTGACTCGAGGGCACCATCTAGAAGGTGCGTCGGCTAGGGATCCAGACGGCCAACAGGGTCTGGGAGCCCACGACAGGATGGAGAGAACAGGGAACTTGGGGAGTGGACGAGAGCAGAGAGCTGTCGGGTGACAGGAAGCCCACGGAGAAACAGGGCTTGGGACTTCCCTGGTGGTCCAGCTGCCGAGACTCCGTGCTCCCAACGGGGAGGCCCGGGGTTCGACCCCTGGTCAAGGAACGGGATCCCACATGCTGCAACTAAGAGTTCATATGCCGCAACTAATGATCCTGCATGCTGCAAGGAAGACCCAGGGCAGCCAAAGAAATTAATAAATAAAACGGGGCTGCACAAGGTTAGCAGCGGGGCCTCTGCCATCACGTGTTCCAGCAGTCCAGGGGCAGCTGTCCCAGCCGAGAAAAGCATCAGAGACCTGTCCTTGCCTCCTCGCCGCCGTGACCACAGAGGCATGGCTCCCAGTTCCTCCTCTCCCTCGGTCTCGCCTGCATCCTGACCCCCCTTTACACCCCACACTGACCTCTGCTCCATGGACTCACTCTCCTCTGCATCATTTGTGAAAGGCCATGAAGGCCAGGAGGAAGGAAGCCGGACCTGAAAATGTTTACACTCTGAAATCAGTGTTTTATCTCAGAACTTTCCAAATGAAACACTCAAATCCAAGCATCTCAGAACCACACCTGCCGCCCAAGTCTGTTCTCGGAGGTAACCTCACTAGGCCAGGGGAGACCACAGATATACCGGAGGGCACAAGCGACCGGAATGTCCTTCACAGATTAAGCTCTCCTCCCACAGGTTGGGCAGAGCAGCCCCAGGAAACATTTCTGGTTGAGCCTGGAAAGGTCACTCTTCAAGGACAAAAACCCTCCACAAACATTCCAGGACACACATTCTAAAAAAAAGAACAGCAAACGCTACCCCAACTCCCTGTGCAAGCTCTCTATTCTCTGAGCCTCAGACTCCTCACCCTCAAAAGGGGCTCAGCCGGGGCACTTCTCAACTCACCCAAGCACCAACCACTGTTTCTGGGCTCACATCTAACAACAGAATGCCTCTCAGACACCACAAATGCCTGCTGAAACACCTTCACTTCAGTTTTTCTTGTTTACCATTAACTCTTAGATGATTTCTTAATTCTGTCAAGTATACTGACCCCAAAACAATTGGCAGATTGTCATTAAATCAATCAAAATAATTAACTTACTTGATACCTACCGTGTACCTACTACTGACATAGGCACTTCCCACCTCATATTCTGGCAATTCTAAATTACAACAGAACTCTTGGTTAAGACAGAGAGAGGCTTTAAGTGGACGGCATGGCGCTTCCTTCCACGGTCATCACAGGACCCTGCAAGTCAGGACTTGGATCGCCTGTGAAGGCCACAAGCTGGCCAACTGACGAACACATCTGTCACCGCCACTTGCTGAGGTTACTGAAGCATAGTCACTTTCGGAGGGTCTCAAAAATAGTTCTGTTCAAATTATAGTTCTGTTCTTGCATTAACTGAACACCTCTTTGCTCACTCTGAATAAACGGAAAAGAATATTTTAGAGTAACTCTTGTACTTCTGTTTTTCCTCAATAAAAATAAAGCAAGGAAAACACTGAGGATTTTATGTCGTACAATTACAGTGAGAAAAGCACAAGGGACACCACAAAAATCACTAGACTTTACATTCTAGTTTCTACCTACATCTGTAGGGAAAAGGGTAATATATTTCATTTTCAGATTAAAAAATAATTTCTTCCAAGTCAAAAAATTTTACTACTGCTTAAAACAGAAGCGAGTGCAAAACCAGTTAATTTTAAAAGATTGAGGGGTGGCTGAGAAGTTCAATTTCAAATTCTTTTGTAAATCCCTGCATAAATATGACAAGGCAAACTATAGCATTTTGAAAACAGTAAAGAAAGGAAAATAAGGAAGCTGAACATTAGGCAAGCAAAATACCTCTTTATTATCAAGTGTTTGCCTAAGAGACTAGCCTTTGCCTCAAATGATCAGGGTTGCAGCAATATTTAAAAATCGTCTTTAACATAATAGAAAACGTAAGGCACCAGTCCCATGCCTGTCCCCTCCACCCTGGGGCATCTCCCAGGCTCACTGTCCTCCACTGCCCCACACTAATCTCCTAGCACCACCAGCCCCTGCCAACCAGAAAGGGACAGGTGACCAAGCCCCACAAGGAATCCACAGGCCGGCCAGCATCCTGGGACCGGAGCGGGGGGCAGGGAGGATCAGATCAAGTCTCTCTAGAATCTGAACTAGGAAATGCGAGAAGAATTGTTCACTTAGAAACTGAAAGAAGGCAACGAGAAATGCCACAGAGTCAAACTGGGGCCAGAGTTCTGACCAGCTGAAAAAGCATGTGAGCAGTCAGTGGCGAAGGCAGAGTCCCGGGGTGAAGGGTGAAGTTCCGCGGACAACTGCTGCTGGGAACACCCTCCCTCCCCCCAAGCCAGGTTCCTGGAGTTCAGCCCATGCAGGCTCACATTCCTGGATTTCTGCACAATCCCATCACACACAGCATGTGTTCCAACAACAATATCCCCTCCTCTCAGGCCACAGTGGGATCTCTGCTCTTTATGACCAAACAACCCACCCAGCAAACAGGAAGCAAGCCTTCCTGGTAAGCCATTAACAAAAACACTGAACAGTCCTAGGACTGAAGGAAAATACAGAAGTAAAAAATACACCTCCCTACACACAAATCTCACACCTGACAGAAAAGGGGTACCAGGGAACTTTCTGAGGTAAAGGAGGGAATGGTTCTGCATCTTGACAGAGATCCATGTCACTCTCTGTCAACACTGATCAAACTGTAAACCTAATGTGATCATTTCACTGTCTGTAAATTATACCTCAATTTAAGAAACAGACGCCCTAAATCTAAATTGTTCCCTTGAGAGGACCTGAGTTTTGTTTTCCAAAACTAAATTGATCTGGATAAATCTCACAAAAGATGCCGAGCAGCCAGCCAGATGCAAAAACACTTGAGTTTTTGTACACAGAACAGACACAGAAAGTCATCTCTGGTCAGAGTCAAAATAGGGGCTAACTACAAGGGACCAGGAGGAGCTGAGGGTCTCTCATTGGGCTGAAAGGTTCTGGTTCAGACTGGCACTTTCATCAGGGTGTATTTCATGACCAAGGCATCCTCCAGTCATATATTACACCATAACGGTAACACAAAAGAGACAGGGAAGAAAAAGGACTTGTTGTTGTTCAGTTGCTAAGTCGTGTCCGACTCTTAGCGAAAAGAATTGTTCACTTAGAAACTGAAAGAAGGCAGCAAGAAATGTCACAAAGTCAAACTGGGGCCAGAGCCAGAGTTCTGACCAGCTGAAAAAGCACATGAGCTTGAAGCCAAGGGGAAGGATGCCTTACAGTAATTTAAAAGAGACTGGAAAAAGTTTGTCTGGGTTTTTTTTTTTTTTTTTTTGGCCTCTAATGAAATTATTATTTTGAGCCAATCTCTTTAGGTAAAAAACAAAGAAAATTAAGACTTTTAATTACCCCATTTGGGGAATTCTAATATGACTCAAGAATTTAATATTAGTGGAGGAAGCTCATTTCAGCACGGTCCTTAGAATCCTGTAAATTAAGCTCCATCTTTCAGTGCTCAGCTTCATATAGTGAATTCACCCTCAATCTAAATGAGCAGCAGAAGAAAAAAACCACTCTTCACATCCCTTTTCTACTTAAACAAACAAAAAAGGAGCAAAATCCAGAGGAAGAATTATTTAGTCACAATCCCACTTCTGTATTTTCAAAAGGAGAATTGACTTAAATTCACACACAACCCTGAGATAAATTAAAAAAAAAAAAGCAGATTTTGATTTTCAGAGACTTATAGTTTAAAAACAACTTCACAAACTTGCAAAAGTTCATAAGCATAAAAACAGAGTATGTAAAAGTGGAGCAACAGATAATCAAATTTGGACACCTAAGAAGATAAGATGCAAGAGAGTAAACTGGAAAGTACTTACAGCCATAATTAGTTCAAAGGGGTGTTTATACACCCTCACTGGTGACTGGTATTTTTGCACCATGATTGCAATAAAACAGCAATCCTTTCACACCTGCAAAACACAAACATTTGTGATAAATAACCATGATATGGAAAAAATTTGCATTTACACAACATACTACAGTCTAAGGAACCTCAACAGATCACAATTCTATGCACACAAAAGTCAAAAGATGATGCTTAATTATACAAGGGCAAGGGAAGGCAGGAAGACAGGAAGAAAAGGTGAAGAAAGTCCAAGTGGAGCGAGGGAAGGAGCGCTGGTCTGAGGGCTGGAGGACTCAATTACCTTACCAGCCTCACCGCCTCTCCTGGGGCTGCCCTGGGTCCTTTCCAGCAAGTGAAATGCCGAGATTCAATTATTCTAATAACCCATACAATTAGTTCTTGAATCATTCTCTCTTCAACTTCCATGAGAAGCCAAATAAAAATGGTGGCACTTCAAGATATTAAGCCCAAGACACACAAAAATACAAGTGGAAAAAAAAAAGATACTACTGTGTCTTAATTTATGGGATACTCCTCAAAAGCTATTTTCAAAGGAAACTTGTCAATCTCCATTTTCTAACTGCACAGGCTACAACTTCAGGGATCAGTCTTCAAATGGCAGATACTCCAAGCCCTCTGGCTAGAGGCTCCACTGACTTTTTCAGCCTCAAATAGCTGTAATGATCAGGATGCAATCAACTAAGTGTTCAAGCCTACTTCACCCGTCAAGAATCCTTCTCCAGGGGCACATTCAAAGGCTGGCCTCAGCCTAAACTGGATTTTTCTGAAAAACACACTTTTATTTGGAGCCCTCTATGGGACTTCACTTCCCTATTTAAAAGGGAGGAAGAAAAATAAATCCAAAGAGCCTACCTGTCCTGCTGAGGATAATCATTAAGAAAGTTATTTCATGCTGAGTACGATGAGAGGATATTCAAAAGTACAAAACGGAATATCCTCAAGGAGCCCAAAGTCTAGCTGTAATAAAAGAAAAAATTACAAAGGTATATTTTATTTCATGACTCCTACCCATATTAATTACATTTAAACAGATCTGGAACTTCCTCTGGTATGATTCACATACCTTTCAGAAAGACCAGGTTCTGGCAGCAAACAGCTACATCTGGCAGCTAAAGAAAAACTGCTGAAGAGTAACTCGGGGCGACCTCAAGCAAGTCATCTGACTTTCCCGGGACTCAGATCCACCTCTGTGAAGTGAGGTTCAGAGTGAGATAACACTATAAGACTTCCAGCTCTAAAAACAGGAGTGAAGTGAAGTGGTTCAGTCGTGTCCGACTCTTTGCGACCCCATGGATTGTAGCCTACCACGCTCCTCCATCCATGGGATTTTCCAGGCAAGAGTACTGGAGAGGGTTGCCATTTCCTTCTCCAGAGGATCTTCCTGACTCAGGTTTCGAACCCGGGTCTCCCTCATTGTGGGCACATGCTTTACCGTCTGAGCCACCGGGGAAATCTTAAAATCAGGAGACTCAGAGCCAAAACTCCTGAATCTACCACAATCAACTGGAATGCCGTCATTAATCTTGATTCTGGGACTGGCAGGTCCTGGTGCGCTGGGATAGAGTTCTGTTTAGTTTTGCCAACCTGATAATGCTGGTGCACAGCAGGAATTCGATAACCTTTTAAATTTTTAACTAGGAAAATTTAATTTTAGAGTATCTTCCACAGAAAGAGAGGATACTTACTGGGTATGTAAAGGGGTTGTAGAGATGGGGAGAGAATGTTGAAAAAAAAAAAGAGGAATGCGCGGTTAAGACTCCCGTAACACCCATTCGGGATTCCACTGCTTGGCAGAACCCGAAGCAACTACGCTCAAGAACCTGGTAATTCCCGAGCTTCTGAACTCCTGCCAGTTCCCAGCTTCGGATGCTCTGGTCCAAACCAACGTCCTACGTGGGAATCCGGAGTTACAACGGCCAAGCGGCACCGTGGACCAGGGCAGCCCTCTATTGCATGACAATCGGTGCTTTAAAATTAGCCAATGGCCGGACTCAACGAGTCCACCCCAAACAGGCTGGAGGGGCGGCCGGGCCCTCGGCTCCATCTGGCGGCGGGCGGGGGTGGGGAGGGTCCCGGCGCGGCGGTTTCTCGGGCCCCCAGTCCCAGGGAGACCCGGGGAGATGCACCATGGAGGGCAGGCTGGAAACCCAAACTCCGCTTCCCCCAGGAAAAGGGGGGGGTCTCCGGGGTGGGAAGATAGGGGGTGATGGGGGCGGGGAGGGGGCGACTGTAGGAGCCTCACGAGACGGGGCGAAAGGAAGGCCCGCTCCCGACCGGTGCGGCGGAGCTGAGGCAAGCCGAGCGGAGCCGAGGGGCCGGGGAAGGGTGGGCTAGGCGGGGAGGCCGCCCGCAGGGGCCGGGACGGGGGGCGCGCTCGGAGCCCGCCGCGGAGACGCGCGCCTACCTCTCGTCAGAAAAGCCGGGCCGGGGAGGCGGGGCGGCCGAGTGCGCTCATGCCGGCGGCTCCGTGGCACCGTCGCCGTTCCACTGCCGGCCGGCCGCAGCTCAGCCGCCGGTTCCGGGGAGTGGGCCGGGGGGGGGTCGGCGGGGGCGGGAGCGGGAGGGGCCCGGCGAGGCTCGAGTGGTTGTTACGGGTGACGGGGAGGGCGGGGCCAGGAGGCCGGAAGGGGAGCGCGTGCGCGAAGGCGGCCGAGGGGTGGAGGCGGGCGCGAGGACGGTTGCTAGGGAGGAGGGGAGGGCTGACAACGGGGACCCAGCCGAACTGCGCAGGCGCCGACTCCGGGCCGGGCGGACGTGGGCGGCGCTCGGAGCCGGCGTTCGCCCAGAAGCGCGGCGGGCCAAAGGCGCCTGGCCCCGCCCTGGGTTGCGTCAGGGGGCGTGTCTTGGGTGAGGGGCGGGGCCCGCGAGTAGCCCCTCGGAGGTGGCTGAAACAAACCAAAAAAAAAAACCGGTGGTGAGCCGAGACCCGGGGGAGTTCCGCTGACTTGAAACTGGAAAGTCTGCGAGGCATCAGAACAGCTGGGGCCTTCCGGCATTGCCGGCGCCCGCGGCCCTGGTTAGGCCCCCTGCCCGGAGGCCCTGCCCTCTGTCTGATCGGCGCAGGAGGCTCTCCGAGCTTCCTCGTTTTTTGTTGACTTCTGCAGTGCCCTGACCACATTCTCGCCGAGTAATGCAGATGAGGCAAATGCCAGGGCTGGGGAGGGGCTGGGTGGGACCCAGCAGCATCTTGTCAACACGTCCAGGCTGTGCAATGGAACTAAGCCAAGCGGATCTGGCATTTCAGCGAGAGCTCCAACTTCGAAGCACAAGTGTGATACACACTGAGACCTTTGGGGGTTCTTAAGAAGAGCTGATGACTAGAGAGGGACCGCACGCACGTCCACCCACAAAACAAGGCTGGTTTTATAGCCAACATACAGTTTCTCCATCAATGTCACTGTTGTTCCGTTCCCATTAGTCACCCTGGGTGGCTGTGCATTTGACGCTGCCAGGGCAGAGCACATATTTGGAACTGTTTTAGAATTCCCTTCAGGGCCAGTTTACCAGTCACACAAGAAAATCATTCATTACTTGATCACACCTTGTTTTTCAACTCAAACCATCATTCTCTACCCAGCATGACCACCTACCCTGCTTACTAGACTGATCTAGGAACTGGCTTTTGCCTGTTTGTAAAAATCACGTCCACCTTCAAAAGATGCTGGGAGAAAGAGACAGCCTAGTAAACAATAGCACTTATGAAATGATCTCACCCCAGAATTGACCTCATCTGATAAGGCTCCAGATGCAACCGGAAATTTACAGGAAATAGAGAACAGAGCAACATGTTAAATGACACCAAGGGGGAAATTATCAGCCAAGCATTCATCATGGGAAATGCTGCATGACAAATATATTGTTTATCAAAGTACAATGGAAAAAAATAGGATAAAGGCCACACTATAGATCAAAAGAGACTGAGGAATTTATTAAGTCATACACTTATAGTTTGTGTGCTTTGTATGTATATTTATACTTCAGTGAAATTTTTTTCACACATAAAATTACTTTCTTGAAAAATCCAAACTGTAGAAATCTTCATGTGGACTTCCCTGGTGGCCCAGTGGTTAAGAATCCACCTGCTAAAGCAAGGGACACAGGTTCAATCCCTGGTCAGGCTAGATCCCACAAGCCTGACCTAGATCACATGTCCACCCTTGAACCAGTCTTTTGATCCAGAGGGTTCAGTGTCCAGTTCTGGGTCACACAATCCCAACAGTAAAACCAGGGATAAGTCTCCAGTGAAACCTGGCGCACGTACAGTGACAGAACGTGGTTTAAAAAAAAGAAAAAAGATACATGAACTGTATCTTTAAGCAGTATCATCAAGATACATGAACAGATTCCCAAGGTGAATAGACTCGGGAAGGGAGCAACATTCCTCTAGATGCGTAAGGTATGATGTGTTTGATTGTTTTAAAATCAGTTCCATTGGGCAGATATCCAAAATCTATAAGAAACAGCCCTGAACACCACGCCGCAGAGTTAAGCAAAAAGATCCAGTCCTTTTAACACACGTGCACAGAGTTCTTATTATGTGTCAGACGCTGGGTGAGGCGTAAAGGTGAGGAGAGGAAAAGTATATCGGGAGCCAAAGTAAAAGTGCCTTGACAAGATAAGTCTGTGTCCCTTGCACATGAATCAAGTCCAGGAAAGTCCAGGGTGGGAATGACACCTCCCTGATCACTGTCAACTGCCGACTCCCCCAAGACCACCTGAATGTGGATGCAGGTGGCCTCTGGTCTCATCATCAGGGACATAGGTTCCTTCTGTCTTGCTGATTTCCATGATGATGTATCCTCTACCCGAGGCGAGCAGGAGGAGCAGATGAAGACCAAACATCCTTCCTTGAAAGATGCTTCCTTGGAAGTAGGGTGTGTGCGTGCAGTAGTGTGTGTGTGTGCATGCGGTAGTGTGTGTGTGTGCAGTAGTGTGTCTCTGTGTGTGTGTGCGTGTGTGTGTGACAAGCAGAGCAAAGGACAGGCCTGGCGCAGCAGCAGTGCCCCAGCAAAGACCATCCTGCTGCTCCTATCTTCCGGTGCACGCCGGCTCTCTTCCTCAGACAGACTCTTTAAGGTCATATTATGAGAGTCTCTGAAACACCTTGACTGAGTCCCTAGCTTGAGGAGCGTCTGTGTCCCTCTTACTTGTTAGACGGAAGCCCTGATGGGTGCTTTGTATAGGCCATTTATCAGATGCCTTTGGAATGGAGACAGGATGGCTGAGCTCTGGCATCCACAACGAGACACTCTGGTTCCCTTGGGTAACTCAGCTGAGTCCCCACTAGGAGCCTGAGTCTGAAACTGCCATTCCTGGTGGTCAGCTCTGGCTGACAACAGGATGTGGCATCCACAACCTGGACACAGATCCTCTGGCCTGTTACATCTTCCCCAACAGGACTAACCTGAGCTGGGGACATGGTTACTGGTCCCTCTGACCACATCTTCTCCACCCATCTTAGTGCTCTATCAAGAGTCATCTCAAGAAAAGATCAGGAAGTTGTTGATACCTAAGAGGATCGGGGGTATGGATTAAAGGAAGGGTCATTGCCGAAAGGACACTGGGAGGCAAGTGATTATCTTGGCTAACATTTCAGCCTGCTGAGCCCAACCTCTTGCCCACAACAGTGAAATAAACAGGAGGTAAGTCTGAACGAATCCTTTGAACGTTACTAAATCTCAAGGTTGGTGAAATATTTAGGCTGTGCTGAGAGCACTTAGGCCTCCCTGGTGGCTCAGTGGTAAAGAATCCCCCTGCCAAGGGAGGAGGTGCAGGTTTGATCCCTTGGTCAGGAAGGTCCCCTGAAGAAGGAAATGGCAACCCACTCCCAGTATTCTTGCCTGGGAAATCCCAGGACGAAGGAGTCTGGTGGGTTACAGTACACGGGGTCGCAAAAGAGTTGGACACGACTTAGTGACTAAACAGCAACGAGAGCACTGAGTTCTGATTCTCTGGTGGCCCTACCCACCTCGGCATATACACTTTCTACTTTGGTCAGATCCTGGGACGTGTCAGGTCTCTTCCACTTCTGGAAGAGATCACTTTCTTATTTGGCAGTAAAAGGGTAAAAGACAACCTTGCAAAGCATGACAGTTTCTCCTGACGTGGACCATCTGGCAAAGTTTCCGGCCTGGAAAAGTACAAAAAATATAGGTTACCCTACAGGCACAGTTTCTTCGTTGAGCACTGGCAGTCATCCCATGGTTTTGAGCTAATATCATTGCATCACTCCCAACCTGGGAAAACTTCAAGCCAAGAAGACAGATCTGCAAAAGCTATCATCCAGCCTTACATTTTTCTAAAATATTTCATTTCAATCTGGAGAGGCAAAGCTCTCCACATCTTAATTGGCTTCCCCCTCCTCCAAGTCTTCCCTCTTCCAAGACACTCTCCATGCTACTGGCAAATTTCTTTCAAACACACACACACACACACACACACACACACACACACAGACTCTCACTCGTTTGCTCAAAATCTAACACTGGCAACAGAGATAGATTTCAGCTTCAAAGCCTGCCATCTGAGATCTTCTGTAAATCTTTCTTTTGTTCAGAATGATTTTACTTTCATCTCCCCTTTATCTGCTCACTTATTCATTCCTTTGTTAACTCAGCAAACATTTATTCAGCCCCGTAATTTATTCAGACACCGTATTTAGCACAGGAGTGTGGGAAGATCCTCTCTATAAAAACAGATTTTCCTTCAAGGGGCTCAGCCTACTGCATGGGACTGACAAGTAAACAGTGACAACACAGCCTGTTAAGTAAGCTCTGTTCAGTTCAGTTCAGTCACTCAGTCGTGTCCAACTCTTTGAGACCCCATGGACTGCAGTACACCAGGCTTCCCTGTCCATCAGCAACCCCTGGAGCTTACGCAAACTCATGTCATCGAGTAAGCTCTGTAACCGCCCCCCAAAGCCTTTCCTTTTGCCTCTTCTCCTCTGTGTCTGTGTACCCGGCGCTTCCATTATAAGGCACTGATGGAGAGTCCCTGGTAGTCCAGTGGTTAAGACTCTACACTTCCAATGCAGAGGTCTCAGGTTTCATCCTTGGCTGGGAAACTAAGATCCCACATGCCTTGCCTGGCAGCCGGTGGTGGGGGGTGGTGGTAGGAAAAGGGCACTTGTTAAAGAATTGAGTCTTTCTCTACCCTCCACTTGTAAGTTGCTTGGTTCTTGGGATCACATCCACTCATGTTCTTCTGCTTCTGCACTTGGCATTTTCCAGAATCCTGTTAAATACTGGTTGGGTTGAAGTGATGAGTCTTAAATTAAGCCTTTATTCTGAGAGCGTTAAACAGTCTCTCTGGCCGCTGCACTGAGCTCATGCCTCCTTGGGAGCGATGCTCTCAACCCCTCCCCCTGCTGAGCTGTCTCCTGTGTCACCCAGTGAGGACATGGAGCTTAGAGAAGCAGCCCAGCTGAAGAAAATTGCTTAGCCGTGTGCCCTGGACAACCTAGCGCTCATCCGATGAGATTTAGGACAAGAAAGGATGACCTGAGGCCTTTTAGCTTCCGGCTCAGAGGAGTAAAAATAGGCACCCCAATCAGACTTCTTTTGGGTTTCTTTCTTTCAAAAAATATTGTCCTTGCTTCTCCTACCCGGGTGCAGCTGTGTGGTGCTTTCATAGACCAGATGGGGACTTAGATTAGCAAGTCAGCAATTTGCCCCCGGCTACTCCACCTTGGGTCAGCTGGGGTGGAGTGGGGTCACCTCGCAGAAAGGAGCGCTAACAAGGGACAGACCGAAGGCCACAGAACAAGGTGGGACCTGGTGAGAATAAGATGCAGAGCACCCAAATCCGATTAGTAAATCATTTTCCCCAGGGCTAAGCCGGGAAGAGAGCGTTTCCACCTTCAGTTCTGTGGGTGGAGACTGGACCGCACAGGGAAGAGACAGACAGGGGCTGTCAGGACCCAGAACTCCCCAGTTCCTCCTTGACGTGGATGATAGACAGGGCCACTTCAGACCCCCAAATCTCCTGCCCCCCAATGGCTTTTTGTCCAGGGTTTGTGCTTGCCTGCTAAGTCACTTCAGTCATGTCCATCTCTTTGCAACCCTATTGACTATGGCCCACCAGGCTCCTCTGTCCATGGGATTCTCCAGCAAGAATACTGGAGTGGATCACCATGCCTTCCTCCAGGGAATCTTCCCGGCCCAGGAGTGGAACTCCTGTCTTTTATGTCTCCTGCATTGGCAGGCAGCTTCTTTACCACTAGCGCCACCTATCTGCGGGGCGGGTATTTATTCAGGGATGTATTCCACAGCCAAGTATCTTACAGCTCTGCCTCCAGGTTATTCTTCTGCTGAGAATCACCCTTCTGCTCATCTCACAGCTACAGAAAATCCATCTCCAATCACTTCCCACCATGGCAGATCCTGTGTGCCATCTCAGCCCAAAACAATTTTTCTAAAGGGGAAAAAGAAGCACTTTTTTTTTTTTTAATGGGAAGTTGATGCAGTTTGGTGTCAGAAAACTATCTCACAGGGTTGCTAAGCCTGGATAAGAAAATGTTTGTGAAAACATTTTGGAAATGATTAGGCTGTTTGCAAACACTGCCCACAGCCGGCATCGTTCACAGCTCTGCCTCTGGAATATTCTCTAGGCACAGATTATTATTCTCCTACCTACCACTGTGATTGCTTACTAGCATCATCCTCTACTATTTAGAGAAGTCCCTCCCCATCTTTGGGCTTCCCTGGTGGCTTAGACAGTAAAGAATCTGCCTGCAATGCAGACCTGGGTTTGATCCCTGGGTCAGGAAGATCCCTTGGAGAAGGAAATGGTTACCCACTCCAGTATTCCTGCTTGGAAAATTCCACGGAGAGGACCCTGGTGAGCTACAGTCCGTGGGGTCACAAAGAATCGGACCTGACTAAGTGACTAACACTTTTTAACACACTTCCCCATCTTCAGTTTCCCCAAATAGAAAAATAATATGAAGAGTATTGTTCAAAAGAACAGTCCTCTCTTGAATTGCTGTAAACACAGACATGCTGAAAAATACAGGGGTCTTTCTTGGGAAACCACTTGCTAAAATTACCTCGGACTTGAAGAGATCAGGGGGTGCATGCAGAAATGATCATCTTGCTTGGCTGGACGCAACAGCCCCTGCCACCCTCCAGCCTCACAGAGCTCACTGGACCAAATGCCAAAGTGTGAACGCATCACTGATGCCAACAGGGACGTGCCTGCCAGCCCTGCTCCCGCTGTTACCTCTGACAGGCACCGTGCTGCTGCCAAGGCATGACCCTTGGCTGCCTCCGGGACGCCAGCTGGCCTTCTGCTGCTCCCCAGAAAGATGCAACCACTGTGATGCAAAACCAGGAGCCTGCTTGCCCTCATTCCACACCCCAGAGGGACACAAGCGACACCTCTGGACTTCACACAGCGGGTTCAGCACATGGACTCAGGAAGTACCTGGCACAGGAGTGATGGTTTTCTGGGGCTGTCCTAACAAACTGCCACAGAGTCAGGGGCTTAAAACGATAGAAATGTATTTTCTCCCAGATCTGGAGGCCGGAAGTTCTGGAGGAAAGTCAAGGTCCAGCTAGAGTTGTGTCCCTCCTGAGGCTCCAGGGCAGCTGTGTCCTGCCTCTTCCGGCTTCTCAGGGCCCCGGGCGTCCTGTGCCTTAGGGCTGCATCTGTGTCTTCCCGTCTCTACTTCTGCCTTTTCCCTGCATTTCTCCGAATGTCAAGCCTGTCTCTCCTTTCTCTCTGAGGATTCTAGTCATTGGATTCAAGTGTTGAAAGTGTTAGTTGCTCAGTCATGGCCGACTCTCTGCGACCCCATGGACTGTAGCCCTCCAGGCTCCTCTGTCCATGGTATTCTCCAGGCAAGAATTCTGGAGTGGGTTGCCATACCCTCCTCCAGGGGATGTTCTCAATCCAGGGATAGAACCTGGGTCTCCCACATTGCAGGCAGATTCTTTATCGTCTGAGCTACTAGGTGCCCCTGAAATCCACAACGATTGCCTCTCCCTTCCAGACCCTCAACTGTGTCTGCTAAGACCCTATTTCCAAATCAAGGCATCTCCCTACCTGGGGTCAGGACTTGGACACATCTTTTGGAGGCACCCCCATTCCACCCTTTGCAGTTGGCTAGAACGGAAGTCTACTTGGAGGGATGGGAGTACTTACTGCTCACTCCCCTTCCACCATCATTTCAGCCCAAAGGTAAGAAGAAGGTGTTTGCAACCCACAGAGTCGGGGGCACCAGGACCCCAAGGGCACGTGCTCTTGCCTGATCCCGACAGCTGTGGCCTCTAAGGAAAGTGAGGCCAAAGGAAGGACAAGGCAGAACTACTGTCCAGTTTAGGGCCCAGGCCCTGATAGAGTCAGAGAACAAAGACCCTGCTGTCCTTGGCCCTCAGGGGCAGCCTCTATGTCAGCCAGGCCTTGCTCAGAGGCTCACCATGTTCATCTGCAAAGGAGCTTACTTCCTGGGACCCATTTGGCAACACAACGGACTTTTCTGCAGACCAGCCTCTTGACAGTTCAGGGGAGCCTCCTAGGAACCCCTGTGATGCTGGCGACCTAGGCTTATTCCACACCCAGGGGAACTGAGGTAGTAGAAGGGTTGCTTGCTTAATCTCTGCAGAGAATTCTGATCTTTGGAGCCAGGGGGCGGTACCTCTCACCTGCTCTGGTAACTGAATATGGTGCCCTATTTAATTTATCCTGCATTGGGTTTCCTTGAGGGTTCACGCAGCAAAGAATCTACCTGCAATGCAGGAGACCCAGGTTTGATCCCTGGGTCGGGAAGATCCCCCAGAGAAGGGAATGGTTACCTGCTCCAGCATTCTTGTCTGGGGAATTCCATGGAAAGAGGAGCTTGGTGGGCTACAGTCCAGTAACTGAATATGGTGCGCTATTTAATTTAGTACTGTTTAATAACGGCTTCCTTTGCTGTGCTAGGCACTTTACATGCGACATCACAGGTCCTCATAAGAGCCTATTTTGCAGGTGCGAACACCAAGGCACACACATGGTAAGTAGCTTCTAGAGCAGATTGTGACCCTAACACTGACTCCAAAGCTCACAGGAGTATTTCCCTTGCATTAACCTCTCTCTGCTTCACCCCCAGTTCTTGTGTTTTTGCTCTTTCTTCCAGCTCACCAGGATCAAAATCTGAATGCCCAGGTGTCTTGGTGAAAAGCCCATCACCCCTAAGCATGTAGGCATGTGGATGTCCAGGTGTAGTCCGACTGGCCATGTGGGAGCATGTGATGGACAGAGGCACCTGTGTATCCAAGGACATTCTACTGTGCCCATGAAGCAGGAATGTATCTGGCCTTAAGGTATTTCCATATGGCCTCTGTAGCAGTCAAATAGGCTTGACTCATAAATTCTTTAAATAGCCAGTGGCAATAACCTGTATGACTTTTTAACGTTCCATTTATTCTTCCATCGCTCATTGTTCTGAGATTTATAATCATCGAACTCCCGAGTTCCTAGAACATGACGTAATGGAGGCAAAAAAACCAAAAAACAAAAAACCACCTTGATAAAGTTCAGTGCTGAATGAAATTAAAGGTACCCTTAACTTGGTGAAAAAAATGGAAAGTTTTTTTCCCTGTCTTTTTCTTTAAATCTACTTATTTTCATGCATCGAGCAGCAAAGACTTTGAGGTCAATTTGGGTCTCGATACAAAGCAAAGCTTATTCTCTGATAGAAGACATTGAGCCCTCTGTCTTAATTTCTGTGTCGCTTGCATTAAACAGTTTAGCTACTGTGCAACAGCCTGAAAGGAACCGATGACTTCTCTGCAGCTGGTTCAGACTTGCTGCAAGCAATGCTCAGAAAATTATGGACGCAGGAAAACCCAAGGTTACCACAAGTTGCTCCTCATATCCCTGCCCTCAGATTTTCAATGCTGGAATCCGAGTCATCTTCAGGACCATTTCATTCATCTTGTCCATGTCCTTAAATGTTTAAAAAGACATGAATGGATTAAGAAGATCACATAATATTACTCAATAAAATATGACTCAACCATATAAAAGAATGAGATAATGCCATTTGCAGCCACATGGATGGACCTAGAGATTATCATATTAAATGAAGTAATCAGACAGAGAAAGACAAATATCATATTGTTAGGTAGGCAGAATAGGGAAAAGGAGTCCAAAATGGCGGTGGCTAAAAGACAAGGAAGGGAAAAGCCCGCGAAAATAGAACAAAAGAAGGTCCGAGGAAGGGAGTGAGAACCTCAGGTAAAACAAAGAACACTCCTGGCTGGCCCAATTTACATAGGACAGGCCCAGGGAGAGAAAAACATACAACAAGAGGAGCCAAAGCTAGCGCGCTCTCTCTCTCTCTCTCCCACGCGCGGGGGTGCTCTTCTCCTTGCGTCTTTGGATCGACGTGCCCTCACATCTCGAAGATGGATTTTCCTGCTACCTTCTGAATAAAATAGAGCTGTAACACTGAGCTGTAACACTGATTTGTCTAAGAGCTATAAGATGGTCCATTCGAGACCATGACATGGTCTATCCAAGACCTGAGAGCTATGACACCCCAAGGGGGCTTTAATGTCCGTCACTCCAAATCTTTGTTGTGACGAGACAAAGAACCGAGGAACATACACTCGTGTGACAATATGATATCACTTATATGTAAATTCTAAAATAATGGCACAAATGAACTTATCTACAAAATAGACTCATAGACAGGGAACAGGCTTGTGGTCACCAAGGGGGTAGGAAAGGGATAGATTAGAAGTTTGGGGTTAGCAGATACAAGCTATTATATATAGAATGGATAAACAATAAAGTCCTACTATACAGCACAGGGAACTACATTCAATACCCTGTGATTAAATCATAATGGAAAATAATATGAAAAAGAATATATATATACATACATATATATATATATACATAACTGATCACTTTGCTACTTTGCTATACAGCAGAGATTACACAACATTGTAAATCACCTGTACTTCAATAAAATAAATTTTAAAAATTTTAGATGTTTAAGAAGTCTACATCAAATACCTTCTCATAAAAGCTTAGGACTTTTCATAGTTAAGGACAAAACTTAATTTTGAGCCATGACACCTTAAGAAAAAAACTTTATTAGCAAAATAAGGAGCCCTAGTCAGTGGTCTGGCTGGTGTGACCTAAGTGATAGACACACCCGAGGAAATCCCAGGCCTATAATGACTGGCTGGGACCTGTTCAATTCTTGATGTCCCCAGAAAAAAACAATATCCTGAAGTAGAGAAGAAGCCTTTTGTTCCTGCTTAGGCCATGATTGCTCTCCATGAAGGAGCAGAAATCTTTCATAAACAGAAGAGACCCATCAACATCAGTTCAGTTCAGTCGCTCAGTCGTGTCCGACTCTTTGCGACCCCATGAATCACAGCACGCCAGGCCTCCCTGTCCATCACCAGCTCCCGGAGTTCACTCAGACTCACGTCCATCGAGTCAGTGATGCCATCCAGCCATCTGATCCTCGGTCGTCCCCGTCTCCTCCTGCCCCCAATCCTTCCCAGCATCAGAGTCTTTTCCAATGAGTCAACTCTTTGCATGAGGTGGCCAGAGTACTGGAGTTTCAGCTTTAGCATCATTCCTTCCAAAGAAATCCCAGGACTGATCTCCTTCAGAATGGACTGGTTGAATCTCCTTGCAGTCCAAGGGACTCTCAAGAGTCTTCTCTAACACCACAGTTCAAAAGCATCAATTCTTCGGCGCTCAGCCTTCTTCACAGTCCAACTCTCACATCCATACATGACCACAGGAAAAACCATAGCCTTGACTAGACGGACCTTAATTGGCAAAGTAATGTCTCTGCTTTTGAATATGCTGTCTAGGTTGGTCATAACTTTTCTTTCAAGGAGTAAGCGTCTCTCAATTTCATGGCTGCAATCACCATCTGCAGTGATTTTGGAGCCCCCCAAAATAAAATCTGACACTGTTTCCACTGTTTCCCCATCTATTTCCCATGAAGTGATGGGACCGGATGCCATGATCTTAGTTTTCTGAATGTTGAGCTTTAAGCCAACTTTTTTACTCTCCACTTTCACTTTCATCAAGAGGCTTCTTAGTTCCTCTTCACTTTCTGCCATAAGGGTGATGTCATCTGCATATCTGAGGTTATTGATATTTCTCTCCCAGCAATCTTGATTCCAGCTTGTGTTTCTTCCAGCCCAGCATTTCTCATGATGTACTCTGCATAGAAGTTAAATAACCAGGGTGACAATATACAGCCTTTTCCTATTTGAAACCAGTCTGTTGTTCCATGTCCAGTTCTAACTGTTGCTTCCAGACCTGCATACAGATTTCTCAAGAGGCAGGTCAGGCGGTCTGGTATTCCCATCTCTTGAAGAATTTTCCATAGTTTATTGTGATCCACACAGTCAAAGGCTTTGGCATAGTCAATAAAGCAGAAATAGATGTTTTTCTGGAACTCTCTTGCTTTTTCCATGATCCAGCGGATGTTGGCAATTTGATCTCTGGTTCCTCTGCCTTTTCTAAAACCAGCTTGAACATCTGGAAGTTCATGGTTCACGTATTGCCGAAGCCTGGCTTGGAGAATTTTGAGCATTACTTTACTAGCGTGTGAGATGAGTGCAACTGTGAGATAGTTTGAGCATTCTTTGGCATTGCCTTTCTTTGGGATTGGAATGAAAACTGACCTTTTCCAGTCCTCTGGCCACTGCTGTTTTCCAAATTTGCTGGCATATTGAGTGCAGCACTTTTGCAGCATCATCTTTCAGGATTTGAAATAGCTCAACTGGAATTCCACCACCTCCACTAGCTTTGTTCGTAGTGATGCTTTCTAAGGCCCACTTGACTTCACATTCCAGGATGTCTGGCTCTAGGTGAGTGATCATACCATCATGATTATCTTGGTCATGAAGATCTTTTTTGTACAGTTCTTCTGTGTATTCTTGCCACCTCTTCTTAATATCTTCTGCTTCTCTTAGGTCCATAGAATTTCTGTCCTTTATTGAGCCCATCTTTGCATGAAATGTTCCCTTGGTGTCTAATTTTCTTGAAGAGATCTCTAGTCTTTCCCATTCTGTTGTTTTCCTCTATTTCTTTGCATTGATCACTGAGGAAGGCTTCTTATCTCTTCTTGTTATCCTTTAGAAGTCTGCATTCAGATGCTTATATCTTTCCTTTTCTCCTTTGTTTTTCACCTCTCTTCTTTTCACAGCTATTTGTAAGGCTTCCCCAGACAGCCATTTTGCCTTTTTGCATTTCTTTTCCATGGGGATGGTCTTGATCCCTGTCTCCTGTACAATGTCACGACCCTCATTCCATAGTTCATCAGGCACTCTATCTATCAGATCTAGTCCTTTAAATCTATTTCTCACTTCCACTGTATAATCATAAGGGATTTGATTTAGGTCATACCTGAATGGTCTAGCGGTTTTCCCTACTTTCTTCAATTTAAGTCTGAATTTGGTAATAAGGAGTTCATGATCTGAACCACAGTCAGCTCCCGGTCTTGTTTTTGTTGACTGTATAGAGCTTCTCCATCTTTGGCTGCAAAGAATGTAATCAATCTGATTTTGGTGTTGACTATCTGGTGATGTCCATGTGTAGAGTCTTCTCTTGTGTTGTTGGAAGAGGGTGTTTGCTATGACCAGTGCATTTTCTTGGCAAAACTCTATTAGTCAACAACATAGCGCCTGCCAAATTCCTCAACTGTGGTTCTAACCACAAGAAGGGTAATTTATTTCATTTATTTATTTAGTACTTGGCTGTGCTGGGTCTTCTTTGCTGCTCGAGGGCTTTCTCTAGTGGCAGAGAGTGGGGGTTGTGGTATGCGGGCTCCTCATTGCATGGCTCCTCTTGCTGTGGGCACAGGCTCTGGGGCTCAGACTCTGTAGCTGTGGTGCATGGGTTTAGTTGCCGTGCAACAAGTGGGATCCTTCTGGACTAGGAATCAAACTTGTGTCCCCTGCATTGTCAGGCAGATTCGTAACCACTGGACCACTAGGGAAGTCCAAGTGCAATTTAAACATTTTAAATATCAATGTGATCTTTAAAAAATTATAAAATAGTATATGCTACAGCAGACTGTCTACACAGCGTCCGCTAACTACGTCTTCCTTCCCAAAGCCAGGTTCTGTTCAGGTACCCACTGTCCTCCACGTGCAGGGGGCTTCAGGGGAAGCTGGCTTTTGCCCCAGCTCCAGCAGGTAGACCAGGCAAGTCTAAGGCAGTCCTTCTCCCAGGGACTGGGTTAGGAGTGGGCTTGTAACCCAGTTCTGACCAATGAGCCCCCAAGGAAGTCTGTCAGGGGTTTTGGGAAGGACTTCTGCATTCTAAAAAGGAGACATTGAAACAGAATGGGGCCATTTCTGTGTCTGGACACTGCTGTGTGCACTCGGATTCTTGGGACTGTGACAGCTGCGCTGTGCCCACAAGGGGAAGCGGCCTTTGATGAGGCGGAGGTTGGGGGGCAGGCCATAGAGAGGAGAGATGGAGGGAGCAGAGCAGGTCACTGGTGAATGCACCTCTTGCCTGGGGCTCCCTTCCTGCTAGAGTTCCCATCACTTGAACTTGTCACTGTCTGCATTGTGCAATCCAGCTTGAGGAAGGGTTTTCTGTTCCTTGCAGCTAAAAGTAACTTGAGTCCATGCTCATTTTAGAAATATGTTTAAATGCAGAAACGCATAAAGAAGAAAATAAAAATCCCCAATCATCCCATCATCTGGTAAGAACCTCAATTTATGTTTTGTTGCTTTCCCATCATTTGTTGGGGGTGCTAATTGTGATGTATAGCTACAAAAGGCACACAATTTGCTTTTTGTAAAAAATTCAAATTGCACAGTTGTTGAATACAGCAATAGCTGCTGTAACCCCAGCCCCTCAGTGAGGGACTCTTGGCAATTTGTCGTCTATCATGGAAATTTCCCCCACTATGTCAGTGTTTTCTAATGTAAGTGCTGTTCCAGAAGAATGAATTGCCCACCTAACCTTTTGAGCACAGACGCAGGTAAACTGCAGAGTGACTCAGACTTGCAGAACATCTGGGCTCTGAGAGTGGGAAGCAAAGCGGAGGAAAAGGAAAAGGAAAGTACCTCCCTTCTCCTCCTTTCTGCCAACAGAGCTGGTCTGGGCAAAGGGAAAAAGTGGAGAGATCTTGAGCCTTGAGCACAAAGGATCTGGATTCAAATTCCTGATTCACTGTTGAAGGCTTTGGGACCTTACGCAAGTTGCTTAACCATTCTGAGCCTAGTTCCTCAGCTGTAAAATGGGCATAATAATGCCCATCAGGTGGGCTTCCCTGGTGGTTCAGTAGTGAAGAATCCACCTGCAATGTAGGAGATGCTGGTTTGATCCTCAGGTCAGGAAGATCCCTTGAGAAGGAAATGGCCACCTGCTCCAGTATTCTTGCCTGGGAAATCCCATGGACAGAGAAGCCTGGTGGGTTACAGTCCATGGGGTCACAAAAGAGTTGTACATGACTAAACGACTAAACAACAAGGCCTGACACAGTTGTAAGGGTTGAAAATAAGGCACTTGGTACAGACACAATAAATGGTAGCCATTATTCGAAATATTTGCCAACTTTCCATATCTCTTTCTAGACTCTTCTACTACATCAGAACATTTCTTCCCACCCCCTACCACTCTCCCCACCCCCATCTCACCATCCTCTTACCCCTCTACCCTCCCATCCCATCTTAGCTCCATCTGTATTAGCCAGGGGGTTAACTGGGGACAACAGTATCCACTCTAGTTAGTTCAAGCCAAAGGGGGTTTCTGAAGGGCTGGAGAGTGCACAGAATTGTTGGGGGGACCAGAGCTGCAGGTACCAGGCAGGCTTCTAGGAACAACAGTCTCCCCATGTCACCCTGGCTCAGCGAGAGAGCTGCCACCTCTCCAGGATCAGGAAGCTGCCGACTTGGCTGGGTCTCCAGAACCAGGCTCTCTCTGCCACAATCCATGCCAGCAAAATGAGACACCGCTTCCCGTCTCCATCTCCACGCGTCAGTTCTGAGTCAACCTCTCCTGTAGGAGCACGTGATTAGCTGAATCTAAATCGTCCATTTGAACCCCAGAAGGTTTTACATTTCTGCATTGGAAAGGAGATACCTGCAGTCTGGTGATCTGATTACGATCAGAATGGGGAGAGAAGGTTTAAAACCGAGGGGCAGCTGAGATTCTGGGCAAGCCAAGGACGCATGCTCGGAAGTCCTGTGTTTCTGTCCTCGTCCGTCGGAGATAGCACTGGGAGATGTTCCGGTTATTAATACTTTCCCCTGCCTGAGCTCAAATGTGAGCAGCAAAGCCGCGTGATTCAACAGTCCTTAGGGGCACAAGTTTAATGAGTACTTCACATTGCCCTTTTAAGAAGATGTTTAGGATGTGGGGTTCAGAACATGTTCCCCCATAAATAGTTCCCCCTTGGTATAGTAAATATTTTAATTTGAAGGCATTTGAGAAAATGGCAGAAGCAGGAAGTTCACACTGATCTTCCCCTACTTCTCCCCAGGACAGGTCATAACACCCTCATGGAAGTGGTACCCTCTATATACACCCAGAGGAAAGGAGCATCCTTCTCTACAAAGACAAAGGGATGCCAGGAAGAATCCAAACAGGACTTGCCAAGTTTCCACCACTCACTTTATACTCTGACCTGTCATATTGCTTCATAGGAGCTTCCCAGATGGCTCAGATAGTAAAGAATCCTCCTGCCAGTACAGGAGACATGGGTTTGATCCCTGGGTCAGGAAGATCCCCAAGAGAAGGAAAAGGCAACTCACCCCAGTATTCTTCCCTGGGAAATCCCATGGACAGAGGAGCCTGGCAGGATACACATGGGGTTGCAGAGAGTTGGACACAACTTAGTGACTAAACAATAATGACAAATTCCTACACAGATGTCCACCCCATCAAACCTAGCAAAAAAATACTCAGGTTTAACTGGCTTTTTTGGGTCTTCATTTCCATATGAAGTCTCTCATGTTACATAAAATTTGCATTACATATATCTGTATGCTTTTCTATATGTTCATCCATCTTTGTCAGTTTAATTTTCAGGGCCAGCAAGGAACTCGAAGAGAGTCAAAGAAAACATTTTCTTTCCCTACATATATCACCTCTAATCTCCGATTCATGAAATTTCAGACAGTATAACAAATGAGCTGAAGTATCCAGTGCAATAAAAGAAAATATTATGAGTAAGGGCAAATGCAGCCTGAGGGTCAGAGCAGTATGTAAGAGTCCCCACAATCATAGTCCTGACATTTTCCTGCTTTTTTTTTTTTTGGCTGCATGGCTATGTCATGTCTGACTCTTTCTGACCCCGTGAGTGAACTGTAGCCCACCGGGCTCTTCCACCCACGGGATTTCCAGGCAAGAATACTGGAGTGGGTTGCCATTTCCTACTCCGGGGGATCTTCTTGACCCCCGAATTGAACCCGAGTCTCTCTTGCATCTCCTGTATTGGAGGCAGATTCTTTACCACTGAGCCACCAGGGAAGCTGTGGCATGTGGGATCGAAACCTGACCAACAGGACCAGGGATCAGACCCTCGGCACCTGCATTGGGAGTGTGGAGTCTTAACCACTGGACTGCCACAGAAGTCCTGTTCCTGCTGTTTTGAGCCACTGCCTTTTCTGTGGAAAACCAGATCAGAACATATCTGGACTGGCTCTGATTTTTCTAATAATCCCAGCCTTTGCTCCTGGAGCAAGGGGAGCTGGTGGGTGTGAGCACAGGCTGGCTTATGTAATTCAGGGATTACACACATGATCGGAGTATGAACTGCTGGAGAGTAAGGACCCTTCGAGGCAAGCCAGACCATAGCCCTCGTCTTATAAATGAAGACGTCATTCATTGTCTGAGACTGTAGATGCTATTTTGCGTTCACTCATCACAAACAATTTCATCAAATATTGACTCTTTATTTGATAGGCAGATAAAAGACATGCTGCCTGTTGTCCTACCAGAGAGCTGTTATCCTCGACAACAACACAGTCTGCTTTTCCAGGGGATTGTTGTTATTTAGTCACTAAGTTGTGTTCGATTCTTTTGTGATCCCATGGACTGTAGCCCATGAGAATCCTCTCTCCATGGGATTTCCCAGGCAAGAATACTGGAGTGGGTTGCCATTTCCTCCTCCAGGGAATCTCCTGGACCTAAGGATGGAAACTGCGTCTCCTGCATTGGCAGTCAGATTCTCTGAGCTACTAAGGAAGCCCCTCCAAGGGAATACCAGCTCCTTTAGGAGGTTTTCCTCCAGCTAATTACATGATTTGAAACTCTTCCTTTTAGCTCCTGAAAGAAGCAGGTATTTGTTCCAGTGTAGGACAGAAGCCTTGAAATCACTTACAAACTCTAAGGAAAGGCAACTTACTGATTTTCTGGACTATTTGTCTTCCCCATCACTACATTCAGAGGTAGTTCTTGGGACCCTGCCTATAAAGCCAGCAAAGCCAGAGCTGCCATCCTCTTGTTGAAGATGGTGGGATGGTTACTGGAAGGTACTAGTTATTTCTTTCTTGTTCTAACCCCCTGGGATTACACTGCCAGTCAAAGCCTGTGCTCCCTGCATAATAAGATAGGAATGCTGTGCAGAGGCGATGCTAATGGCAGCTAAATATAGACGGCAGCTTCTAGGTGCTTGAGTGCCTGCACGCACATTAGAACAATTACGGGAAGGAGGCTTCAGGGCTGCCTAATTATAACCTTGACTTTAGGAAAGCGTGAACTTCTCTGGCTGAGGCCAGGGCTCTCCTGCTGTTCAGTGGCATTCATTCCTGGACCTTGGCTAAAAATGCTCTGTCCTTTGTTATCTTTGGACTTGTTGGTGCCTGGGGTGGTATTACATAACAGGAAAGTGTCCATGGTCACTGAGAATGTGTGAGGCTCAAAGGACAGTCCTATATGGGTGGAGATTAATAGGCTTCATTAATGAGTCACAGCCCTTGTCTTCTCCATCCCTTATAATTAGGACTTCAGACTCAAGGGAATTATCAGTAACATCCCTTTTCATTCTCAGAAGCGACCTGGTTGGGTGATACATTTTTAGTTTAATTTAATTTTTTAATTGAGGTATAGTTGATGTACAATGCTGTGTTAGTTTCGGGTGTACAGCAAAGTGATTCAGTTACATACATACGTATATATTCTTTCTCAGATTCGTTTCCATTGTAGGTCATTATAAGGAATGCTGCTGCTGCTGCTAAGTCGCTTCAGTCGTGTCTGACTCTGTGCGACCCCATAGGTATAACCTGTGCTATACAGTAGGTCCTTCATCTATGGGTGATAGGTTTTAAGATCACTGATTTGCAAAATCTCAAGAAGAGGGAGACAACACCTCTTTGTAGGTGTGAATTCCCCCTCACCACTCCCCTCCACCCCCTGCCACCGAGAGCCAGCCTGGGTAAGGGGGCTTTATTTTATTTTTTTAGTGTTTGTTTATTTGGCTGCACCAGGTCCTAGCTGAGGCATGCGGGATCTTCAGTTGTGATGAGCAGGCTCTTAGGTATAGCATGTAGGATCTAGTTCCCTGATCAGAGATCGAACCCAGGCCCCTGCACTGGGAGCATGTAGTCTTAGCCACTGTACCACCAGGGGAGTCCCTAAGGAGACTGTAGAGTGAAGAATGAATAGGGAGAAGCAGCACTTCCAAACCCTTCTAAAGCAGCACTTCCAAACCCTGTCTACTGTTCCCATTCTCAGTGGCCCTAAGCAGCCACAACCCCCAAGCTTCTGGGGTGATCAAAATAAGCCAGAGGGAACTGTTGACCAGGGCAATATGGTCACACTGGGAAAATCAAATGGTGCCTGCCATCCATCTGACCTTGGAACTGATCAAGATGAAACAGTTGTCTTGCTGTTGGCCTCCGAGCCTTAGGCCTTTAGGTCATAGTTCAAGAGAATGTCAGAACCAGGCTTATGCAGGGGTGTTGGCCAACTCTGGGGATGGTCTTGTTTGTAGGGTCTTCTTCTCGTGCTGGGTCATTTTAAAGCCCATTGTAAAAAGCCAGACCATTCTCTTAAAAAAATTTAATTAATTAATTTGCCCTTTCGAGGTCTTAGTTGCAGCACTTGGGATCTTTGATCTTCATCATGGCATGTGGGATCCAGGTCCCTAACTAGGGATTGAACCCACACCCTCTGTGGTGGGACCACGGAGTCGTGGCCACTGGACCACCAGGAAGTCCCTCATTCCCTTTTCTACATAGATTCTCACCAAGAGTGATGAGAATGAAGGAGGAAGGACTGGATGATAGCCTTAAAGGATTCTCAAAGATCTGACACCCCAAATTTAAACCCTTTCCCCCCAGTTCCACTGGTATGAAGGGCTTTCTTGCCCTCAGCCCTTCTGCATGTTTCTTCCTGCTGGAGATGGCCAGGGCCAATAGGGGACTGCATTTTCTTGGGCAATCTGTTGGTGACAGGCCAACTCCATAGGGAAAATTCTCATCCAGGGCTTGATCTTGAAGTTGCTCTCTAATTCATCCTCTCGGTCTAAAAGCTGTAGAGCACATCGATCACCATTAGGCTGTCAAAACATTCATTCAGCCGATGAGAATAGCTTATTAGGGATTTTAAAATTACCAATCTTTTGCAAAGATGCTGGTTGGGTTGCTGTATGCACCCAAAAAGTGCCTTTGCATACAGATTATTTCAGTAGCATTTACTGCAGAGAATGAAGACTGGAGACTATCCAGTAGGTGGTAGTCAACAGACCCAGAGATAAACAGTTATGGCAGATGAAAGAATGATCAAGGTTTAATTTTTTAAAGATGGGGTGTTGGGGGCTTCTCTGGTAGCTCAGCTGAAAAGAATCCGCCTGCAATGCAGGAGACCCTGGTTTGATTCGTGGGTCGGGAATACCCCCTGGAGAAGGGAGAGGCTACCTACTCCAGCATTCTTGGCCTTCCCTGGTGGCTCAGACAGTAAAGAATCCACCTGCAATGAGGGAGACCTGAGTTCGATCCCTGGGTTGGGAAGATCTCCTGGAGGAGGTCATGGCAACCCACTCCAGTATTCTTGCCTGGAGAATCCCCATGGACAAAGGAGCTTGAAGGCTACAGTCCATGGGGTTGCAAAGAGTCGGACATGACTGACCAAGCCTGGAATCACAGTTCAAAAACTCCTCCTACTTGCCAGTCACGATGGTGTGATCACTTACCTACAGCCAGACATCCTGAAATGTGAAGTCAAATGGGCCTTAGGAACCATCACTATGAACAAAGCTAGTGGAGGTGATGGAATTCCAGTTGAGCTATTTCAAATTCTAAAAGATGATGCTGTGAAAGTGCTGCACTCAATATGCCAGCAAATTTGGCCAGCAGTGGCCACAGGATTGGAAAAGTCAGTTTTCATTCCAATCCCTAAGAAAGGCAATGCCAAAGAATGTTCAAACTATTGCACAATTCCACTCATCTCACATGCTAGTAAAATAATGCTCAAAATTCTCCCAGCCAGGCTTCAACAGTACGTGAACCATGAACTTCCATATGTTCAAGCTGATTTTAGAATAGGCAGAGGAAACAGAGATTAAATTGCTAACATTCACTGGATCATCAAAAAAGCAAGAAAGTTCCAGAAAAACATCTATTTCTGCTTTATTGACTATGCCAAAGCCTTTGACTGTGTGGATCACAAGAAACTGTGGAAAATTAGGAAAGAGATGGGAATAGCAGACCATCTGAACTGCCTCTTGAGAAACCTGTATGCAGGTCAGGAAGCAACATTTAGAACTGGACATGGAACAACAGACTGGTTTCAAACAGGAAAAGGAGTACATCAAGGCTGTATATTGTCACTGTGCTTATTTAACTTATATGTAGAGTGTATCATGAGAAACGCTGGGCTGGATGAAGCAAAAGCTGGAATCAAGATTGCCGGGAGAAATATCAGTAACCTCAGATATGCAGATGACACCATGCTTATGGAAGAAAGCAAAGAAGAACTAAAGAGCCTCTTGATGAAAGTGAAAGAGGAGAGTGAAGAAGTCGACTTAAAGCTCAACATTCAGAAAACGAAGATCATGGCATCTGGTCCCATCACTTCATGGGAAATAGATGGAGAAACAGTGGAAACAGTGGCAGACTTTATTTTTCTGGGCTCCAAAATCACTGTAGATGGTGACTGCAGCCATGAAATTAAAAGACTCTTACTCCTTGGAAGGAAAGTTATGACCAACCTAGATAGCATATTAAAAAGCAGAGACATTACTTTGCCAACAAAAGTCCATCTCATCAAGGCTATGGTTTTTCCAGTAGTCATGTATGGATGTGAGAGTTGGACTAAAAAGAAAGCTGAGCACCGAAGAATTAACACTTTTGAACTGTGGTGTTGGAGAAGACTCTTGAGAGTCCGTTGGACTGCAAGGAGTTCCAACCAGTCCATCCTAAAGGAAATCAGTCCTGACTATTCATTGGAAGGACTGATGTTGAAGCTGAAACTCCAATACTTTGGCCACCTGATGCAAAGAGCTGACTCATTTGAAAAGACCCTGATGCTGGGAAAGATTGAAGGCAGGAGGAGGAGGGGACGACAGAGGATGAGATGGCTGGATGGCATCACTGACTCAATGGACATGAGTTTGAGTATACTCCAGGAGTTGGTGATGGACAGGGAGGCCTGGTGTGCTGCAGTCCATGGCGTTGCAAAGAGTCTGACACGACTGAGCGACTGAACTGAACTGAACCTGCCAACCAGCCCCCATCACACCCACAGCGTTCAATGAAATGGGATGAGGAATTCTTCAGTCGGCTACTGGGTATCCTGCCAGGCAGCTCCTCAGAGGAATGAAAGGAGTTTGCAGAAAAGTCTGTGAAGTTGTTCAAACATGCTGTTACTGATAAAAACGTGCTTTCAAATCCCAAGTCAAATGCCCTGACTTTTAAGCAAATTTATGCCTATGCTGGGCTTCCCAGGTAGCAGTAGTGTTGAAGAACCCACTTGCCAGTGCAGGAGACATAAGAAACTTGGATTCGATCCCTGGGTCAGGAAGATCCCCAGGAGTAGGGCAGGGCAACCCACTCCAGCGTTCTTACCTGGAGAATCTCAAGGACAAAGGATGCTGGGGGGCTACAGTACATAGGGTCACAAAGAGTCGAGCACGACTGAAGTGACTTGGCACGCACAGCATGCCTGCCTATGCTAGTTCTCAGATTCGTAAAACACAATATGGAAATGATAAAAATATGATACTTTAGTTTTGCTGTGTGCCAAGAGCCCAGGGCTGAAAACATGGCCCATGGTGCTGCCTGAGAGCTCTTTGTCCCAGGAGCACATGCTTCTCTAGGATTTTGATTCTCTCCCATCTGAAAGGTCTCTCCCCATCTCTGCTCTCTGAAATCCCAGCTCATCCCTCAGATGCAAAGGCCAGAATTCATTTCTCCTTCCTCTGGGTTCTGATCTGGTTTTGCTCACACTATTATTGAAGCTCTCAAAAGATTTTGCTTGCACGTGGATCCCTCACACAAACTTCCTCCAGCAGCCAGAGCCCAAAACAGCCATGTGAATTTCTGTAGCGTTTAAGAACGTGTACAAGTCCAAACTTTTCAGTCCTTTCTTTTCTTTTTTTTTTTTAATTTTTATTTTTACTTTATTTTACTTTACAATACTGTATTGGTTTTGCCATACATTGACATGAATCCACCACGGGTGTACATGAGTTCCCAAACATGAACCCCCCTCGCACCTCCCACCGCATATCATCTCTCTGGATCATCCCCATGCACCAGCCCCAAGCATCCTGTATCCTGCACCAAACATAGACTGGCGATTCGTTTCTTACATGATATTATACATGTTTCAATGTCATTCTCCCAAATCATCCCACCCTATCCCTCTACCTCAGAGTCCAAAAGTCCGCTCTACACATCTGTGTCTCTTTTGCTGTCTTGCATACAGGGTCATCATTACCATCTTTCTAAATTCCATATATATGTGTTAGTATACTGTATTGGTGTTTTTCTTTCTGGCTTACTTCACTCTGTATAATCGGCTCCAGTTTCATCCATCTCATTAGAACTGATTCAAATGTATTCTTTTTAATGGCTGAGTAATACTCCATTGTGTATATGTGTATAGACATTTCTCCAAAGAAGACATACGGATGGCTAACAAACACATGAAAAGATGCTCAACATCACTCATTATTAGAGAAATGCAAATCAAGACCACAATGAGGTACCACTTCACACCAGTCAGAATGGCTGCGATCCCAAAGTGTGCAAGAAATAAATGCTGGAGAGGGTGTGGAGAAAAGGGAACCCTCTTGCACTGCTGGTGGGAATGCAAACTAGTACAGCCACTATGGAGAACAGTGTGGAGATTCCTTAAAAAATTGCAGATAGAACTGCCTTATGACCCAGCAATCCCACTGCTGGGCATACACACCGAGGAAACCAGAGTAGAAAGAGACACATGTACCCCAATGTTCATCGCAGCACTGTTTATAATAGCCAGGACATGAAAACAACCTAGATGTCCATCAACAGATGAATGGATAAGAAAGCTGTGGTACATATACACAGTCCTTTCTTTTCATTTTCTTTGCCACACAATGAACTGACTTCAACATCAGCCTTGATAAAGAGGATTTTCAGTATAAGTGTTCTTGCTTGATTTGGCCGAGTACTCTTAAGAGTCTTGGAAAACATCTCCTAAAATCACTCCAGTGCTGAATTTGTTCCTTTCCATTTAGCAGACAGTGGGTTGTAAAAGCAAGAGAACATGCAGCTTTGGCTGCAGTAACTCACCAGGGTAAGACTTCCCTGGTAGTCCAGTGGTTCAGAATCAGCCTGCCAATTCAGGGGACATGGGTTCGATCCCTGGTCCAGGGAGATCCCACATGCTGCAGAGCAACTAAGCCTGTGCGCCACAACTACTGAGCCTGTGCTCTAGAGCCTGGGAGCCGCAACTGCTAAAGCCTGAGCGCCTAGAGCCTGTGCTCCGCAGAGCAGCCACTAATGGGAAGCCCCTGCACCATAACTAGACAGTACCCCTCGCTCTCTGCAGCTAGAAAAAGGCTGAGCAGCGATGAAGATCCAGCCCAGCCAAGTATAAATAAAGAAATAAAATTTAAAAAGAAAAAACAATTCATAAGGTAGTCAGAGCAAAATGTCCCTGTTCTTGGAGGTGGGTAACATCAGGAAAGGGCTTTAGCCACCCGAAGTAAAGGCCCCAAGATCCTCTTCTCCCCCAGTACCCACCCCGCAGCCAAAAGCAAGGATCTGTCTGATCCCAAAAGGGCCTGAAACAAGTGGAGTCGTTGGTGAAAACACCTGAACCCAACTAAGCTGCCACCAGCAAACCCAAAGGACAAACAGAAGCTGCAGATGTGCTCAGACTGATTGCTCCCAGTGTAAAAACCCCACATCTGTGTTTACCAGTTGAAACTAGTGGAGGGTCAGACCCAGACAGGAGCTGCCAGGGGGCAGTTTTCTAGAGTGAATGATTAAAATAAGTGGCTGAAAGTCGGCTCAATATTCTGTAATAAATGGGAAAAGATGTTTAAAAGAATGGATCCATATATACATATAATTAAATCTCCTTGCTGTACACCTGAAACTAATACAACATAGTACATCAACTATACCCCAATATAAAGCAAAAAAATTTTTAATTTAAAATAGCAAAATAAAATAAATGGCTAAAGATAAAACAAGAGCACAGCTCTGTACCTGGGGACTGAGAGGACCCACATTCCCATGGTTCACAGCCAGAAGATGCTCTGGGTTCCTCATGTCTTGTTTCGAGTTTGTGCCTGATCCCTGAATCATGGTGGGGGGTTGGGAGGAGGGACTCCTAGGATCCCTAGGATATTGTCTTTTATCACAGATATCCAGGTGGTCACACAAATTGTTGTTGCTGTTCACTTGCTAAGTCGTGTCCGACTCTGCAATCCCATGGACTGCAGCACGCCAGGCTGCCCTGTCTTTCACTATCTTCCACAGTTTACTCAAACTCATATCCATGAAGTCGGTGATGCCATCCAACTACCTCATCCTCTGTTGTCCCCTTCTCCTCCTGCCCTCAATCTTTCCCAGCATCAGGGTCTTTTCCAATGAATCAGCTCTTCGTATCAGGTATCCAAAATATTGGAGTTTCAGCTTCAGCATCAGTCCTTCCAATGAATATGAATATTCAGGGTTGATTTCCTCTAGGATTGACTGGTTTGATCTCCTTGCAGTCCAAGGGACTCTCAAGAGTCTTCTCCAGCACCTCAATTCAAAAGCATCAATTCTTCAGCCTGCTTTATGGTCCAGTTGTCAAATCCATACATGACCACTGGAAAGACCATAGTACAAATAGTGTTGTAAAAAATGATGTCACTTGGGTGGAGGTGGCATGCTGACCCTTGAATCTCCTTTCCACCTGGGGCGACCTTTGCTAATCTTGTTTGCACCTACATTTAGCAACTAGAATCTCTCTCCTGAGACCAGAAGGCATGTGCCTTGGGAGCATGTTAGGCCTCTGAGTAGGGTAAGAGGTTGTGTTTAGTAAAGCAGAGTTGGGAGCAACTATGGCAGAAGGTGGGAACACTAAGAACTTGTCTCTCATGTGTTAACTCCTTGGGAAGAACTAGACCTTAAGGATCCTCATTTTTGAATTGTTATTTGCCCCAAAGGCAGTGATAACCTCAAACTGGCAGTATTTCAGGGGTGGGTGAGCAGAGAGACAAACTGGGTTGGCATTTCTTAACTTGTTCTTTATCGAGATTGTGACTGCAGATGTGTTTTGGGGTTCATTCACCCTGTGACCTAGAAAGTACACAAGAGAGGAGAGCTGGCAAGGAGGGCAAAAGGGTGACTTGGAAGAAACCTGAGTTGACTTCACACACTCTGTCGTCCTGTGGGCAGAGGTGGCGCTGCCCCTCACAGACCCCAGAAAGTGACCAGGCAACCCCCCAGGGAAAGGAATGTTAAGGTACCATGGGTAAGTTACCAATACTCCATCCCCAAAACATAATTCGCTTGTTTCACATATTTTCAAAATTCTATAATAAAGCATCCTTTTACTTCAAATTTTCAACCTTAAAGTTCAATCAAAACTTTAAGCAGAAAAGCTGTTTTTCTGGATAAGAAGATTGCTCAGCACGCCTGGAAGCAAGGGTGGTGATCTGCTCAAGGCTTAACTGCTTTTTGATTTTTCCTTCTAATTTTATAGTTTTTTCTTTTGTTTTTAAATTGAAGTAGGCATCCCTGGTGGCTCAGATGGTAAAGAGTCTGCCTGCAATGCAGGAGACTAGGGTTTGATCCTTGGGTTGGGAAGTTCCCATGGAGAAGGGAATGGCAACTCACTCTAGTATTCTTGCCCGGAGATCTCCATGGACAGATGAGCTTGACAGAGTTACAGTCCATGGGGTCGCAAAGAGTCAGACACACGATTGAGCAACTAACACTTTAGCTTTATAGTTGATTTGCAATGTGATACAGCAAGTTGATCTAGTTACACACACACACACACACCCTCTTGTGCTTTTTGACTCATCCTTTATTGAAGGCTCAGGTACACTATTACCAGCCAAGACGCTCCTGGCAGGTAGACTGACCACACCTTGGTAAGACACCATCCATATAGACAACTGAGATTTAATTCTTCCCATCTCAGAATCAGTGTCTGTATTCCCAGGAAAACTTATGAAGATAATAGATAAGGAAGCTAACATTCTTAACTTTGTACTGTATGCCTGTGGATGGCAGAAGGAGGGCTCCCAAAGACATCTACTTCTAAAACCAGAACCCGTGAATTTGTTAGGTCCTATGGCAAAGGGGAATTAAAGGTGCAGATGAAATTAAAGGTGCTAATCAGATGACCTTAAAAAAAGGAGATTAGCCTGAATTATCCAGATGACCCAGTGTAATCACAAGGGGTCTGCCTTCAGCTCGATTTCAGCTCAGTGACACTCCAGTCATACTTCTGACCTCCAGGACTGCAAAACAATACATTTGTGTTACTTTAGGCAGCTATAAGTTTGTGGTAACTTGTCATAGCAGCCACAGGAAATGAACACAGTGCCCCTCCTCTTAAGTTTTTTCTTTGCATATGTATTTTCAACTCGCCCCCCGCCCCACAAACAGACCCTGCTGTACATAATATTTTGAGTGAATATTTTCAGATAATCTTTTATTGAACGACAGCATCCAAACGGATAATCACAGATACGCAGCGTGCAGCTGACAATCACAATGAGAAGACACCTGTGTGACCAGGCTCCAGTCAAGAACTCTAACACGACAGCCCCCCCGGAAGCCCCCTTGTCCTGCTCCCTCCCCAAACGCGGCGCTCCTGGACTTCTACACATGGCCCAGTTTTCCTGTCCATGAACTTTCTAATGAAACCACATTAGTATGTACACAATGCTCTCTTTTCTATTGTGGTCAGACTTACACATGGGGTGTTCCAGGTGGCTCAGTGATAAAGAATCCACCTGCCAAGTAGCAGACACAGGTTTGATCTCTGGGTCAGAAAGATCTCCTGGAGAAGGAAATGGCAACCCTCTCCGGTTTTTTTGCCTGGGAAATCCCATGAGCAGAACAGCCTGGCTGGCTACAGTCCATGGGGTCACAGTAGAGCTGGACAGGACGTAGTGACTAAGTGAACGACAAACTTACACATAGTGAAAAGCACAAATTTTAGGTCTGTTTTCACATGTGTAGATGCTCAACAGCCGTGTGGATCAAGATAAAGAACACTTTGCGTTCCCCAAACTCCCTTTCCTCTGCCCAGTGTGTATGCTTGTGTGCATGCTCAGTTGCTCACTTGTGTCCAACTGTTTTTGACTCCATAGACTGTAGCCCACCAGGCTCCTCTTTCCATGGCATTTCCTAGACAAGAATACTGGAGTGAGGTGCCACTTCCTACTCCAGGGGCCCGGTGCATGTACCCCTCTCCCAAATAACCACTTTCCTGACCTCTGTCACCATAGCATTATTAATACTTTTGCCTGACTTAGGGCTCTGTGGCTGTAAAGGTCGGGAAGATCTACTGGAGAAGGGATAGGCTACCCACTCTAGAGCTGTAAATGGCACCATGCAGTATGCTAAAACCTGTTTTCTTCCTTGCTTATCAAAATATCATAAGTAACTTTCTGATGTACAGTTGGACCATAATAAGTTTAATCCGTTTTCCCCTTTTGTCAACGGTTGCTTCCAGTTTGGGGATAATTTTAAGAATTAATTATCAAAGATGCATCAGGTTTCTTTTACTCAAGGAAATAGGTAGACCAGGGATGAAAATTCACACACACACTGCGTTCTAGCTGGATCTTCACAAGTTGTGATCACTGGACCCACTTCTCTAACAGATCCTTGCAAGACCCAGGCTTTCTGGAGGACACTGAAGACTGTCCCTGCTGAAACAATTGTTTGCTTTTTTTTTTCCTTGCTACTCCATGAGGCATGCAGGATCCTAATTCCCTAACCAGGGTTTGAATCTGTGTCCCCTGTAGTGGAAGCACTGGACGCCAGGGACGTCTCTGAAACAATTGTTGTTGGTTTTTTTTTATTCAGTTCCCCAATACGGCCACTTCCTCTCCCTGCAACCCAGCAACCAAGAAGGTATTTCCTCTCGGAGTTCAGTCAACTGTCTAATTCCTCCAGCTGACAAGCCACTGTTCAGAACCTCATGTTCTAGACAGGAACACTTCCCTGTATTCCTTGGAAGATAAAGAATGTTCCTCAGCAAAAACTGAGTAAACAAGTCCACACCTCTATTCTGGGTAACATGGCAAAAGTTAAAACTGAAGCAGTTGGCCTGAAGTTGGTTCCAGCTATTATACTGTTTGCACAGACATCATGGAATCGAGAAACACAGGGGAGCCCAGAGTATTCCAAGGAAAATGTTTGTAGGCTGACAAATTATGACGCCACTTTCCAAAAATGTGCATATTAGGATATTGGCATTTTCTGCATTTAGCTAATGTAGTGGATAAAAGCCTACTCAACTGGAGTGCAACTGGGGACTCTGAAGGCTGGAAATGATTAGGTACTAAGCACTTGTGGATTATTTCGGTTCTTTTTAGAATATATGGAACAGTATAGGCTTCCAATGCCAGGCACGTAAAGCAAATGGTACAGAAGGGAGACAGAACGTAGACTTTCAGGGATTTTCCTGGTAATCCCATGTTTAAGACTCCACATGTCCACTGAAGGGAGCGCAGATTCAACCCCTGGTTGAGGAACTAAGATCCCGCATGCCATGTGCCCAAATAAATAAGTAAATAAATAGATTTAAAATAAAATACTGTTATTATCTTTATATTTGGTTGGCTTAAAAACCAAACAAACGAGACTCTTCACGTGGTTGTGAGAGTTGCACACAACCCACATTCAAGCTCCAAGTTCACCAGCTGCGAGGCTTTCCCTGTGTCCCAGGCCCTGTCTCTACAAAGCAGAGAAAAGAACCTTTCAGTTCCAGAGACCTGTTCCAAGGAGGAAATGAAATCCAGGTGCTACAGTGAGCCCAGCACCAGGTGTGGGCTAAATGGTCGTTCGTTATTGTTCAGTCACTAAGTTGTGTCTGACTGTTTGCGACCCCATGGACTGTAGCCTGCCAGGCTTCTCTGTCCATGGGATTTTCCAGGCAGGAATACTGGAGTGGGCTGCCATTTCCTTCTCCAGGGTATCTTCCCGACCCAGGGATCGAACCCCTGTCTCCTGGGTCTCCTGCATTACAGGCGGATTCTTTACCACCTGTAGCCAGTGAGGAAGCCCTAAGTGGTCCTTAGGTGGAAGCTGTCTAAGGTTTGTGGTTTTTGGTATCTTCCCCTGTGGGTCTACAGAGCAGTTGGTTGAATAAATAAGATTATTTATTTCTGCTCCAGAATCTGAAGTCATTAAAACCCCACACAGAGCAGCTGTTTCCCCCTACTTGGTAAGCAATCCTCTGATAGTAAATACACGCCTAGGGGAACAAATGAGCCCTGTAGGTGTCGCCCGAGCTGCTGACCTTTCGCAGAGTGGAACTGTCACCAAGCAAGGACTCACAGGTGAGTCAGCTGCTGGGAGGTGAGGGCATAGCGTGGGGACACTCGGGGCAGGGGCCCTGAGCCTGACCCCGCCTGCCTCTAGAGCGCGTCTGAGTCATTTCAGTTTCCTCTTACTTGGGAAGAGGGAAGTAAACGGTGATTTCCTTGATTTGTACCAAAATTAGAGAAGAAAAAGGCTGGTGAAGGGATCCAGAATAAGAGTTTGTCATTGTTTTATTTTCTGAATTCTCTCCTTATATGCCTAAGCAGAACGTCCCTCAAAGAATTCAGTAGTCACAAATCCCCTCCCCAGGCTCCGATCACAACTTGGGAAGACTGACTCCTCTTTCTGGAGAAGAGATGTCCACACCCAAATGAGAATTTCCCGAAAGTTAAGTTGCTTCAGTCTCATCCGACTCTTTGCAACCCCATGGACTGTAGCCCTCCAGGCTCCTCTGTCCATGGGATTCTCCAGGCAAGAATACTGGAGTGGGTTGCCTTTCCCTTCTCCAGGGGATCTTCCTGACCCAGGGATCAAAACCACATCTCAAACCCACATGTCTCCTGCTTTGGCAGGTGGGTTCTTTACCACTAGTATTACCCGGAAAGCCCCAAAACTACCATAGCTCTCGTCTGTTCTCCTAAAGGCCCATTTATCTTTCCGAAAAAGTCCTTTGTTTTCCCATAATTGTGCTCCCCCTCCCCTGCCCCTTCCCTTTTAAGATGGTTTGCTGTTTTTGTCCAGCCTCTAAGCTGTGTCTGCCTCTTTACGACCCCATGGACTGCAGCACGCCAGGCTTCCCTGTCCTTTGCTACCTCCTGGAGTTTGCTCAAACTCATGTCCTTTGAATTGGTAATCCAACCATCCCAGACTCTGCTTTACAAGCCCCCAATTCTAACTACCTCCTTGAGTCGCATTTTTCATGAACTCCTGCATACCTGGGTGAATTTTAAAAATATGCCTTTTCTCTCCATAAATTGTCTGTAATTTGCAGGACCCCGAGCAATAAACATAAGAGCGTAGAAGAAACATTTTTCATCCCTGACACTGGAGATCATGTCTTTACTGTTACCTGTTAAAAACAATTACTCATGTTATGGGGAGGGAGGTGGGAGGGGGGTTCATGTTTGGGAACGCATGTACACCCGTGGTGGATTCATGTCAATGTATGGCAAAACCAATACAGTATGGTAAAGTAAAATAAAGTAAAAATAAAAATAAATAAAAAATAAAAACAATTACTCAATAACCCTTGTTAGACATGGTTAAGAGAACTGATTCCAGACTATCACGGTGGGTATGAGACTGCGGCAAGGGGATTTTACAGGGCGGGAGAGAGACTAGGCTCAATTAGGAATACAGTGTGGGCATGTGGGAGTGTATGGAAAATTACTAAGAGCAAAAACTATGTCAGGGACAGGGGGGGTCTGGCTGAACTGACCTAACAGGTTTCTTACTGAAGGCAGGCCGGGTGGGGGTGGGGTCAGACATCACCCAGGGGTTGGTGAAGGGTCCAGAATCTGATCAGGTATCAAGATGTGGGGTGGGGGTGGTTCTGGTTAAAGTAACTCAGGAAGACTTTTGTTAAAACTAGATTTTACAGGGAGGTGCAGCCTAGGCGATGGTCCAGGGCCTGAGGAAAGTTTGGTCAAATGAAGAATCTTTGTCAAAACTTACCCTCAGGGGCTTCCCAGGTGGTCCAGTGGTTAAGACTTCATGTTCCCGATGCAGGGGACATGGGTTTGATCCCTGGTCGGGCAACTGGATCCCACAGAACACAACTGCCCACATGCTGCAATTAAGACCTGGTGCAAATGAATAATTGTTTTAGAAGTGAAATCCATTGTTTTTTAAAAAATTACCCTCATTTGGTCCTTTTTTTTTTTTTTAAGTATTTATTCATCTAGCCAGGTCATGTTTCTGTTGCAGCAGGTGGGATCTTTCATTGCAGCCAGCAGGCTTGTCTCTAACTGTGGCGTGTGGGCTTAGTTGCCCTGCAGCATGTGAGATCTTAGCTTCCAGACCAGGGATAGAACTCATGTTCTTGCATTGGAAGGCAGATTCTTAATTACTAAACCACCGGGGAAGTCCCCTCATGAAGTCCTTTTGAGGCTTAATTGGAATGTTCTCTAATAAAAAGATATTATATGATGAAAAGAGAAAAGTAGATATTATATTGTGAAAAGAGGATAAGCATAATTTATTACAGGCCTAGTAGGTCCCAAGTGCTTTGCAGCTGTCACCTCCTTGAGCCTCTCATGTTCCTAGGAGGGCACGGATTCAGTGAGGGCCAATGACTGCCCAGGATCCCGGGCTAGTGTCCACCTGTCACTCACAAATGTGGGCTGCACACTCAGGCACTGTGCCAGGCACTGGGTATAGAGGGGCAAACAAGACAGTCACCACCACCCTGGGACAGACTGGCTGGCTGAGAGAAGACCCCTTCTAAAAGTAAAACACACAAAAATGAGGCCTTCAAGGAGAGCTCACAGGGTCCCCACCTTTGGAGGAGAGGGGAGGGGACACTGGTGGGGCCGGCACTGAGAGCAGAATCACAAGGAGCAGCGGGTGGAGGAAGGTGGAGTGAAAGGCACACGGGGGGCTGGAACAGCAAGAGCAGAGGCCACACGCAGGACGGAACTATGGTGGTTCTGTGGTCCAAAGCCCACTCGACCCCACTGAGGCCTCTTGGCACCTGTAACCCAATAGAACTCGGCCTTTTGGCTGCCTGGTGTCAAGTTCAGTTGCTCAATCATGTTGGGCTCTTTGCAACCCCATGGACTGCAGCATGCCAGGCTTGCCTGTCGTTCACTATCTCCTGGAGTTTGCTCAAACTCCTGTCCATTGAGTCAGTGATGCCATCCTCAACTAGCCAGCACTGAACGAGGACACTTTCATTTTGCCCCTAGAACAAAAACATAACCAGATGGGCCTTCTTGATCAAGTCAGGTGTTTAACCAAAACGAGTATGATGCCCAGGCCAAAAAGACAAAAAGAGGGACTATTTTTTTAAAAAAACTTGGTCTGAACCAGACTTGAGACAGAGGCTTTTAGCCTGATATAATTATGCCCTCCTTCTCAGGAGAGATTAGTGTTCCTGGTGAAATTCATAAGGCTAGTTATCTAAGAAGCCAGTTATCTACCCACCCACCTGACTGTCTGGACCTTTAGCCAGTGATTCTTATTGTATTTAGCCTGATGATGATACTTTCTTAGCAAATATACCTACCTAAAAATGAGCTTCTTTTTTAAAAAAATTGAAGCACAGGACTTCCCTGGTGGTCTAGTGGTTAAGAATCCTTCTGCCAATGCAGGGGACACAGGTTCCCAGATCCCTGGTCTGGAAAGATTCTGCATGCGGTGGGGCAACTATGCCCATGCACCACAACTACTGAGCCTGTTCACCCTAGAACCCGTGCTCCACAGCAAGAGAAGCCACCGTGATGAGAAGCCTGCACCCTGAACTAGAGAGTAGCCCCTGCTCACCACAATTAGAGAAAGCCCTTGTGCGGCAGTTCAGTTCAGTTCAGTTCAGTTGCTCAGTTGTATCTGACTCTTTGCGACCCCATGGCCTGCAGCACGCCAGGCCTCCCTGTCCATCACCAGCTCCTGGAGTTTACCCAGACTCATATCCATCAAGTCGGTGATGCCATCCAACCATCTCATCCTCTGTCGTCCCCTTCTCCTCCTGCCTTCAATCTTTCCCAGCATCGGGGTCTTTTCAAATGAGTCAGCTCTTTACATCAGGTGGCCAAAGTACTGGAGTTTCAGCTTCAACATCAGTCCTTCCAATGAACACTCAGGGCTGATCTCCTTTAGGAAATGAAGACCCAGTGCAGCCAAAAAGAAATTAATTAAAAAACTAAAAAGATAGAAAAAAGTAAAATTGGGGTATGGTTGATTTACAATCGTAAGTTGTATTAATCACTGCTGTACATACAGCAAAGTGATTTAGTTATATTTACATTCTTTTTTAAATATTTGGTTTCCGTATGGTTTATCACAGGATATTGAATACAGTTCTCTGTGCTATGCAGTAGAATCTTATTCATCCGTTCTATATATAAAAGCTTGCGTCTGCTAACCTCAGCCTCCCACTCCATCCTCCTTCAACCTGCTTCCCCTTGGCAGCCACCAGTGTGTTCTCTATGTCCGTGATTCTGTTTCTTTTTTTGAAATTAATGATTGACGTGGGTTTTCCTTGCTGCACTGCCTGCAGGCCGGCTCTCGTGGTTGTGGGGGCTATTCTTTGTTGCAGCGCGCCAGCTTCTCACTGTGGTGGCTTCTCTGCTGCAGAGCGTGGGCTCTAGGCGTGGGGGCTCCCAGTAGTTGCAGCTCACGGGCTTAGCTGCCCCATGACGTCTTCCCAGACCAGGGATTGAACCCGTGTCCCCTGCATTGGCAGGCGGATTCTTAACCACTGGGCCACCAGGGAAACCCTGTTTCTTGTTTCATAGATATGTTCCTTTGTGTCATATTTTAGATTCCACGTTGATATCAGATGGTCTTTGTCTTTCTCTTTCTGACCTACTTCACTTAGTATGATAATCTCTCAGTTCAGTTCAGTCGCTCAGTCGTGTCCGACTCTTTGCGACCCCATGAATCACAGCAGGCCAGGCCTCCCTGTCCATCACCAACTCCCGGAGTTCACTCAGATTCACGTCCATCGAGTCAGTGATGCCATCCAGCCATCTCATCCTCTGTCGTCCCATTCTCCTCCTGCCCCCAATCCCTCCCAACATCAAAGTCTTTTCCAATGAGTCAACTCTTCGCATGAAAGCTCTAGTTGCAACCAAAAAATCATCTTCTGATTTGCCCTACAGGGGCCTCTCCCCTTGCCTACAAGATTGTAATAAAACTTTAACAGATACTTGTAACTAAATTATTTTAAGTCTTCTTTCTCTCATCTAAAAAAAAAAAAAAAAAATTAGGGACTTTCCTGGTGGTCCAGTGGCTAAGACGCTGTGCTTCCAATGCAGGGGGACCGGATTTGAAGATCCCTGATCAGGGAGCTAGGTATCATGTTCCTCGACTGAAGATCCTGCATGCTGCAACTAAGACACGGCGCAGGCAAACAATAAATAAAATAAATAAGTACTTAAAAATTAGAATGCATAGATTACTTAATGTGGTTGACCTGCTTGTGTCAAGTTATGCTAAGAGGCTACTGTAAATGTAGGAAGAATCAGCAAGAGGTTCAAAGAAAGCTCAGCCAAAGAAATAGCGAGACAACTATAGGGGAACATTAAAAACTAAGAGTGGCTTTGCACATGCACAATAGTGTAACCTCTGAATGGTGAAAACAGAGATGATATAAGATGCTTGTGCTGGGAGCAAGGGCAGAGGGGAGGCGGTGAGAGTCCAGCCTGAATCCACCAGGAAGAAAGGCAACAGGCCAGGATGAAGAAGGTGAGTCAAAAAGAGTAGCACACCCGTTATTCAGAAACAGGGAGAGAAAGGACTTCCCTGGTGGTCCAGTGGTTAGGACTCGGCACTCCCAGTACAGGGGGCTGGGTTCAAACCCTGGTCAGGGAACTAGATCCATGTGCTGCAACCAAGACCCAGAGCAGCCAAGTAAATAAATGCGTATTTAAACAATAATAAGATAATTTTTGCAATATGCCAGGTACTGGATAAATATTTTTTATAAAAATAGGAAGGAACAGTCAGATGAGGGAATTCCTTGGTAGTACAGTGGTTAGGACTGCACGCTTTCACTGCAAAGGGTGTGAGTTCATCCCTGGTGGGAGAACCAAGATGCCACAAGTCACGAGATGTGGTGAAAAAAAGAAACAGGGAGATAAGTGAACTTGGAAGGAAAATCACTGCAGATGGTGACTGCAGCCATGAAATTAAAAGATGCTTACTCTTTGGAAGGAAAGTTATGACCAACCTAGACAGCATATTCAAAAGCAGAGACATTACTTTGCCAACAAAGGTCCGTCTAGTCAAGGCTATCTATGGTTTTTCCTGTGGTCATGTATGGATGTGAGAGTTGGACTGTGAAGAAAGCTGAGCACCGAAGAATTGATGCTTTTGAACTGTGGTGTTGGAGAAGACTCTTGAGAGTCCCTTGGACTGCAAGGAGATCCAACCAGTCTATCCTAAAGGAGACTAGTCCTGGGTGTTCATTGGAAGGACTGATGCTGAGGCTGAAACTCGAATACTTTGGCCGCCTCATGCGAAGAGCTGACTCATTAGAAAAGACCCTTATGCTGGGAGGGATTGGGGGCAGGAGGAAAAGGGGACGACAGAGGATGAGATGGCTGGATGGCATCACCGACTCGATGCACATGAGTTTGGGTGAACTCTGGGAGTTGGTGATGCACAGGGAGGCCTGGCGTGCTGCGATTCATTGGGTCGCAAAGAGTTGGATACAACTGAGCAACTGAACTGAACTAAACTGAACTGAAGTCAAGTGGAGAGGGCTGTGGGAAGCAGGCAACTGCTGTTCAGTGTCAGCATTTCCATCCTATGAATTTTTAAACTAGTGCTTTATTGAGCACACACACACACACAAAACTGAACTAAAAACACACACCCAGCAGTGTTGATATAAATCTAACATGACCAGAGGAAGTGAGGCCTTTGTTTCATTTTGACTTCTTAATATCTTCTTTTTCTGTCTCCCTATTAACTTACAAAGAGGTAATCAACTCTCAAGTAATTGGGAACAAAGACAGCACAACAGTGAAGTGGATTTTTGGAAGCTTTGCCCATAGCTCATTACCGTAATTCGTCATGACAGAAAGTGACAACCTAATAAAGTTTGCAAGTGGCCACAAATGTTGGAAATTTGACTCAGAGGGGACAGCCCGCACAGGTGGAATTCTAAAGGAATTCTGTCCCATAAGCAGGCGGCTTACGTAGCTGCTGATGGAAGTCAGTTATGAAACGCCCACATCCTTGGATGAACCTATAGCCTGTTACACAGAGCGAAGCGAGTCAGAAAGAGAAGAACATCGTACATTAACACATATATAAGGAATCTAGAAAAATGGTATTAGGTGGTATTCTATTTTCAGGGAAAGAACGGAGTCAGATAAAGAAAACAGACTTGTGGACGTAATGGTGGGGGGAAGAAGTGGGACAAAGGGAGACAGTGGTATCAACGCACATACACTGCGGCTGCTGCTGCTGCGTCGCTTCAGTCGTGTCCGACTCTGTGCGACCCCAGAGACGGCAGCCCACCAGGCTCCCCCGTCCCTGGGACTCTCCAGGCAAGAGCACTGGAGTGGGGTGCCATGCCCTCCTCCAGGGGATCTTCCCAACCTAGGGATCAAACTCGTGAGAGGATCTCTCATGCCTCCTGTATCAGCAGGCACGTTCTTTACCACTTTTGCCAACTGGCAATTATGGCTGATTTACGTTGTTGTAAGGAAGAAATCAACACAACATTATAAGGCAATTTTCCTCTAATTAAAAGATAAATTTTAAAAGAGCCCACATCTTGGTTTTGTTAACAAGGAATTTGTTGTTGAAAGAAAACAGTAGTGCTATTTTAACTCGATACAGTAATCTCAATGTCCGACTGCCGGTGGCTGCTGTCCTAAAGCGGTGTTGTGTAACCATCACCCAACTGCACAGCTGACAGGCAGAAGGGACACGTGAGCTTCCAATGACTTTCTCAGCTCCACTTGAATTAAATTTGCAATAAAGACCTCCTTTTCTGCTGTAGCTGCAAAACTGATTGAAAAAAAAAATTAGAATGACTAATTGTTTTCAATGCATTCATTATGTGTTTCCACGGACAACCACAATCAGCCTGTACACTTGTAACTATCATAAAGGGATGTGCTTTTTCTAGTTTTCTGGATGGTCAAGTGAAAGTGTGTGTGAAAGTGTTAGTCCCTCAGTCGTGTCTGACTCTTTGCGACCTCGAGGGCTGCAGCCTGCCAGGCTTCTCTGTCCTTTGAATTCTCCAGGCAAGAATATTGGAGTGGGTAGCCATTCCCTTCTACAAGGGGAATCTTCCAATCCAGGGATCAAACCCAGGTCTTTGGCGTTGCAGGGAAATTCTTTACCATCTGAGCCATTTTAATTGAATGATTTAAATGACACACTTATACACTTTGGTCAAGAGACAAGCACACCATTCCTATGAGGTGGAAACAGGCAAAAAAACAATCACAGAGCACTGGAGCTATGGTGGAAGCTGCACAAGTGACCTGGGACCAGGATCCTTGCTGATGAGACGGGCAGGCGTTCAGGTAGCCTCTGACTTCATCTACAAGGGGAAGGGCAAAGGGTGTTCATTTGTGAAGAAGGTCATTTGTCCCAGGAACTTTACTCATCACATCTAAACATTTTTCCATGTCACTCATCTCAGGACACCAAAGTTTAAGTTCAACAGAGCCAAGAGCGAAAGACTCCTCTAACTGCCAAGGCAAAGATAACTCTCCCTGATCTGGGATCAGCTTAACAGGCAAATTTGTTAGTACAAGAAAAAGAAATACGTCTAAAATTAACTACTTTATTGGGTGCAGGGGAGCAGGAAAGGTCCCTAAAAAATGAAAAGAGAACGTGTGAGATACTGATACTCATCAGAGTAAAAGCCAAAGTCTCACTATTTCCTGCAAGATCCTGCAAGACCTGGTCCCCAGCTCCCTGCAGTCCTGCTCATAAACCCTTCTTGCCCACCGTCCATTGTACTGATGGGTTTGGCTGCTTCCACACTGGCTGTTGCCTCTGCCTGGGATGTTCTTCCAGGGTGTCCCGTGATCCACTCACTTCTTTTCAGATTTTGTTAAAGATCAAAGATTCAGGCCCTTCCTGAACACCCTAACTAAAATTGCAGGGACCTCCCTAGTGGTCCTGTGGTTAAGACTCCTTCCTTCCACTGCAGGGGGCATGCATTCAGTCCCTGGCCGGGGAACTAAGATCCAACAGGCTGAGCAGTGCGGGGATGGGTGGGGAATAAATAAAAACCAATAAGTGAAATTGCAAACCTCACCCTCCACTCCTTCGGATTTCTCCCCATCCCCCACACCCCCTTCACAATCACGTGACCCCAGGACTCTAAGGATTTCACTATCTCCCCTGCACTAGAACGTCAGCTCCGCGAAGATGAGTTACCTCTGTCTTGCTTTCTGTCCTGGCCTCACTCAGCCAGCAGTGAGTGTTCCATATTTGTTCAATCCATCAGAAAACTGTCACCAGGTTCATAAACCAGAGAACGTGTAGTACTCTACTTAAAATTACAGAGTTGTAACTTTTTTTTTCCAGATCAATAGTGTTTTTCCAGCAGATATTAATCAGCCATCTGAACCACACGGGCTCTGTACAAACTTCTTTTGGTCTTGATTTGTACCTTTCAATGTCAAATATGAGCAATGTTCTGGCCAGAGATACTTCTAAACCCTTAACACTCTATCTGGGACTTCAAATTCTGGTATGTGTTGCACTGGATTCCTCATCAAAGAAAATCTTTCATGCTGAGTAGAACCACCTGTTGTCACTGGGAATGACTCTGGCCAGAAAGCTTCATTGCAATGTGCTCTGATCCCCAAGTGCCAAGTGTTCAGCTGGCCTGTGACATGATAAATGCTTCCCGGGGACTCTGTGCAGCTGGGACACCCCTGCCGATTTGTAAGAAAGAGCCCAACCATGCAGGTTAATTCTTCTGCATAACTTTCTGATGAAATAAAATCTTGACTAAATTCCAAAAAAAAAGAAAAAAGAAAAAAAACCCACCAACCCCAAAAATAAAGTAAATAAATGAAACAAAGAAACTCCCACAAAATAAAAAAAACTCTATACCAAATTGCAAAAGAGAGCACAGTCTGGTGTATAATTCCACCCTCTAGTGGACGAAGAAAGAAGCTCAAAATCTTGACTTTAGTGAACTACTCTTTAGCTCATTTTTTATTGTTTTCTGCTATAGTCCTTTGACTTCCCTGGTTGCTCAGATGGTAAAGCATCTGTCTACGATGCAGGAGACCTGGGTTCGATCCCTGGGTTGGGAAGATCCTCTGGAGAAGGAAATGGCAATCCACTCCAGTACTCTTGCCTAGAAAATCCCAAGGACAGAGGAGCCTGGTGGGCTACTGTCCATGGGGTCGCAAAGAGTCGGACACGACTGAGCGACTTCATGTAATGTAATGTATAGTCCTTTTGGGTCCCAGGGCCATTTTTAACATAAGAAAAATGACTTCTTAGAGACCATATGTTTAATTATGCATTGCTACTATTCAATCCCTGGGTCAGGAAGATCCCTTGGAGAAGGTAAAAGGCAATCCACTCCAGTATTCTAGACTGGGAAATCCCATGGACAGAGGAGCCTGGTGGACTACAGCCCATGGGGTCGCAAAAGAGACATGACTTAATGACTAAACAACAACTATTAAAGTAGCATCTTGTTTGAAAGACTGGAGTCCTGCCTGCTTCAACCCTCTTACATACTCCAGAGGAACAAACATCATAAATGGTAAGGCTCATCCACAGGGCGGAGCAGCCTGTTATATATACACACATGTATTCTTTGGGGAAAATAAGCACGCTGTCACCACGCCTCGACCAGTGGAGGCCAACGCCACAGAGGGGCTGGAACGGAGTGATCAGGAGACAGCTGGGGGACGTTCCAGGAGCCATGTGCAGGCATGCCATCAGCCACACAGAGTGTTCTCACGAGTCTCCTCCCTTGGGTTCGAAGTTTCCCTCCACCACCTGCTCAGGTGCCCAGCACACTCGTCGCATAGGAGAACTAGTGAAGACTGATGTTGTGGGAATCCCTTGGCAGTCCAGTGGTCAGGATTTGGCGCTTTTGGTGTTGGGTGGCCTCAGCCTGCAGTGGCTTGAAGCAGGGTTTCAATTCCCAGCCAGAGACTGAAGTCAGGCCACAGAGGTGAGAGCACTGAATCCTAGCCCCTAGACCACCAGGAGGGCTGCCGTGGTGGCTCAGATGGTAAAGATTCACCTGCAATGCAGGAGACCAGGGTTCAATTCCTGGATCAGGAAGATCCCCTGGAGAAGGGAATGGCTACCCACTCCAGTGTTCTTCCCTGGAGAATTCCATGGAGAGGGGCCTGGCGGGCTACAGTCCATGGGATCACAAAGAGCTGGGCACAACTGAACGACTGACACACACACACACAGACACACACACATAGACCACAAGGAACCAGACGGGCCAGTGACAAGGCCCTGGCCTGTATGGCTTTGCAAAAATAAATTCCCACAAAGACAGAAAGAAAGTAATGAAACTGTAAAGTATTTATTAGGAGGAAAAGACTACATGCGGATGGCTACACTGGCAGGCTCAGAGAGAGGGAGTTGCAGCGTTGTGGTAGTTTGAATTGCTTTCATGGGGCATTTCTTCCAGGTTTCCTTTGTCCAATCATCGTGTTTTGCCTTGTCTGTATTTGGCACATCTCAGGGTCCTCCCATGTGTGTGCATCTCTCAACCAGGATGGATTCTACAAAGAGGCCCACGGGTAGGTTGGCATCACTTACTGTGGGGAAGCGCCCTTCTCCCTTTTTGACCTCCAAGGAGCCTTTCTGCGCATGTGTAGTCAGGAAAGTCTCCTTCACTTTAAGAATGAGGAATGCGTGGTCTTTTATCTCTTATCTGGGCAGGGCCCAGCCTCCTCTCTCGCTGTTATGGAGCTTCTGTCCACAGGGAATGAATTCCAGCTGCTCACCCTGGGGCCTATCTCCTGTCTCTCTCTCACTGCCAGGATCCAGATTTGACCCTGGTCAGGGAACTAAGATCCTGCAAGCCACACAACATGGTTAAAAAGGAAAAGAAAAAATTAAGACTGTTGTCTAGAGGTGCAGTCACAGACAAAAGCTGAAGTTCCAGAGTTAAGAACCCACATCCAGGGGCTTCCCTGGTGGCACAGTAGCAAAAAATCCACCTGCCAATACAGGAAACATAGGTTCCATCCCTGGTCTGGGAAGATCCCACATGCCGGGGGTCAGCTAAGCCCATGCACCACAACTACTGGGCCTGTGCTCTGGAGCCTTGGAATCACAATTACTGAGCCCAAGCACCGCAGCTACGGCAGCCCACGTGCCAAGAGCCCGTGCTCTGCAACGAGAGAAGCCACCGGTGAGAAGCCCTCGCACTGTAACAAAGAGTGGCCCCCACTCGCCACAACCAGAGAAAAGCCTGCACAGCAACAAAGACCCAGTACAGTAAAGAATAAATGTAAATAAATAAAAAATTATATATTAAAGAAAGACCCCACATCCAGGTAGCACTTCAGCAGATGGAAATAGGACAGGACACAAAGACGTGTTTGTTTAATGTCCAGTGTTCTAGAGACTGTTCCACTGGAGAGCCCTCTGTTCTGTCTCCCTGGGAATAACGCGGAATGATCTGGACAGTTATGTGTCACTAGTCGTTCCCGGAAACTCTATTTCCCTGTAGTGTTTCTAGCACCGGGTTTCATGCAAACCTTTCCCCTAAACCATAACTTCCCCCAAGGCCGGGATGTGCGTCTGACTCTATGGATCCAGGACCTGAGAGCTGGAAGAGTCCTGGGGGTGTCCCACGGTGGCACCCTCTGCTTTCTGGGCTGTGAAAGTGTTAGTTGCTCAGTCCTGTCCAACTCTTTACGACCCCATGGGCTGTAGCCCGCCAGGCTCCTCTGTCCATGTGATTCTCCAGGTAAGAAGACTGGAGTGGATAGCCATTCCCTTCTCCAGGGGTCTTCCTGACCCAGGGATTGAACCTGGGTCTCCTGCCTTGCAGGCAGATTCTATACCACCTGAGGTACCTGCAGTCCACAGAACTTATAGGAAACCTCTGGAACCAGGCCAGTACAAGGCCTCACGGGGCTGTCTCGGTTCCCCCAGAGCATCTCCTACTTTATCTAGTTTCTTTTTTCCACACATTCATATTCTTTTTTTATTATTTATTCTTTAAAATTTTTGTTTTAGATATGTTTAAGTTTTAAAAATTGTTTAAAGATTTTAATTTCTAGTAGGAAAACTTATCTGATGAACACCCTAATGGCAAACCACTGTAAGAATGTTTCAGTTGCATTTGGGGCAGAGGAGTAGGAATTATCTTCGAAGTACCCCAGCTTTCCTCATAAGAAGGTCAGAGAGATGCTGGTTCGTATTATTGTGACATCCATTAGGTGGTCCAAGTTGCTTTTCCTTCAGCAGGGGCTTTATTTGTCAGAAAGGTATGATGCCTAGAGAAAACAAACAAACAAACAAACAAACAAACAGGCCCCAAAAGATAAAAGGAAATTAAAAGAAGGGCTTTATGCTTGACCTCCAAATTTGGCTGACAATTTACCGATGAGATTCATAAGCTTTGGGTTGTTCCGATATTTTGACATCTTTGCTGGGTTCTGAGCCATATCCCGGAAGGTCACAGTAACCTCTGGATCCTGCATGGCTGCAAGAAAATCTCTGGATCACTAAAAATTCCATTGAGCCCAGGCATTCCTGCTATTCTAGGCACACTCCCTCCCATCCCAGGCATTTCTCCAGGAAAATTACCGGGCGCCCCCATCAGGAAAGCCACCAGGGAAAGAGCCATACTGAGCTCCTAATTGTCATCTGGCTTCTCCCTCCCTCTGGGCTCTCTCGTGTTCTTGCCCATCAGTTCTCATTTTCAGATTTTTTGCTTCTAGCCATCCTACTAGATAAGAATGGCACCTCATTGTGGTTTTGATGTATATTCCCCTGATATCTAAAGATGCTGACCATCTCTCTCTTTTTTTATTTTTTTAAACTATTTATTTACTTATTTTTGGCTGCGCTGGATCTTTGTCGTGTCACATGGGTTTCTCTAGTTGCAGCAAGCAGAGGATACTCTTCCTTGCCGTGCACGGGCTTCTCACTGGGGCGGCTTCTCTTGCTGTGGAGCACGGGCCCCTGAGCGCCGGGCTTCCTTAGTTGTGGCATAAGGGCTATGGCAGCCCACTCCAGTGCTCTTGCCTGGAAGAATCCCAGGGACGGGGGAGCCTGGTGGGCTGCCGTCTATGGGGTCGCACAGAGTCGGACACGACTGAAGTGACACAGCAGCAAGGGCTCTAGAGCGCGGGCTCAGTAGTTGTGGCACATGGGCTTAGTTGCTCTGAGGCACGTGGGATCTTCCTGGACTAGAGATTGAATCCATGTCCCCGGCATTGGCAGGTGGATTCCCAGCCACTGGGCCACCAGGGAAGCCCCAACGTTGACCATCTTTTCATGTGACCATCAGCCATTTGAATCAAGTCTTCTTTGGAGATAAATTTGAATTATTTGTCCATTTTTTAATGGTTGTTGTTGTTTTTTGTTTTTTTTTTTTTTTGGTCTCTTTGTTGTTGGGTTTTTAAAAGTTTATCTTTTTAAAGGATGGGGAACACATGTACACCCGTGGCGGATTCAAAAAAAGAAAAAAAGTAAAATAAAAACTCTATCTGTATTAACTACTGGATTTCTGAAAAATATTGCATCTAAAAACAGAGATTTACTGATAAATGAAGGCTGGGACCTGCTGCAGCCTTTTTATGTCACATACAGAGAAATAGAGGCCCATGAGTTAAACTACACTGTAAGGAGCAAAACAGAATCTGTCTGACGGCTTGCCTCACCTCCTCCCCCCTCATTCAGCACCTGGAGTGGGCAGCACGCAGGTGCGGGCTCTGTGAGGAACTACACGTGCGAAAACAAACCCTGTCCTTCAAGACTTGCAGGATGATGAGGCTGGTGGAGCTGGGAGTTGAGGGGGCAGGGTGAGAAGGTCCCTGTAACTGAGGAAGGGAGAGCGTGGTGGCAGACAAGGCTAGATTCTGAAGGATTTGAAAGCCAGTAAGTTGGGGGTTTTAGCCTGGAGACCCCCCAAGTCACAAATTCAAGCACCCTCCTGGGACCGCAGGTGGTATAAATGTAAAGCAGTAGGGAGTGGAGGGGGCCTGTGGTTAACCAGAATGCCGGCCCAGCCTAAAGGCAGATTCCAAGATTGCTGGCTACAGCATATTCGGAGGGACGTCAGTTTGGGAGGGGGGGCGGGTTCCAGGTAGGTTTAGTGAGGAGACACAGTGTCCTGAGGCCGATTGTCTGGGAAGAGGCTCCTGTTTGTTGAACCTGCCCAGTTGTGGGCACCGAGAGGACCAATGGCTTCCTGGCTGGCCGAACTTGGAAGAGTAATTCACCTTCTCTGCAGCATGGCTCTTTTCACCTGGAAAACAGGAGTGATCATTGAATCTATCCCCGGCCTCGGGATGCGGCTCCATTCCGAAAACCTAGCTGGCCTCCTGCTTCACTTGCTCTAGCGCCCTCCCCTCCAAGCTAGGGCGCTCCTCTGCAACATCTCGCGGCTGCGGCCCCTTTAAGGCGGCCATGGAGGACCCAGTTTCAGAGCTAAGGAGATCTTCTAGCTGCTGTCTCTGTGGTAAGCCGTCACTTACGGCCGGAAGTGCGTGTTCGGACCTGCTTTTGACTCTAGATTGGGAAGGCAGGGCCGCCACGTGTTCCGTGGTGTCAGAGGGGCTGTGCTCGCTCGCTCCCACCCGCTGGCCGAACCCCAAACCCGCAGAATGACGCTGATCCGCGGCGCCAGTTCCCGCCCTGGGGCGCTGACGAAGCTCCCGGCAACCGGACTTCAGGAATCATTCCCAGCATAGAAATTGGATGTTGGACGGAAGAGGCCAAACTCAGGCACCAGGGTCGGGGTGAGGGGCTACAGTAGGAGGCGCTGCACCCCTTAGAAAAGTCTTGGATCCCAGGCTGGAAGGGCAGCATGAGGTTTGGGGGGTGTGTAAACATCCATGAAACTTATTCCAGCCCTCGCCCCTGACCTCGGGCGTAGGGTAGCTCCTCCCAGCCGCCGCCCCTGACCTCAGACGTGGGGTTTATTCTCCTAGAGCACGTGGATCTCTTTCCCCAGGGTTTTATGAGAAGATGAGAGCTCTCTAGGCCCCGGCGGTTGGGTGAAGGCATTGCAATCTTTGCTACTCCTCTGCGGGGAGCCTAGAGCATATTCGGAGTGACGTCAGTTTGGGGGATCCAGGTAGGTCAAGAGTGGAGACGCAGGGTCCTGAGGCCAATGGTCTGGGGAGAGGCTCCTGTGTTGTTGAACCTGCCCAGTTGTGGGTGCAACCTTGTACCAGGCAGCCCGACCCTGACCTAAAGTAAATTCCTAGGAGAACTTTTTCCTGGGTTTTGAATTTGCAGTAACAGGTGTGAACATTCTAGCAGCAGTTTGATGATCATGTATGATACTGCAAACAGAACGTTCTTTGAAAGAAAAATACCTATGAACAGTGTTCATGTATATTTGTTTTATTCAATACTTTATGATACTTTGGCCAGGCACCGAGCTAAGTGTTAGGGACACAGAGATGTTACAGACCTTTTTCTCAGGAAACTACAGCCTAGTTGGGGAAATAACTCTAAAGAGAGTATAATTCAAGCTGATATTAATGCTCTGAAGGAAAGCACAGTCTTACAAGAATGCGTGTCTCAAAGAACCTGATGGAGACTGGAAGGTTTTCCTGAGGATGAGACCCTGAGTCGGCTCTGAAGGGTGTGTAGGAGTTTGGTGGGAAGGCCAGGGGGCAGCATGTGCAAAGGTCCAGTGGCCTAGCTAGTATTGGCTAGTGGAGGAACTGAGAAAAGGCCACTGTAGCCCAGAACGTAAAGTGGAAAATTACGTGAAAAGAAGCTGAAAAGGTGGGGGAGGGACAGGCCACACAGAGCCTGCGGCTCATTTGAGGATTTGGAGCTTTGTCCTGAGGATTATAGGAGGTCAGTGTGGGTTTTAAACAAGATGATGTGCTAAAAACTGTTATTTCAAAACAGCCCTGTGTACAGAGCAGCAGTCAAGCAGAACTCTGTGATGCTGGAAATGGCCTATATCTGTGCTGTTCAGTAGGGTGGCCACAATCCTGGAGTGAAATTTTGTTTTATTTATTTATTTTTTTGGCTGCACGGGGTCTTTGTTGTGGCGCCCGGGCTTAGTTGGTCCGTGGCACGTGGGACTGTTCCTGGACCAAGGGTCAAGCCTGTGTCCCCTGCACTGGCAGGTGGATTCTTAACCACTGGACCACCAGGGAAGTCCAAATGTTCATTTAAATGTAAATGGCCACGTGTGCCTAGCAGCCCCTGCGTGGAACAGTGCAGGTCTAGAAGTTACTGGAAGCACAGTGCCACCCTTACTGGAATCATGACATCTGAGCCCTTTCACTTCCTGGATAGAGACTGAGACGAGGTCCACTTGGAGAGAATCCTCCTGTTGGTCTTTGCTGGGGATCTCACACAGTAACTACTAGTGGAACTTCTTTTCATTTTTATTTCCTTGGTGTGGTTCAGCCTACTCCGTGAAGGATCATTCCTCCTTCTGTCTTTGCCTGTTTCATTGTCAGCACACTGATGGAGAAGCGATCCTTCATCACGTTGAAGTACCTACAGCAGTCAAAGTGTTACATCTCTGCTTTGGAGGGAACGTCAAGAAAAGCGTGCTCCCTGGCCTTCCGGGGTTTGGGGTGCAGAGAAGTAGACAGCAGGAAGTGCCGGACCCCAGCAAGACGAGTTTCCAGTGGGACCCGGCAGGATGTAACCCTGTGAGGAAGTGAAGGCCATTTCCAGCTGATGAAACATGACAGAAGGCGGGAAGCATGAAAGTGAGAGGACTGGGGAGCTGAAGAGTTGGGGCCAAACTGGGTGACTACCCAGTGAGAGAGAACGGGAGGAGAATGTAGGGATAGGCAGGCTGGTATTGAGTTATGGGGGTTGTCAGAGGGCAGTTTACTGTGCCTGGTGTGGGCAAGTTTCTGAGGGCCCCACGTGGTGGTGGGTGGATGCCATGGTGTGCTTGGGGTGGTGGTGGGAGTTGTTGGGAAGTCACTGGGATGGTGCCTGTAGCCTTGGAAGGAGAGGGGCGGCTGGGTCACTGCAGGGTGGGCAACCAGCCACATCATGTTCTGGGTGGAAGGTAGATTTTAGGTTTTGAAGGGTATTTTGTTGTATTAAGACAGTTTTAAATTCTCTGAATGTTCAGACTTGCTGAAGTTGAACGAAGAACTGATGTACTGTACTTTCTTTGCAGGTGAGTTCACTGGAGGAGGTGTGTGCTTGCCGAGCGAACACCTGCTGAGTTTGTTTCTGCCTGGTTCTCTGTGCCTGAAATACAGTGGTTGTGTTTTAGCATTTTCTGAGTTTGTCTGATTTCATTCTTATCTACATAATTTTTGAATGCTGACCTGCTTAAGATCCTGTTTTGTTTAAATATAAATGAAAGGAGTCGGACCCCAAGGAGACTTCATACATGTCATGGCTTCTGTGCTCATTGACCACCCGCTGAGTGTGTGCCCTTGGCCTCCAGGGGGCGCAGTGAGCAGCTCAGTTTCCGACGGAGGAGTAACTCAAGGTCACACACCCTCTGGGCTGCTAGTGCCCTGGACCTGTGACTTAGTCCCTGAGCACCCCACTCTCACCCAGGCTTCTCAGTGAGCGAGGAACCCCCACCCTCAGCACACACCCAGGGTGCATACACATTGCAGGACCTGGGGGCTTTGTGTTAACAGAGGTTGGGGGGCTCTGCTGGCACTGGGTGGGGCCATACTTCCCAGCAGAGATTCTCCCAAGTCCCAGTGTCTTCGAATATTTCTCCCTCTGTTGATGTGGAGAAGGAACACCAGCCGGTGTTTCGAGCTGTGATGGTGGTAGTGCCATCATCAGACCGTCGGGCCATCTTTCTGTTGTGCTCATAATTTTTTTTGCGGCACAGAAACGTCCCCAGTCCAGGCCACGCTATAATCTGGGGCTTGCTGTCAGTGGTTGTGCACCTGACTCCAGGCTCAGGCAAATGCTCACAATACACACGTTGTCACATGAGTTTTATAGAGTTAACTTGGCATTCAAGGCCCTCCAGAGCCTCTTCCACCGGCCTTGTCAAGCTTACCCCATGTCACCACCTCTGTCCCCACACGGCTTGCAGAAGTCACGATCCAGAGGAGGAGACAAGCCCGGGAGTGCTTGGCGGGCTGCCTGATGCTTAGCTGGGTGATTTCCACTCATCTCTTCCAGTATAGTGGTTCAGAGAGGCCCAGGAGAACCTGCCAAAGCCCTGTCACCTCTCTGAGTGGCCTTGTCTGTCCTCACTCCGAGGTCAGAGGGCTCGAGCAGTCCCAGGGTTCAGCAGACAGAGGCTGCCTTCCAACCCGCCCCCAGCAGGACCCTTCCCCTTGGGGCCCCAGAGTTTGAATGCTGCAGCGCCATGGGCAGTGTGCCCCTTTGTACCTGATAGCCCCAGCACACCGCCTTTGCGGGGAGGAGAGCATCCTGCCCTGGCTTTGACGGCTGTACCTTGGCCCGCTGCCGTGTCCCCACTGCCTCACAGCAGGGGAGTGCTTCGGACAGGCCAGGTTTCTTGTGGCTGATCTCATCTCACTCCACAGCAGTCAGGTGAAGCAGGGACCCTGATAGTCATCTCCATGTGCAGATGAAAGAACTGAGGCCTTGAGGTTAGGGAGACAGAACTGGCAGAGGCAGACCCTGAACCCAGAGTGGACGCTCTTAACGCTACACACCCAAACCCCACTCCAGAGATGTAGTCCAAGCAGGGCTGCCGAGTTTAGCAAATCACAACAGACTGCCCAAGTTAAGTTTGAATTTCAGATAAACGAAAAAAAATTTTTATAGTATATCCTAAATATTGCATGGGATATACTAAAACTAAAAAATTCTGTTGTTGGTTTGGAATTCAGATCTCACCAGGTATTCTGTGTTTTATCTGGCAACCCTAACCAAGGCAAAAGCCTCTGCACAGCCCTGTGAGAGGAAGTGGGCGTGGGGCTGGGAAGGTACCGCCTGCATAACAGGATGTACAGAGCAAGGGCTGGGAAGTTTGAGTCCTCAGGAGTGGAAACCTCTTGGAAAACAGGCCTTTCAGTCCTCAGGGCCGTTCACAAAGTCTCCCCAAGCAAAGATGGGGCAGGGTGTGGCCTGCAGTTCCTGAGGAATTGCTCCCACATGCAGAGAAGGTGGCCTCGGGGATGGTGGGGGGCGAGGTGGGGCAGAGGCGCCCAGGCGTGCTGCGTTACGGGCGCCTCGTGGTCCACTGTGTAGTATGGGCTTCAAGGAGTCAGCCTGGGGCTCTGCAGCCGTGGCAGCTGGCACACCGAGGAGCTGGGGCCAGAACAGAGTCCCGTGGTGGCCCTGAGGACTCTTGACAGTATTGGAGGTAACGCAAGCCGCACAAAACATTTTAGATTGGTGATAGCCATGTTGAAAAAGTGAAACGTGAAATTACTTGTAATAATTTATTTAACTCAGTATGCCAACAATGGGCTTCCCAGTTGGCGCTAGTGGTAAAGAACCCGCCTGCCAGTACAGGAGACATAAGAGACTTGGGTTCAATCCCTCTGTCAGAAAGATCCCCTGGAGGAGGGCATGGCACCCCACTCCAGTATTGCCTGGGGAATGCTGTGGACAGAGGAATCTGGTGTCTCCTTTGTCCATGGGGTTGCAAAGAGTTGGAAACAACTTAAGCTACTTAGACACACGCACACGCATGCGCCACAAATAGTTTCAACGTGCAGTCATACAAAAATTATTAGACATTTTACTTTTATAAAAAACTGGATCTTCAGAACCCAGTGTGTATTTTACACTCGTGGCTCCTCTGGGTTTGCCCCAGCCCCACCCTGAGTCCCAGTGGTCACGTGCAGCTGCCACCACCGAAGGGGCACGTCTGAGACCCGCAGGCGAGTCAAGCCTTTGCCCTGATTCTCAGGTGTCCAGGGAGGGAGGGAGTGAGCTCACACTGTGGAGGCTGGCTTTCCTGTCTTTGGGGCCATCTGATCTTCAGTGGCCCCTCAGGGTATTACTGTGCTGCTCTTTTGCCCGAGATCACTGGACAAATGGTAGTGGGTGTCCTCAATTGCCTGACTGCCATCACGGTCTGCAGGGATCTGGGATGTCTTCAGGGTCATTCCAGGGGCAGGACCCCCAACCAGCCATTGCTCCTGCCTTCCACCCTCTGTCTGGTCAGCTTGCTCAGGGTTCTGGCTGCTAGGAAAGCTGGCCAGTTCCAGTCAAGGCCAGCCCTGCCCTCCCAGTCAGCCTCTCCAGGTTGCTTCCAGGATGGGATGTGAGCCTGGCTGAAAACGTATCTGGAGTCTGAAAGGAGATCAGCTCCATCCTGGTTTTTGTGAAAGGAGCCATTGGGGACCGAGGCCCCCAAGTGCCTGATCTAAGCCCTTGCCAGAGAGGTAGGGGCAGCCCCACAGCCCAGGTGCTTACAAGTGTCCCGGGGACAGCTGGTGCATCACTATTAAACCTATTCATTTCGCCGGGCGCTTGAAGGGCCTCTGATTGCTGTGACTCTGCAGGGCGGCCGGAACCAATTTCCTAAGGATGATAGATTTCTGCTCATTTGCTGCTCTCAAGCTGTGGTTGCTTCTGTGTACAGGAGCAAAACGCTTTCAAGAGGCTGTCTCCTGGGACTAACCTCTGGGGGAGGGGGCTTTGGAAGGGGAGGTGTCCTAGGCCCCCTCTGCGTGGCGGTATGGGTGACTGGCCCCTGATGCACAAGGGATGCCAGGCCTGGGGAGAGGAGCGGAGGGATGGGCAGGCTAGGGCAGAGGATGAGGCTGGGAGGGGGTGAGGAGGGGGTGGGAGAGGAGGATGGGCTGCTAGCCTGTAGCTCCTGCTTGGATGTCCTCTAAGCAGTGGTTCTCAACTTTGGTTGCACTTCCGAATCACCTGGAGATTTAAACATCCCAATGCAGACTTTCCTGGTGGTCCAGTGGTTAAGACTCCAGGGGAGGGGACCCAGGTTTGATCCCTGGCCAGGGAACTAAGATTCCCGTGTGCCACACAAGGGGCCTGATGTAAATAAATAAAATATTTTAAAAAATAAGAGACTTCTCTGGACATCCCTGGTGGTCCAGTGGTTAAGACTCCATGCTCCCAAAGCTGGGGCCCTGGTTTCTACCCCTGGTCAAGGATTAGATTCTGCATGCTGCAACCAAGACCTGGTGCAGTCCAATAAGTAAGTAATAAAGAAACAAATATTCTGCCAGCAGGCACCACCGACAAGAGAGACAGATTCTGAAGGGTCCGGGGTGTGGCCTGGGATCCGGCTCTTTCAACATTGCATGGGTCATTCTAACACCCTGGATCAAGGCGCTCTCTGCCCTGCAGGTGTGAACAGACCAAGACAATCCTCTGTCTAGACAAACTGCCCAAGACTCGCAAATGGGCCAGGAGACACTGGGTGGGCCAGGTGCGGCTCATCCCCAGGGGTTGCCTGGACCTTTGTCTTTCTTTTGAAGAGGCTGTTCTGCAGCTCAGATGGGGGAGAAATTGGGCTGTAGAACATGGAAACAGTTCCTGTCCACAATGATGCAAGTGGATCTCGTCCCACAGATAGGATTGGCTTCTGTCATCTGGAAAAGACGATCTCAAACATTACCTTTTATTGCCCCATCGACCAGCTCTGCATCTGTTAGCAAGTTCGGTCTAGCGTTCCAGATTGCCTGTCTACATGGCTGATTTTCAGATTTTCCTTTCAGCTGGTCGTAACATCTTATCAGCTCCCTCATTAATTAATGAGCTGGAAACAATGACTTACATATGTCCATTTTATGTGTGAAAGTGCTGTGTTCAACTTTTGAGAATTATAATTTAGCCCCTCTCGGGGGGGAGTGGGGTGCATCTTCCTGCCCCCTCAGCCTCTCTGGACCCTCCTGCTGTGTCCACCACCCGCTGCTGGCTACACCTCCCCGTCTCCCCAGCTCGGCTCAGATGTAGTCACAGGACGCTGTTTATAGTTGTTGTTTAGTCACTAAGTTGCGTTCAGCTCTTTTGCAACCCCATGGTCTGTAGCCCGCAAGGCTCCTCTGTCCACGGGATTTCCCAGGCAAGAATACTGGAGTGGGTTGCCATTTCCTTCTCCAGGGAATCTTCCCGACCCAGGAATTGAACCTGCGTCTCCTGCATCAGCAAGCAGATTCTTTACCACTTTTGGCCACAGCCTGCAGCAATGCGGGATCCTTGTTCCCCAACCAGGGCTTGAACCCGTGCTCCCTACATTGGAAGAGTGGAGTTGTAACCTCTGGACCACCAGGGAAGTCCCCATAGTAGTTATAAATAATTTTTAAATGTCTCCCACATGGAGTTAGATCCCCTTTTCCATTCTTGATACAGTTTTTTACCTTTTTTTCTTGGCTAAAGTTTTTCATAAGTTTTTCAAAGAAAAAACGTGTTTTATTGATGCTCTCTGTTTTCTATTTCATGAGTTTTTGCATTTGCCTTTGTTATTTCTTTTATCTCACTTTCTTAAGCTTTACTCTGCTGTCTTTTTTCCCTGGCTCCTTGAATTGCCTGCTTGACTCATATTTTTCACCTTCCTTAATTTTAGAGATTTCCGGCGCCCATTAAGGACCATGTTAGCTGCATCTCCTGTGTCTTGATGTCCTACTGGACACCTACACGCTGCTCCAGACTTCTATGGCCCTTCTCCAGCTGCTGCCAGCACTCCTGCCAGCTCCGCCCGCCAGAGCAGGCATCCAGGTTTGAGAACGGCAGAGCTGCACACTCTGTAAATCACAGCCGTGGAGATCACAGCACTTCTGCAGCATCTGATTGTCAGTACAAGTCACGGGGTCAGCCAGATTCAAGAGAAAGGGGAATAGACCCGACCTCTTGTCAGAGAGCGACAAAGAATTTTCTGTTCTTTTCCATCCACCCTCACAATGACCATATGGCCTATTTAGTCTATCTATATAAAGTTCAAAACAGACAAGACGAATCTACAGCAATAGATATGTGAATAGTGGTTGGGTGGGGCTGGGGCTGGACTAAAAAGAGTACAAGGGGATTTTCTCGGGTGCTGGCAAGACTACAGTGATTGCGGGGTGTCAGTTACGTGGATGTATATGTATTTGTCAAAACTCACCATACTGGACACTTAAGAGCTGTGGGTTTTAGTGTATAAGATTGTACCTTAATAAAGAAACAGGCAACAGCAAATACTACAGAGTTGTCTTCGTCTTAGTTCTGGTCCCCACTTTACACAACACACACACACACGCACCCACACCAGAGCCAGAGGCAGAGGCTTGAGAAGTAATCTTCCCAAGCTTATTTGGGAAGTAGTACTTATTTGGGAAGTAATCCCAGTGGGCAAGAGTGAGGGATGTGGAGAACAGGAGAGGAGGGAAAACCATTTCAAGACGCATCATCAGTTTTACCACTGCTGGTGGTGACTGGTGTCTGGTTTGACCAGGACCTTCTCAGGAGCCTTATGAAATGCGTCTCAGAACTGTCTGCCCGGGAGGACAAACAGGAACCACTATCTCACTGGCTCGTGTCCCCCATGGGTCCAAGTTGACTTCTTGACATTAACTCCCTGGTACTTCTGGGTTGTTATGAAGTACCAAGGAGTTTCTTGTTGCACTTGGGCGTGACAGCCAGCTCCCAGATGGTTCCAATGACTCTTGCTCCTGCATTCACAGCTCTGGGTGGTGCTAGTAGGTTCTAGCACTTGTGGACACAGCACCGCATATCTGCCATCAGTCTGATGCACCTACCAAATCCTGGAAGACAGCTCAGCTGCGCTGCAGGAGGTTACTCCTTATCAGGTAGCTTCCGTGAACCTCTGATGAGCCAGCCTCCTGCTCTCTTGAGTTCAGATGCTTCCAGATGACGGAGTATCTGCTGAGACCGGTGGATCTGATACTATGCATCATCTGCACATTATCACACCTCGTTTGCCTCCAGGAGTTAGGAGTGGAAATTTATTGAGACAGAAGGGAACTTTCTGTGGGGAGGTAATACCACTATACGGGTGTAATCACTCCATATAGTGATAGAGGTTTGGTTAAACAGTGTACAAATTTGTCAAGACACAATGAGTGTGCACTTCAGATCTGGGCATTTCATTGTGTGTAAATTTTATCTCAAAAGTAAAAAAATATAAAGAAATAGCTCTAGCTAATGATATGTATGCTGAGTTCTTCAGGAGAAGTGTACAGATGACAGCAATTTACTTTGAAATGCATCAAAAATTAAGATGCATGGGCTGCCTCAGGCAAGTCACTGAACTTCTGTTTCAGGTTCAGTCTCTCCATGTGTGCTAGGGGTCGAGTCAGGCCCACCTTGAAGGTAGGGTTAAATGGAATCCGGTTTGTAAAACAGTTTGTGCCTGGTACAAAGGCATTCTTGATAAATAGTTTTTATTCCCCTACATAGGTAGGTAAAGATACTTGCCCAGAAATACTTGATTTTGGTCTGGAGCACCATTCAGAACAATGACTGTAGGGATTTGAACTGAGAAGACGTCTCATCAAGTACCGTATTTCTGATGTAGTTATTCAGAGATCCTCTACGTCCACTGTTTCTCAGCTTCTTTGATTCTCAGCGGAGCTTGAAAAGAAAACCTATCCCATCTCAGCATGTGTTACGATAGGTCAGTGTCCCCGAATTCTTCACCATGTTTGGTCTCCCGTCTTTCTTTCAGAACAGCAGCCACAGGACGAGTAGCGTGCGCATGTTTTATAAACTCCTTCTCCCTCCTGTCGATTTCTTGGCAAGTGTCTGATTCCATTATGATATGGAGAATCAACTTCGGGCCGCGGGAGGCTCGTTGAGGTTGCTGTGATGCCGGGGCATCTATTCATCATCCTCTCCCATGCTGCTTCCAGCCTTGTCACCAGCACAACAAACACTTAATGGATCCTGGCTCCCGCGAGGCCTCAGATTTCACCACCAGGAGGCTCTGGAGTGGGTCTGCTGCTTCCTGCTTTGGTGAAAAAAAAACAAAACCAAAACCTGGCAGAGGGGTAATCGTAAAGTTTTATTCTCCCATCTCTTTCTTCTCATTTGTAAGGGCTTGCAGACACACATGACTTATTTATATTCTGACTCTGAAAGAAGCTTGCACTGCGAATGCCTGCTGGGTAATTGAAATGACAGTCTTCAAAAATTTTGTACTTCCTGTCAGCATGCATTCAGTTATCAACAGTGGTAGTCCTGAAGGATAAACTGCTCTTGTGAGCACTTGCGGAGGCTTCCCAAGGGTCTTTAGCAGCCATTTTGACTTTATTTACAGTGGCTGTCTCTTCTGGTGACTTCACGGTGATGTGCTGGGTGGTACCCGGTGGTGCAGAAGAGCCCTTCTGGATAGAGAATGATGGAAACATTGTAATAGGAGAGAATCTTTGTATTCTGAGTTCATCACTAAAGGGATGTTGCCGTTATGCCTTAAATTACACATAATGGCCCATCTTTGGGAACCCTGCCTCCTAGGTAATAAGCTCTAAAGTAAAAAATAACCTTTGTTTAGGGGATTCTCCGGTGGTGCTGGTGGTAAAGAACCCTCCTGCCAGTGCAGGAGACATAAGAGATGTGGGTTCGATCCCTGGGTTGGGAAGATTCCCTGGAGGAGGGCATGGCAACCCACTCCAGGATTCTTGCCTAGAGAACGCCATGGACAGAGGAGCCTGGCAAGCTACAATATATGGGGTCGCAAAGAGGCGGACACGATTGAAGCAGCTTAGCACACGTGCACGCACCTTAGCTTAGTTCATAGGCAACGTTCCTACCAGGCCCACCTGTCAGGGACTGCAGGGAGGAAGAAATGCCCATCTCCCCTCCAGAGGCTGCCTGGAAATGTTTGACTTCACTCTCTCCCCTTTCAGTATAGAAGAAGCCTGAATTCTGACTCAAGATGGTTCTTTGTGATGCAAGGACACTATCTTCTTGGTCTGCCAGCTTTCTGAATAAAGTCACTATTCTTTGCCCCAACAACTCGTCTCTCGATTTATTGGTCTGTCATGTGGCAAGCAGTATGAGCCTGGACTCGGTAATAACGTCTTTCAGCATGCTTTTTCTTCATGGTTTTCCCATTCTGTTTCCTTTATGGGACCTCTAATAATTTGCCCAGGACAGAAGTCAGTGTAGCAGAGAGCTGAGCACACAGAGTCAGACAACCCTGACTGCAAATCCTGGGTCTGCAACTGTGGTCGGTGAAATCTTTGCTTCTAATTCTTTACTCCCTCTCAGTATCAGAATGAGAAATTGTTGCCCTTTGGGCATATGGCTCTTTAGTTCTTCTTCACTTTCTGCCATAAGGGTGGTATCATCTGCATATCAGAGGTTATTATGTTTCTCCCAGCAATCTTGATTCCAGCTTGTGCTTCATCCAGCCCCACATTTCACATGATGTACTCCACATATAAGTTAAATAAGCAGGGTGACAATATACAGTCTTGACGTACTCCTTTTCCTATTTGGAACCAGTCTGTTATTCCATGTCCAGTTCTAACTGTTGCTTCCAGACCTGCATACAGATTTCTCAAGAGGCAGGTCAGGTGGTCTGGTATTTCCATCTCTTGAAGAATTTTCCACAGTTTATTGTGATCCACACAGTCAAAGGCTTTGGCACAGTCAATAAAGCAGAAATAGATGTTTTTCTGGAACTCTCTTCCTCTTTCAATGATCCAGCAGATGTTGGCAATTTGATCTCTGGTTCCTCTGCCTTTCTAAAACCAGTTTGAACATCTGGAAGTTCACGGTTCACGTATTGCTGAAGTCTGGCTGGGAGAATTTTGAGCATTACTTTACTAGCCCGTGAGATGAGTGCAATTGTGCAACAGTTTGAGCATTCTTTGGCATTGCCTTTCTCTGGGATTGGAATGAAAACTGACCTTCTCCAGTCTTGTGGCCACTGCTGAGTTTTCCAAATTTGCTGGCATATTGAGTGCAGCACTTTCACAGCATCATCTTTCAGGATTTGAAATAGCTCAACTGGAATTCCATCACCTCCACTATGGAAGGACTGATATTGAAGCTGAAACTCCAGTACTTTGGCCACCTGGTGTGAAAGAGCTGACTCATTTGAAAAGACCCTGATGCTGGGAAAGATTAAGGGCAGGAGGAGAAGGGGATGACAGAGGATGAGATGGTTGGATGGCATCACCGACTCAGTGGACATGGGTTTGGGTGAACTCCAGGAGTTGGTGGTGGACAGGGAGGCCTGGTGTGCTGTGGTTCATGGGGTCGCAAAGAGTCAGACACAACTGAGCGACTGAACTGAACTGAACTGGGCATGTGGCTTTGCAGCCCATCCTGCTAGAGTGAGCAGAGTACATGAGATATGGGAGCCTGGTCCAGCTGAGGGCTTTAGGGTGTGGTGTGTTTGGTTACATGTCCCCCATCTCCCTGAGAAGAAGACTCAGGGAGTCTGGTTCCAGAAGGATGCAGGAGGAGCTGAGCCAAAGCCATCCTGCAGCCTGGAGATGATCCCAGCTGACCCAGAGAGCTGTTAGAAAAATAAACATTGGCAGGGTGACTCACGTTCCTTTATAGGACCAGAGAGTAAATAGTCTGGACTTTGTAGGCCATCAGTCTCTGATGCAACTCCTCAACCCCACCATTGTGGTATGGGAGCAGCCGCAGACAGTACATAAACAAATAAGCGATGCTGGACCTAATAGAATTTATTTGTTTATTTGGCTGCACTGGGTCTTAGTCGTGATTCGAAGAATCTTCAACCTGAGCTATGGCATGTGGGGTCTAGTTCCTTGACCAGGGATCGAACCCGGGCCGCCTGCATTGGGAGCTCAGAGTCTTAGCCACTGGACCACCAGGGAAGTCCCGGGACATTGAAATTTAAATTTCATGTGATTCTTGTCACAATGTATTTTTATTTTGAGGTTTTTTTTAAAAAAACTATTTAAAAATGTAAAGACCATTCCCAGCCATGGGCCATGGAAAGACAGGTGGTGGGCTAGGTCTGGCCCACTGGCCATGATTTGATTTCCCCCTAAACCTCAACTTTTTCATCACAAGATGGAGGGAATAATAAAGTATTTCCCTCTGGGGAAATGAAATGATGTATAGGGGTAGCTTTGATGGTAAGTATTTAATCTATGATGGTTAATCATTATTAATTATGAGCAGTCGTTATGACTTTACTCTACAGTTCTGTAATTCTAGTACAGGGCGAGAGAAGTGCTCTTTGCTTCAACCCAAACCAAGAGAGGGAGTGATTCCCTTGCAAGCAAATCTTTAACAAGTGGGGCTCCAAGGGGACAGCTGTGAATTGGGGGGTCCCTACAAGGAGAAGCCGTGGGCAGCTCACTCCCAGCCAGGCTCCTGTGGATCTGCAATCTTCTCAACTCCTATCTCAAGACAGACTGGGGCACAGAGGAGGTGTGCCTAGGGGAGCTTGGTCTGTGTCCTCTAGAGTTCCAGGTGTAAAACATAGAAACAGATGTCTGCTTCCACCTGGAGCACTCGAGGGCAGGAATGTGGCTGGAGCAGCTGGTGAAGACTGGGCAAGTGGGGACTGTGATGAGATGGCCCAGGAAGAAAGGATAGAGGATCCCCCAACCTGTGTCTTCACAGGTCTTAGAAGGCACTCGAGAGGTTCTCATTCGCTCCTGTGGTTCCGTGTCAATGACAGTGACCCGAGAAGAGACGGGAGTCAGGGCTTGTCCAGGCTGCCCTCGAGTGGACCACTGGGAAAGGACATGTGGATGTTCCTTTCAGAAGGGGATGGAGATGATGTCCAGAGTGAGTCTGAACAGCACCCTAGGAAACTCAGGGGGCGGGGGAATGGTGGTCTCCATGGAGACCACCTTGAGAGCAGAAGCTGCCTGGGGCAGATGGACCAAAGATGGAGTTGATGGGCAGTGAGCCCTTCCACTCCTGTCTCAGAGACTTGGCTGGGCTGGGCAGGAGCTGGGACCCTTGAGAGCTTTGAGCTCAATGTGAGGTAGTGATTTAAAGCCAAAAGGATTTGTAATAACTGAAAGTGATGGGGAAACAGCGGGATCTGCCTGGGCCCTTGGTAGGAGACAGAAAGCAGAATTTGATAAAGTGCAGCTGACGGCATTGATTAGAGAAAACATAAAACCATTTTATGTTTATACCCCCGAGTCTGAGATGCTCAATAAACCAGCTACGCAATTGATTCCAGTCCTCTTATTTTCTCTCCACCCCAGCTCCTCTACCCTGGGGGAAATGTTACAAGCCAGTTTCACCTTTTTGACAAAGGAAGATGAAAGGAGAGCCCTGTGGGATGGCTATTTGCAAGGACACACTGAGGCCTAGTGTACACCTTTTATCACTGGAACCCCCCTGAATTAGGTGTAACCTCAGTTCCCTTTCACTCTGAAGATCTGACCTCAGGTTATGCATGATCCATGTGGCCTATAAAACCATGCGCGCGTGCATGTTAAGTTGATTCAGTCGTGTCTGACTCTTTGCAACCCTATGGACTGTAGTCGGCCAGGCTCCTCTGTCCACGGGATTCTCCAGGCAAGAATTCTGGAGTGAGTTGCCATGCCCTCCTCCACGGGATCTTCCTGACCCCGGGATCGAACCTGAGCCTCTTGCATCTTTTGCATTGGCAGGTGGGTTCTTTACCACTAACGCCACCTGGGAAGCCCATAAAACCATGGAAATACAGCTAAAAGAGAGAATTTATGCCTCTGAGCTCTAAGAAACCAAATGTTTGCTTCCTTTCTGGGTCTTTTCCCCTACTGTTTCTTTTAAAATTTCCCAGTTTGAACTTTATCTTCTCTACCAGTATGGTTTAAAGACCTAGAACTTGAGGTACAGCCTTAACTAATGGAGATCTGAGGCTCCCCTAGCCTGCTTAAAATGCAAATTAAGTCACAAAAAATAAAGCCATATTCTTTGTATGTCTTAATATAGAGACATATTCTTTATGTATTAATATATGTCTTAAGATCTTAACATATGTATTTATATTATTTAAATGTCTTAAGAATTTGTTAACTTGAATTTATAGCCATCACACCTAGAAAGCTTTCTCAACTTTGAGAATCTAAAAGTATACACCCAGGGGCTTGGGGAAGAATGGATATGTGTGTGTGCATGGCTGAATCCCTACCTGAAACTATCAAAACATTGTTAATCAGCTATACTCCAATACAAAATAAAAAGTTTATTAAGAAAACAAAAATATCCACCCAGGATTTTCTTCTAGTGTTTTAGTGCTTTCATTTTTTACATTGATATCTCTGATCCAAACTGGATTAATTTGTGTGTTAGAAGGGAGATGAGAAGCATGGTTTTAAAACAAATATGTGGGGACTTCCCTGACAGTCCAGTGGTTAGGGCTCCACACTCTCATTGCTGAGGGCCTGGGGTTCAATCCCAGGTCGGAGAACTCAGATCCCACTAGCTGCATGGTACAACCAAGAAAATAAAAATAATAAAGCATTTCTTTTTAAAAAATATTAAAAATAAAATAAATGTGTGCTCGCCTGAATCATGTAAGTCCTCAGTTACCAACTTCCCGCCTCTGTCTCACACCTGACAGGCAGTATTCACGTGGGTGATGCCCCCCTGTGAGCCTGTACAGGACTGAGCAGGTGGCTGGAGGCTCAGGAGCACAGGTGGGACACAGACACGGAGGGAAGGTTGTTCTCACAAAGTCAGTGGAGGAGGCTGGAGGGCGGCATTTTCCAAGGAAAGCCGCAGAAAGAGCAGAGCAGGTGTTAAGAACTGAACTCGGTGGCCTTGCTTGAGCTAGGAAGTGGGAACAGGAAGCAGGAGCCTATGGATAACAGAGTGGTTTGGAGGGTGAAGGGGAGAATGGAGAAATTTAGCGTAGTAGCAGTTTGGCTAAATATCACACAGAAGGACAGTCCCAACAGCTAGAATTTCCTCTGCTGCAGCCGGGATCTCATCAGCTTTGGGGGATAACTGGTTGCAGAAGCAAGAGGATCAGCTTTGGGGTGTCAGTCCTAGCCTAGCTTAGGGGACCTTGACCAGGTTAATTACCCTCCCTCAAAAGCCTCTACTTCCTCCTTTATACACCAGAAACAATTCCTGTCTCGGGGCCTGTTCTGAGGATTAGGCGAGAACATGTGTAAAGCTCGCAGGACAGTGCCTTGTTTCCTGGGAGCGGTTATATGTTTATTAAGTTTTCTTTTTACCCGCCCCACTTTCTTTTGATTCCACAAGAGGGACGCAGTGGCTGAGGATGCAAAGATATACACATTTCCCCAGGTGAAAAGGGTTTAAAGGCCTTCCAGATCGCTTCTCGGCCTTTTCGGTAAGATCGAGTATACAGGGCTTCCAGGTGGTTGTTTTTAGGTCTGGAGATGGTGGTGAGAATGGCAGGGGTGGGTGCTTTGGGCTGTGAAGCAGAACTTCTTTATAATGCCCAGCCTGGAGGGGAGCAGAACCCTAACCACACACTGTACCTCCTCTCCTAGGTTCCGCATGTCTGTAGCTGGTATTTATTGTCTGCAGATTCCAATTGGCCTGGGACTAGAGGAAAGAAACATGGGGGTATGAAATTGCCGCCAGTACTGTGGGGGCTTCAGGAACCAACTTGGCACCAGTTGGTTGGAGAAATATAATTCCCACGTGAGACCCATCTCCTGACTCTAAAATAGAAACACACCGGCAAAGCCAACCTGTAAAGGAGGGAGGAGGCTTACTGGAGCATCCTCTTAGCTCTCGAGTGGTACCCAGTTGGTGACATGTGGATCTGAGTCATCACCAGCAGTAGATGTCAATTTCCACAGGAGTCAATTTCCATGAGTCTTGAAGTCATCTTGTAGCTGTGAGAACAAAGGTCACCTCTTCTTCCATGTTATTTTGTGATTACTGCTTGAAAGAGACAGAGACAAAGAGAGAAACTGACAGATGAGGGTGCGGGGACGAGAGAGAGAGAGAGATAGACAGTATGCATGAAGGAAGGAATCTCAGTAAAAGAATCCCAGGTCTAGTTTTCGTCTCTCTAGAAGTTCTCATTTTTCAAGCTGCCACGGGGATGTCGGTGCTCATGTGCAAACTCAATTCTCCATAATCCTGCACCGCTATGGCCCAGTGACAGCCTGAGTCTGGGGACACGTCACCCATTTGTTCTTCTGACCCTGCCACACACCCACCATCCATCAGTCATGGCTGCAGGGAGCAGAGTGTTTCCACGCTCCCCAGATGTGCGATCTCTCTCCCTCTGCTGGAGATGGCCTCTGCAGACTGGAGGCAGTGGGACTGGCCCCAGGTGGGCCCCTTTGCCTCCTCCATCCCTTTGCCTTGAGCAGTTCTCCAAGACCCCTGCAGCTCAGATCATCCTGAGGCTGACTGCCTTAGAACGACCTCCCAGTGACACCCATCAAGTTGTTCTGGAAATCTCCTTTATTCTGTGCTTCAAGGGTTCCAAGGAAGAGGAGCTTTCTAAGCAGAGGGGTCAGGCTGGTCTTGCAGTTATGTTGGTGATGGGGGGTGAAACATGGGTGCAGCCTTGGAGATGAGGGGGCCAGCGGTGCCTGAAGAGGGAATGGGCTCGTGGGAGTGTCAGTGGGCAAAGGACACTTGGGGCCCTCAGCTCCTTGCTCACTCCCCCTCCCTCGCCTTCCCCCTGCTTCCTGCCAAACCGCGTTGGTCCCCCACGCTGGCCCCTTGGCAGCTCATGCGGGGGTCACGTGGTGGGATGGGAGGGGGTGTTATCAGTCCAAAACAGGCCAGCCGCCGGCATGTTTTATGGGATTCCGAAAGCGTGGCGAGTGGAAGAAAAATCTTCCCCTAAGCTTCCCTCAGAAGATAGAGGGGGGAAAATGAGGAACGGGAGAGATGAAAAGACTTTTTTCTTGCCCAAATAGGAGCCACACTTCAGATGAAAATAACACGTCTTGAAGGTGGTGATAAGATAGGAGAGAAAATTGCTCTCGAAACATTTAAGGCGGTGCCTCCCTGTTATCTTCCGTGCCCCTACCCTGGGGAAGACGGTGTTTTCAGCTGATTGAAAAGAACCCAGTAGGTGGAACAAAAGCTGGTCTCTGAGAACATTAGCCCATTGTTTAAAGTGTTTAATTTCAAGCCTTCAACACTTTCTTTAAAAAAAAAAAAAAAATCCATGAGGCAACTGTAGGGAGAAAACAAGAGTTGCCTGCCAATTAGCGCTATCTTGCTTGCTTGTCCAACTGCTCCATCTTTTGTTAAAGCCATAAATGCATTTTTCCAAGCCACTTGGCTTCTCGGATGCTGTATATTTAATTTGCCTGGAACATTCCACAGATCAGGCGCTTTTCAAAGCATTTAATTAGAGCTGTGACTGCCCCGTGAGGGTGCACACCCAGCCCCTCCCAGACAGTGCCGTCAGTGCTCAGCTTAACAGGCAGCATTCTTGGCTGGCTTTGGTCACAGAAAATGTGTCACTTGTGGTTATGGGTTGACTTGCGTCCGCTCCAGATTCACATGCTGAAGTTCTAACACCTGTGGCCTCAGCACGTAATTTGGAAGTAGAGTCGTTGCAGATATAATTAGTTAAAGTGAAGTGAAAGTCTCTCAGTCGTGTCTGACTCTTTGTGACCCCACGGACTATACAGTCCATGGAATTCTCCAGGCCAGAACACTGGAGTTGGTATCCTTTCCCTTCTCCAGGGGATCTTCACAACCCAGGGATCGAACCCAGGCCTCCCGCATTGCAGGCGGATTCTTTACCAGCTGAGCCACCAGGGAAGACCAAGAATACTGGAGTGGGTAAGCTATCCCTTCTGCAGGGGATCTTCCTGACCCAGGAATTGAACGAGGGTCTCCTGCATTGCAGGCAGATAATTAGTTAAGATGAGGTCATTAGGGTGGGCCCTAACTCAATATGACTGGCGTCCTTATAAAAGGGGAAATTTGGTCACAGAGACACACATGGAGAAGAGACGGTATTCCAAAAGCCATGGAGCAGACTTCCCTGGTGGTTCAGTGGATAAGAATCTACCTGCCAATGCAGGGAACGTGGGTGCAATCCCTGGTCCAGGAAGATTCCACGTGCGATGGAGCAAGGAAGCTTGTGCATCGCAACTACTGAGCCAGAGCCTGTGCTCCAAGCACAGCAACAAACAGTAGCCGCTGCTCGCTGGAACTAGAGAAAGTCTAGAGAGCAGCAGCGAAGACCCAGGGCAGCCATAAATAAATAAACAAGTACACATATGAAAAAGAAAAATGTCAAGGGCATGCCTTTAAAAACAAAACAAAGAGTCAAGGAGAGGAGCCTGAAACACATTTTCCCACCAGCCTCAGAAGCAACCAATGCTGCTGACACCTTGATTTCAGACTTCTGACCTCCAGAACTGGGCAAGAATAAACCCTCACTGTTCAAGCCACCAGTGTGTGGCGCTTTGTTACAGCAGACACAAGGAACTCAGACAACGTAGGAAAAGCCCCTTCATGGTCCAGAGGGTGCGGGAGGCTGCCTCAGTTTTGCCACGTGGCTGAGCACGGACCTGGTTTAGGGGATGGCATCAGCTTTATTCAGTCCTGTTTCTCAGGCCTCTCCTCGTTTGCCCTCACTCACCTGACTCACTCCTGGGACCACCAGTCCGGAAGGACGCTGAGGCCCTGTCCTGCTCCTTCAGCAGCCCCTCCTATGGACCATCAGGTCCTGCTGTGACTGCCCTAGAGCTGCCGCAGGTCTCAGGCATCCTTGTCTGGATGGCACATCACTGACCTTCAGGCTGTCATCTTCCCCAAGGCTCTTGGGCCCACGTGGGTAAAACATTTCCTTAACATCCTAAGAGGCAGACCACTCAACCTTCCTGGCTTTCTAGGATGTGTTTTTTTCACTGACAATTGTCTGGACACTTGTCCTTTAGAGGCCTGCCAGGACCAGTCGGGTACTGAGAACATCTTCTGAGCCCCTTTTGATCACGAGAAACAGGCTAAGGGGCTGGATGCTAGAACATGCTCGATACAGCTGGTGCCTGACCATCTGCACCTGCCGGGAGCCGGGGCGGGGGGAGGTGTGACTGAACTGGGGACACTTCGTGGGGCAGGGACCACTCTGTAGCCTTTTTGTTTTCTTGGCCTTTCTGTGTGGCATGTGGGATGCTCGTTCCCCAACCAGGGATTGAATTCATGACCCCTGCAGTGGAACTGTGGCGTCTTAACCATTGGACCGCCAGGGAAGTCCCTCTGTAGTCTTTTAAAGATGAGAAATGATGGAGCTGCTTGTGGGAAGTGATTTCCAGAGTGAACAAGGCTAGACGTGACCACTGTTTTGAGGTGGGAGTCAGAAAACTAAGTGGAGAGGCCAAAGTGAAAAGGAGTCCCCCTAAAACCGTCTTCTTTTTATGATTCCAACACTCGTTCCCCTAAAGACTGGGGAGTATCAAAGAAAAGGGGGCCCCTTGCGGGGTCCTCCTGGGTACAAAAACCTTTCTGTGTCCCCCATTTCTTGTATGTATGAAAAAGGCTTCAGCCTCCTCAACCTTCCCTGAGTTCAAAGGACAGATTCAAACAGTTACTAACTGGGGAAGGGAGTGGATGCAGAGATAAAGGAGGAGCAGCCAAGAAAAAATAATGCAGCGGTCAAGCAGGGTCCTTCACAATATAGTCCGAGTTCTTTGACAGGAGCTGAGCCCCCCTCCCAGGTGGAGGATGGTAACTTCAGGCTGAGCATAAACACGTGGACCCCTGACTGATCGGAACTGGAAGGCTGATGATGGCGATTCCTGGATTTCCTCTTCACCAACCAATCAGAGGAGGGTCACAGACCTGCAACCCACCTCCCAGATTTTGCCTATAAAACCTCTTCCCTGAAAGCCAGTGGGGAGTTAGGGCTTTCTGAGCACTAGCTGAGCCAGCCCCCGCAGTAAACATTTCTCTCCTCCAAGTGCTGACATTTCAGTTTGTTTGACCTCACTGTGTGTCAGACACAGCGGACAGCACGGGGCTTAAGTGAGGGCTGGAGTGGAGGACATGAGTGGAGACCTGTTCTCCACTCCAAGGTAAAAAGGGAACCTAGATAACAAGTGCTACATCTCTGAGGGTTACTGGGGGCTCAAATGTTATTGGGGGGCCCTCAATTCATGTCCTAACTCTTGGTACCTGTGAATGTGACCTTACTAGGAAATAGTCATTGCAGATGTAATCAAGTTAAAATGAAGATAAACTTTGAAAATTTGTTTTTATTTTGGCAGTGCGGTACAGCTTGCAGGATGTCAGTTCCCTAACCAGGGATCGAACCCAGGTCACGACAGTGAAAACGTCGAGTCCTAACCACTGTACCGCCAGGGAACTCCCAAGATGAAGATATACTTGAGTAAGGTAGGGGCTGTTGTCGTTCAGTCATGTCCAACTATTTGTGACCCCATGAACTGCAGCGTGCCAGGCTTCCCTATCCTTCACTATCTCCCAGAATTTGCTCAGACTCAAAGTGTATTGAATCAGTGATGCCATCCAACCATCTCTTCCTCTTTGGCCTCCTTCTCCTGTTGTCTTCAATCTTTCCCAGCACCAGGGTCTTTTCCAATGAGAAGGGTCTTCGTATCAAGTGGCCACTGTATTGGAGCTTCAGCATCAGTCCTTCCAATGAGTATTCAGGGTTGGCTTCCTTTAGTACTAACTGGTTTGATCTCCTTGCAGTCCAAGAGAGTTGGACCATAAAGAAGACTGACCACTGAAGAATTGATGCTTTCAAACTGTGGTGGTGGAGAAGACTCTTGGGAGTCCCTTGGACAGCAAAGAGATTAAATCAGTCAACCCTAAAGGAAATCAATCCTGAATAGTCATTGGAAAGACTGACGCTGAAGCTCAAGCTCCAATACTTTGGCCACTTGATGCAAACAGCCGACTCATCAAAAAAGACCCTGATGCTGGGAAAGATTGAGGGCAAGAAGAAACGGAGATGATAGGGGATGAGATGGTTGGATGGTATCACCCACTCAATGGACATGAGTTTGAGCAAACACCAAGACATAGTGAAGGACAGGGAAGCCTGGCATGCTACAGTCCATAGGGTTGCAAGAGTTGGACACAACTGAGCAACTGAACAACCGTTCTAGAACACTCCTGGCTACCGGGTGTGGCTCAGCTGGTAAAGAATCCACCTGCAATGCGGGAGACCTGAGTTTTATCCCTGGGTTGGGAAGATCCCCTGGAGAAGGGAAAGGCTATCCACCCATTCTGGTATTCTGGCCTGGACAATTCAAGCTGAGTGACTGAGTGACTTTCTCTTCACCAGGTCTGGGAAGCCACTGCTGTTGCTGCTGCTGCTGCTAAGTCGCTTCAGTCGTGTCCGACTCTGTGCGACCCCATAGACGGCAGCCCACCAGGCTCCCCCGTCCCTGTGATTCTCCAGGCAAGAATACTGGAGTGGGGTGCCATTGCTTGCTCTGGGGAAGCCGCTAGATGGCAGTAAAGACCGAGTTTGGACCCAGTCTAACCGAGAAGGGGTGGAAGGGAGGAGAGAACCCAGAGGAGCCCAGGAAGGGGGGGCAGCTTGAGTCAGCAGTGCTGGTGAGGGACCCAGGAAGGGGACCAGAGGCCCAAAGTATGGGGAGTGTGGGCTGGGAGCCCCATGGCTGGACCCACAGAAGCCTCCTGCTTGGAAGGACGTCCCTTGGGGAGTCCGTCTGGCCTCTCAGTTTTGAAGCAGGTTGCTTTCCAGGGCCCCAGACCTTCCTCACGGGGCCTCCAGGGCCAGAGGTTGATGGTCAGATGGGACCCATCTGCGTGTCAGGCCAGGGGGACCCAGGAAGTTGGGGGGGGCACATCTGAGCAGAGCAGAGGCTGGGAGAAAGCTGGTGCCACCACCTGTCAGCTGGTGACCCAGCCAGCCTACTAAAACTCTCCTCCACTGTGAACTGGGGGTCTGGATGGCATCAACCTGGTCTGCTTATATGAGACAGTGCCAGGCATTCAGTCCAGCCCAGAGCACACGCCATTGTCAGCAATACCAACTCTGTCATCCTTGTTGTTCTTAATGGTATAGGGTGACCTCAGAAAGGTGGGATGGGGAAAAAAAGACAAAACCAAACCAAACTTGACTCTTCTGCCTGCATGGGCAGTCTGGACATGGAAGCCCAGCTTTGAATGGCATCGTGGTCCACCCAGCCTTGTCTTAAACATCTTCCCAGGGTGACTCCTTCCTATGGGTCTCTTGGGATATCTGCACAGATATACCTAAGCTCCTTGCCAACTCAGGAGCCACCCATGTGCCAGGTTCCTACTGGGCGGGGCCTCTATCTGCCATTATCTGTGATGGTCAAGGGCGATACAGGAGTTGTGTCCTGAAGGAGGGGCCCGCAGGGGAAAACCAAGGGAGCAAGCCCCAAACTGGACATCAGTCTCAGGGCCAGGCTCACAGTGGGAGCCTCTCCTGGAGTCTATTGAGAAAGGATTGAGGTGGGGCGGAAGATCTAAGAGGCCACGTGTGTGAAGGTTCAAGGGGCCACTGGCAGGGGAGAAACTCTGGAGAGTGCTGCGTGCCAGCCTTCAGGTCCTTCTGCAGCTGGTTTGGTGAATGAGGCTGAGCAATGAGTGCCCAGAGGGGAGAGTGCAGACTGGAGCACCTTCCCCAGGCTCGTGGGAGCATTTTTCTGGTTCTCTGGAAGGAAGTGAGGTATGCTTATGGGTTGGGCAAGGGCCTGTGTGTGCCTCCCATGAGTCCCTCTGTGCAGAGGGTTCACTGTCTGTAAACAGAGAGAAAAGGTATCAGTAAGTGAAGTTCTCCTGCTTACTTCGGGCACTGTATTCTTTATTCACGTCACGTACATCACACAGGATCCTTCCGGATCCGTTAGCTCCTCCAGATCTTTGGGAACCTCTGGAGGATCATCATTCGTCAGCGAGTCTGGCCACATTCTGTCTCCCTGAAATCACAGCCATCCTGCAAGATGCTTCGTGGGCTCTTTGGACCTGGTGTTGACAGTGATGAAGAGGCACCAGGGAAGTTTAATGAAGATGTTTTTAGTTCTTAAAAAATAAATGCAACAGTGACAGCTAGCGTCTGTGGAGTGTGTGTGATGAACTAAGCATTTTGTGTGCATTGCTATTGCTGCTGTTTAGCTGCTGAGTCGTGTACGACTCTTTTGCGACCTCATGGACTGTTGCTCCCCAGCCTCCTCTATCCATGGAATTCTCCAGGCAAGAATACTGGAGTGGGTAGCCATTTCCTTCTCCAGGGGAATCTTTCCTGTCCAGGGATTGAACCCGGGTCTCCTGCATTGAAGGTGAATTCTTTCCCAACGGAGTCACTAGGGAAGCAATGGTCCCCAAAGATGTCCTCCATCTCCTGGAACCTGTGAATATGTCAGTTTCATGGTGAGCAGTAAGGGGTTAATCTTGCCCAGAGAGAGGCTCCAGGGAGGTCAGCTGAGCCCTTGAAAGGTCCTGCCTGATCAGAGTGTTTCGTTTACCTGGGCTCCTGGGCCAGCCAGGTAGTCCTTGCTAATGACGTGATTTGGTAGTGGGGATCAGGGCTTGGAGAGCTTGGGCCATGTGGTATCTGCTTGAGTTTTGGAGGGGTTTCAGACTAAAGTCAACCATGTGTCTACATGACTGAAACCCATTGAAGACTCTGGGCTCCAAGGCTCGGGGGAACATTCCTGGTTGGCAATATTTCATCCGTGTTTTTGTACACTGTTGCCAGGAGAATCAAGAGCTGGCCACACGACTCCCCTGGAAGAGAACACCTGGAAACTTATACCTAGTCTCCATGGGTGCTGCCCCGGGTACCTCTTTCCACTGCTGATTTTAATCTGTGTCCTTTCACTGCAATAAACCATAAGTATGAGAATAATAGATCCCCCCACCACTGCCCCGCATTCTATGAGTCTTTCTAGTGAATTATCAAAACTGAAGAAGCTCTTGGGGGTTTCCAAAGTTTGGACATGGCAAAAGGGACTTTGCAGGTATGATTAAAGTGAGAAATCTTAAAATAGGGAGATTATTTGAAATGCTTAACAAGGGGTGGGGAGGCCTAACCTCATGAGCCTTTAAAAGTGGAGATGTTTTTCCAGTTGAAGTCAGAAGATGAGGCAGAGACATCTGAAGTGTGGTGGTCCCTCCACCTGCCGTTGGTAGCGGGAGCCCATGGAAGGTTTGAGACAGAATGTCAACATCATTTGGGAACAAAGACTGGCCCCAGCTGACAGCCAGCAAGGAAGAGGGAACCTGGGTCCTACAGCTCCACAGAACTGAACTTGGTAATTACCCGAATGACCTTGGAGACAGCATCTTCTCAGCATTTGCTGATTACAGCCCAGCCTGGCCGACACCTTGATTTTGCCCTTGTAAAACTTGGAGCCGAGAAACCAGCAGACCAACTGGACTTCTACCCCGTGAGCTAATTAATTTGTGTTGTTGTAAGCGGCTAAATTTGTGGCAATTGGTTACAGCTGCACCAGGAAATTGATGCATTCACCCTTCGTGTGTGCTTTCCATTTCTGTTTTCCAGACCAAATTGCCTGATCTCTGGCCCCCTTACAGCAGTGTGTCCCATCCTGGGTGTCTCCAGGGTTCGTTGCTCTCAGCCCTGGCTCCACGGTTGAGGCCTGAGTGCCAAAGTTCAAAAGTATTTCTGACATTTTCAGTATGAAACAGGGTCTTGGAAGCCTGGAGGATGAGGCAGGGAAGATGTGTTTGGCTCAACAAAAGCTATTTTGAATTTCAACACAAAGATTCCAAATCTAGAAACCTTCTCCAGCACACAGACTGCATGGAAAATTAAAGTTGCTTAAATATAATTATCTGGCTTTATGCTGAGTTAAAGAAACCAGACACAAAAGAGTCCATTCTCTGTGATTCCACTTCGGTAACATTCTAGAATAGGCAAGACTAATCTATGTGACAGAAATCAGAATAGTGTTAGTCTTGGGGTGTGAGTGGGGAGGTAGGGGTTGACTGGGGAAGGACAGGAGGGAACTCTCTGGGGTGACAGAAGTATTCTAAATTTTGATAGGAGTGTGGGATGCGCTGGGATACATATTTGTCAAAAATCCTCTAATTGTGTACTCCAGATATGTTCATTTCAACATATGTAAATTATACTTTGATTGGAAATTAGAAATAAAATTAGAATAATTGCTTAGAAAAATAATTGAGTAATGCAAATAAGCCTTTCTCATTTAGAGGAAAGGAGCTACAGCTTTGCAGATAAAACAGACTTCTCTCTAGAACTTTGCACATGTGACCCCTACCCCATTTTAAATTTTATTTTAAAAGGTATTAAAAATTGTGTTAGTCTCCTTTGCTACATGGATTTTAAACTACATGTGTGTGTTAGTAGCTCAGTCATGTCCAACTCTTTGCAACCACATGGACTGTAGCCCACTAGGGTCCTCTGTGCATGGGATTCTCCAGGCAAGAATACTGGAGTGGATTGCCATTTCCTCCTCCAGGGGATCTTCCTGACCTAGGGATAGAACCCAAGTCTCCTGCATTTCAGGGATATTCTTCACTGTCTGAGCCACTGGGAAAGGCACATGAAATGCAATAAATCTCATTCTATTTTACTTATTTTAAACTATTTGTTTATGTTTGGTGGTGCTGGGTCTTCATCGCTGTGCACGTGCTTTCTCTCATTGCGGTGCGAGGGCTTCTCACTGAGGCGGCTTCTCTCGCGGCTGAGCATAGACTGTAGGTACCGTTGTGTGGGCTCCGTCCCCCAGCAACAAGTGGGATCTTCCCAGACCAGCAATAGAACTGGTGTCCCTTGCATTGCTAGGCAGATTCTTAACCACTGAGCCACCCATGGAGCCTAAATCTCATTTTAGATTTTATCTAAAACACCCTTTAACAGGCAAACTTGGCTCTGAAGGTCAGTGGTGGTGGATGTTAGGCCGGACCCAGGGGGCCATGACCGGCCGCCCCTCCTCGCCCTCCCGCCGGCAGGGAAGTCCCTAACGGAAGGCGCCTCCCAGATCCCGGGGACCAATGACAGCACACTAAAGCCGCCCCACCACAGCCACGTAGAAGGACCTGTCAGCCCGAGACGCCTTGGCCTGGCGACCTATCCGAACCCCCGTCCATCTAGCCTGACCATCTCTCGCAACGAACGTATAAAAACCACCCCCAACACGGTCCGGGCACAGACTTCCTCGACCTGCCTCGTTAGGGTCCGGGAATCCCGCCCGGGAGTGTTTCCCCATTAAAGCCTGTTAGACGCTCTTTTCGGTGTCCTGGTTGTCTTTACCTAACAGAGGACAGACACTGGTCTATTTCTGCTATTCTCCACCCATGTGGGTTCTAATTGTATAAGAAGGCTATCAGTGTGTGATAGGCTGGGAAAGGACGGGGATTCTTGTTGGGTTTAGTCTGCCTGAAGTAGGGGCCGAGCACAGGACCTGGAGGTGCCCGTCAGATGGGCTCCAGGCCCATCCCACAGCCCCACCTGCATTTGTATCCAGGGGAGGTTGCTGCTGCTGCTGCTAAGTCGCTTCAGTCGTGTCCGACTCTGTGCAACCCCATAGATGGAAGCCCACCAGGCTCCCAAGTCCCCGGGATTCTCCAGGCAAGAACACTGGAGTGGGTTGCCATTTCCTTCTCCAATGCATGAAAGTGAAAAGTGAAAGGGAAGTCGCTCAGTCATGTCCGATTCTTAGTGACCCCATGGACTACAGCCCACCAGGCTCCTCCGTCCATGGGATTTTCCAGGCAAGAGTGCTGGAGTGGGGTGCCATTGCCTTCTCCACAAGGGTAGGCTGTGAATGTCTTAACCGAGTGTGTTGAGAAAACATTCCCTCAGGCACTGAGGTGTGACTCTTCTATTCTACATCCCCCAGACTTGGTCTGGCCTTGAGATTTGCTTTGGCCAACAGACTGTGGCAGACCTGGCACGCGATGGGTGCCGTGTGCTCAGTCACGTCTGACTCTCTGTGACCCCGCGGACTGCAGCCCGCCAGGCTCCTCTGTCCATGGAATTTCCCAGGCAAGGATACTGGAGCAGGTTGCAATTTCCTACTCCAGGGGGATCTTCCTGCCCCAGGGATTGAACTCATGTCTCCTGCATTGGCAGATAGGTTCTTTACTGCTGTACTACCTGGGAGGCCCCATAGCACGTGATGAGTTTTGGCAAACCATGCGCTTTGAGGGGACCATGCTCCAAAAAAACTGCCCTCAATTCAGATACCAGCCGCAAATTCTGGGTCCCAGGATCACACTCACTTCAGCTGGCTGTGAATTTGGGGTTCCCCACAACCACCTTCACTTTGGATAATTCACTTAGAAAGACTCACGGAGCTCAAGAAGGTGCTATATTTACTATTACAGTAGTATTACAGTGGGTGGATGCAAATTAGAACCAACGAAAGGGCAAGGGGAAGGGCAGGTCGGGGTTCAAACGTGAAGCTTCCCATCCTCCCCATGGCATCCTCCCCCTGGACAGCGTTACCATCTCCCAGTTACAATACGTGACAGTACTCGAATCTTGCCAACCGGGGAAGCTCACGCCACCACAGTGACCCGAGGTTTTACTGGGGTTCAATCACATACTGCTATATGGCTGATCTTCAGTTTTGTTTCTTGAGAAGTTGCAACTGATGCGGCATGTCCCAAAACCCCTTCATAAATCATGTTGTTTTAAATTCTAGGGTCTAAGGCCCATCAGGCAGACATGGCAGCAGCCTAGACATCACTTCCAGTAGCTGAGGGCAGAGGCCACACCTCTCTTTGGTTAATATTAATCCTTCACTCAGACATAATATAATTTCTAAGCCTAGACTTTAAAAGACCTTGCAGCTTCCACTGGTGCCCTCTTGGAAAACCCCTTGTTGTTCGTTGTTCAGTTGCTAACTTTGTAACCCCATGGATTGCAGCACACCAGGCTTCCGTGTCCTTCACTATCTGCTGGAGTTTGCTCAAACAAGTCCATTGAGTCAATGGACATGAAAGTCCCTGAACCTTGTGAGAAAGCCCAGACTAGTCTCCTTGAGGATGGGATGCCCCACGGAGGGAGATGTTACCTGACAGCCAGCGCCAACCTCTTGACAGAGTGCATAAAGGCCAGCAGGCTGTCTAGCCTCAGAGTCTCCAGATGACTGCAGCCGTGTAAGTAGAACTAGGCTAGGTTGCCAGATAAAATACAGGAGTCCCCGTTAAATTTGAATTTTATATAGTCAGTGAATGCTTTGTGTAGCGTAAATAGTTGCTTGGGACATATTCTGAAAAATTATTTGTGGCTTCTTTGAAATTGATGTTTTTGAACTGTGGTGTTGGAGAAGACTCTTGAGAGTCCCTTGGACTGCAAGGAGATCCAACCAGTCCATTCTGAAGGAGATCAACCCTGGGATTTCTTTGGAAGGAATGATGCTAAAGCTGAAACTCCAGTACTTTGGCCACCTCATGCGAAGAGTTGACTCATTGGAAAAGAGTCTGATGCTGGGAGGGATTGGGGGTAGGAGGAGAAGGGGACGACTGAGGATGAGATGGCTGGATGGCATCACTGACTCGGTGGACATGAGTTTGAGTGAACTCCAGGAGATGGTGATGAACAGGGAGGCCTGGAGTGCTGTGATTCATGGGGTCGCAAAGAGTCGGACACGACTGAGCGAATGAACTGATGTATTTTTATTTGCCAGATCTGACCATCCTACCATGAGGAAGACTGGAAAAGCCCTGCCCAGTGGTGCCCAGCCTGAATTGTTGACTCAGGGAGTTAGGAACAAATAAAAGAGTCTTGTTTTAAGCCCCCAAGTTTTGGGGTGCTTTGTTTCACAGCAGTAGATAATAGATGTGACATCTCCAATAGTGAGTCTGAAACAGGGCTCTCAAACTTCTCCGGGCGTTAGAATCACCCAGAGAGGCTGTCAGCAAGCAGTTTGGGGGGGGGGAAACTAATAGCATTTCAGGTTTAACCTAGATAGAATGTTTTTAATGTAAAATCAAGTGTTTTTCATTTTGTAAAATTGTAGACATCTTTACTTGGAAAATCTTTGTTTCCTTAGGAAACTACCTTCTGTTGAGCAGTGATTAAACCATAGCAATTATATGAGCTAATAACAATAGTTTAAAAAAGGCACTTTGCTGAGGCCCACCCCCAGAGTTTCTGATTCAGTGATTCTGGGTTGGGGTCCAAGAATCTTCATTTCTGATAAGTTCTCTGATGCCGCTGGTCTAGGGTCCATACTGTGAGAAGCAGGGGTCAGTTTGACTCAAGGCTCAGTGGTAAAGAATCCACCTGCCAGGCAGGAGCTGCAGGTTCAATCCCTGGGAAAGGGAAGATCCCCTGGAAAAGGAAATGGCAACCCACTCCAGTATTTCTGCCTGGGAAATTCTGTGGACAGAGGAACCTGGCGGGCTACAGTCCATGGGACTGCAAAAGAGTCAGGCACAACTCAGGGACTAAACAATAAAAATAATAGTTTCACGGCCAGTGATTGGTTCAGGAATGACCATGTGACTCCATTCTGACCAATGAGTGCTCAGAGAAAGTCTGCTGAAAACTTCTAGGAAAGACCTTCATAGCTCTTTTCTTCCTTTGGACGGTGTTCTCTGAATTCAATGCCTGGAGCTGGCTCAGCCATCTGGCAGCCCTGAGGGGAGCCAGCCTGGGGCCCTGGCCAACACCCTGGGGAAGGCAGAGCAGGGAGAGAGAGAAGCTGGGTCCTGTGTCCCTGTTGATCAGCTGACAGCAGCCTGCTCCCTGCCCCTCCCCAACAGCTCCTGCTCCGGAGACAGCAAACTTCTCACCAGTAAAACCAAATTGATTCAGGGGCTCTATCACCTCAGCTAAAAGTGTGTGTGTTAGCTGCTCAGTCATGTCCGACTCTGCAATCCCATGGAGCCCTCCAGGCTCCTCTTGTCCAGGGGATACTCACTGGAGTGGGTTGCCATTCCCTTCTCCAGAGGATCTTCCCAACCAAGGAATTGAACTCAGGTGTCCAGCCTTGCAGGCAGATTCTTTACTCTCTGAGCCACCAGGAAATCCACTAGCTAAAAGTACCTAAGCCAATTTACTAATAAGCGATTGCCAAGTGCCATGATAGATGCTAGAATGGAAACAAGACTCAAAACCTACCTAACACAGATCCTTTAGGGGCTTTTTGAAGCTTTTCATGGACCGAGCCAGTGGTGGTGTTGGGGTGCAGATGCTGGGATGTGAGGTTGGGAGAGGACGCGAACCTTTCTCCTTGTGCCCAGGTTTCAAGGTCAGAGCATCAGGGTAAAGGAACCACTTGACAGCCGACGTCAGGAGTGCCACGCGCATTATCGATACTCAACTCTATCTGGGGGAGGAGAGCTGGTGAGGGGGACTCTGCAAGCTCTTTTCAGCTTCCCTGGAGTGGGGTGGAGGAAGTGGGGCTGCTTCCTAAAAAATTTCATGTGGGGAGACTACAGTCTTCGAGGAGAATTAAAAGGGATTTACGCTCCTGGGTTTGGCTAAAGGAGACAAATAACCTCTCGGTTATTGGATTAGCATCGCAGAGTCCGCGACTGATTCAACTTTCCTTTTGGGTGCTTCGTGAGCAGGACAGTAGAATCTCAGAAGTCCTTGGCCACCGTCCAAACCCTGCCTTGGGGCTGCTAAAGCCTTTTGTCTCTTTGGGGCATAGTCTAAAAATAAAAGATAAAGTCCAAAGTCCTCAGCACAAACCATTTAGATGCCACATTGTGACTGATGCCCCCTTTTTTTTTCTGGCAAATATAGTTCCCAAAACAAACCAAAGGAAGAAGGGAGAACCGGATGATGGAGCTGGATGCCTACAAGGCAACTTGAGGCTCAGTCCTTCAAGGTTAGAGCCTCCGCAGCAGGGCTCTGGGACATGGGCAAAACAGGAAGTCATCTGTAGCCATAAAGGTAATTTGTGTGAAAGCCAGACTTGGAAGGAGTCACTGGTATGACTTCTTTAAAAAAAGAGAACGGAGTTAAGGTTTCCCTGGTGGTCCAGTGATTAAGAATCCGCCTACAGGGTACATGAGTTCAATCCCTGGTCCAGGAGGATCCCAAAAGCTGCAGAGTAACTAAGCCCGTCTGCCTAAACTAGAGACTCCGTGCGCTGCAAAGAAAGATCCCGAATGACACAACAAAGATCCTGTGTGCCAAAACTAAGACCCGATGCAACCAAATAAATAAATATCAAAGAACAAAATGTCAGGAGGATTAAATGAGCTAATGCATCTTAAAGACTTAGAACAGGGCTTGTTGTGTAGTACATGTTATATAGGTATTTGCTGTAATTGTGACTTCTGCTTATAATCAGATACTTTTTTAAAGAAAAATACTTCCTTCTTTCTTCCTTTCCTCAGGATTGGAGCGTGTGCCGTGAAAGGGTTGGGGGTGGGGAGGGTCTGGTGGGAACAGCAGGGGCTGGCTCCATGGATGTGATGGGAAAGACAGCTTCTCATTCCTGGCGGTTGTTCCTGGTGGGACCCGGGGAGGGCAAGAATCTACCCGGGCCACAGAGATCCTCATCCAATCTAGAAATTCTGCAAAGAGGCCTTCAACGTGCTGTCAACAGATCGTTGCTAGGAAAGGTGTAGCATAGCATCGGACTGGAGCCAAAGTGACACCTGAGGATGGGGTTAGTCCCAGGGGAGGTGTAGTTTTCAGCTATTCAGGGAGCTCTGTCCGGTGAAAAGCACCCCAATAAAGGTTTCCTCCCCTAACACCCAGGGCCCTGGGGAGGAGTAGGAGAGTCAGCAGGGGACAGGAAGGCTGTACTTATACCCCCTGCCTCCCACCCCCTTTCAGGAATCAGGGAGTCACCTGGATGCCCGGTACCCAGATGCTTTGCCTGTGTGGCTTTGCCACAAGGGGGAGCGCCAAGCACCACAAGGAGCTTCCATGCTCCGCCTGTAAAAGAAAAAGGAAAACCATTAGCATCTTCTCCTGGCAAGGGGCTTTAGAGGCAGTGGGTCTTTTCTAAGCCAGGTGGTGCAGACAAGGCAGATGAGGAGCTGAGGGGTGTTTGGAGTGATTTCTCTGCCTGGCCTGTGGGCAGGGCCTGAAGGTGGAAGCCTGGCCTTCTGCAAAGACACTCAGTCTCCCTGAGAGAGGCTGATCTGAGCAGGTGCAGGAGGCTGGGAGGCAGGAGGCAGAGATTTGGGTGTCCAAAGGGGCCCCAGAGGGACCGTGGGTGGGGGTCAGAGCCTGCCCCTCCTAGGCAAACAGCCTGGGTGCTGCAGCTTCTGGGGTTAACGGGAACTTAGGCCCCAAAGTTCTGCTGAGAACTGAGGCCTGTCTGCTGGGGTCTCCAGAGCCTTCTGCCACGCAGCAGCTAAATATCACAGTATTGACAGAGTGCCTGGCCCTGCAGGCATCGTGGGTGCTCTGATTGCCCACAGGATGCCCGCTGGTGTCCAGGGTGGAATGTTTCTGCCGGGGCTTTCCAAGGTGAAACTCAATCTTACCCCTGCTATCAGATCCCCAGTCTCCGGCCCAGAGCTTGTAAACACACACAGGCACACGCATGCACACTCTTGCACACACATACACACACACATGGGCTTCCCAGGTGGTGCTAGTGGTAAAGAACCCCCCTGCCAGTGCAGGAGATGTTGAGAGGCATGGGTTCAATCCCTGGGTAGGGAAGATCCCCTGGAGGAGGGCATTGCAACCCACTCCCATATCTTTGCCTGGAGAATCCCGAGCACAGAGGGTTACAGTCCATAGCGTCTCAGAGTTGGACACGACTGAAGCGGCTTAGCACGAGCACACACATACGCCCCTCTGCTGCCTGGAGATAATGTGATGAGACAGGCCAAGCCCAACAGAGAAATGCAGAGGCTGACAGAAGCCAAACCTCCAGGCTGCTGGCCACCTGTAAACAGCTCCCCTGAGTGTGACTGAGGCAGAAACCCAGGGATTTGCCTGCTGACATCCCGTGGATGTGCCACTAATGTCATTTGCTTCTAAGTGGGGCCGGCTGTGCTTTTCTGGTGACTCAGCACCGGTAGGGGGAGCGGGGAGCCGGGCAGGGAAGGGGCCGACCTGCGCTGGGCCAGGCTGAGCTGGCTGGAGATTCCAGCCCCCCAGCCCCACAAGCCAACCCCCTGAGATGTTGGAGAGGCAGGGTGCCGGTCCCCCTCAGCTGGCTGCGGAACTGTGATCTCAGCCTGGCCCTGCTCTGTTCATGACCTTTTGACCTTGACCGTGGAGCTAGGAGATTCCTGTTTCTGCCCTGAGTGCTCTGGGGCCACCCCCGCCCCTGCTCACAGGGTGAGGAGCTGCTGGGCTGACCAGCATCTTGGGTGCAGGCTTTAGATAACAGCCTCCTCTGGCTTCTGGCTGAAGGGCTTCCCAAGCTGGCTTCCACTGTCCCCTCAAATTCTGCATCTGAACCACACCCTGCGCTGCGCGTCTCTGCTGCCCCTTTCTGCCACCCAAATTCCTTCCATCCTCTGATCCCTCAAAGTCCTGTCCTCAACTCTGCAAACTTTTTTTTTTAAAGGTATGTGTCTTTTTAAAATAATGAATCAATTAATTTTTGGCTGTGCTGGGTCTTGTTGCTGCGCTTGGGCTTTCTCTAGTTGCTGTGGCTTCTCTCGTTGCAGAGCACGGGCTCTGGGGTGCGTGGGCTCAGTCACTGTGGCACGTGGACCCGGTTGCCCCAAGGCCTGTGGGATCTTCCCAGACCAGGGCTCAAACCCATGTCCCCTGCACTGTCAGGAGAATTCTTAGCCATCAGACCACTAGGAAATTCCCCCCCTTTTTTTTAAATGAGCCTTTTTTTTCTCACAAAATGGCCTTTCTGCCCACCGCCTCCTGGGAGGGCCTGTTGGTGAGGAGTTAAGGAGAGGCTTCTCTTATGTGCTTCTCCACCAGAGTCTGTCTGCAGAGGTTTGTAGGAAGGAGGCCTCCAGCAGGATCCCAGATAGAGGAGGGAGTGAAGAGGGAGCAGGGAGATGAAAAAAAAAAACAAAAAACAAGGAGGGGGCAAAAGGGAGGGAGGCCAGGAGAGAAGCCCCTCCCAGTGGGGTGTGGGTTCCGGAAGGAATCCTGACAACCCCACAGGGAATGGAGGGAACTTTTGCATTGTCCTACCCCAGCAATTCAGTGAGAGACCTGATGCCCCTGGAAGGGACAACCTGGACCCGCCCTGTGGACGGCCTTAAGCCCCTCTCACTGAGGTCCCCCTTGGCCCTCGAGATGAAGCCTGGATTCCCTGAAGCCCTGCCTGTCCCAGGATGGCCCTCTGTGTGAGGCTGTTGCCCTGAGTTCAGTACTGCAGCCAGAGTGACACACACAGGAAAAAGAGAGTCAGAACATTAACACAGGCTTCTCTGAATCCCAAGCCTGGACTCCACTGCACTGGGACTTCCTCTCACTATTTGACCGTGGTTGCACGTGTGTGTGCTCAGTCATGTCCACCTCTGTGCAACCCCACAGACTGTAGCCCACCAGGCTCCTCCGTCCATGGGATTCTTCAGGCAAGGATACTGGAGTGGGGTGCCATTTCCTCCTCCAATTTCCCTGTGGTTGGGTCTCCTGTTACTTGGATCCTGTGTCTTTGTCTAACTTACGTCCTTGTTTTGCTAGAGCACATCCACCTGTACCTTCCGCAGAAGGGGTAATTGGGAGGTGATGTCTTGGTGACTCTGAACTCCTTCTGTATCAAGGGTTCTACTCTGCCCAGTCCTCATACTGGCTCCCTCCATGATCCAAAGAGACAAAATCATCTGGAACCAAACCCCAGGCCAGAGCCGGGTGAGTTCCAGGTATCACAAGAGGAGGATAAACTCTGGGTCGTCAGCCTCCAGAGGAGCCTGCCCCCTGCCTCTGCCCAGGGCTCAGCTGCTCTGACCTTGCAGGGCTTGTTTTCCCAACCAGCCTGCCTGAGAGCTAAGGCCTGGTCTCGTGGTCTCTAACCTCTAAGGGGTCATCTGAAAGGGCTCCTGCCTTGGGTACCAGCCTGGGAGGCCCAGCCTCAGCGGCCACAGGCTTTCCCCAAACCCTGATTTTTTTTTTTTTGTAAAAGAGAACATACCTCCTGACCCCATGTATCCTACTTCCTTCTCCAGACCTGTGTCTATTGTGTATCATAAGGCAGTTCAGAGGGCTTCCTCAGTGGCTCAGTGGTAAAGAATCTACCCGCAGGAGGCTCGAGTTCAATCCCTGGGTTAGGAAATCCCCTGGAGGAGGAAACAGCAACCCACTCCAGTATGCTTGCCTGAAGAATCCCATGGACAGAGGAGCTTGGTGGGCTACAGTTCAGAGTCGCAGAGAGTCAGATACGACTGAGCAACTTAGCATTCATGCACACAAGGCAGTTCAGGTGGGAGAGGCCCTGAGCTCAGAGTCAGAAGCCGGATTTGAACCTCAAACTACCATAAGCAAATCACTCAGCTCCATTTTACAGATGAGGAAGCAGAAGCTCAAAGATCGAGAAATACTTTCCCATGGTCATGTTCAAATGAGAACATATACGAAGGGTTTATATAGTATCTCAACCCCACACAGAGTTTGGGACTGTTAGGACTCTTGAAGGAAATAAAGCCATTCCCGGGGGGCCCGTCTCTTGGTTAACTTGCCAGGTTGCTGAGGTTTTCAGGGTCCATCTTACTCATGTACAGGTGCAGAATTGAGCAACTTTCTTAAAGCCAGAGGGATGCAGAGTTTCCAGGGGCTCATTTTAAAGCAGAAGGAATGAAAGTGTTCAGAGCAGTGGTTCAACCTTGGCTGAACATTAGACTTACCTGGGGAGCTTTTAAAAAAAAAATCTTGCTGCCTAGGCTGTACCCCAGGACAATTAAATCAGGATCTCTGAAGCGAGGTCCTGCCACCAGTATTGTTTAATGCTCCCAGAGAATTTCAACAGTAGCCAGAGTTGAGGGAAAATCTTGCATCAGAGATTCCCATAGGGGGCGATTCTCAACCCTGGGCCTTCAGATCCTTCTCTTGGGAGAACCCTGATGCTCCACCTCACCACAGAGGCCTGGATTGACTTGCTTTGGGGAAAAGTAGCCCAAGTGATTCAGAAATGCAGGCAAGTAGAGAAAGTTTGCTCTAACACAGTTCTCATCCTTCTCTGAGGCCACCAGGAATTAGAAGGAAGAGGCTGAGAGTGGGTATCTTGTGATTTCCGGAGCTTTGGGCCGTAACGTTTGCTTTGCCTGGAGGAGCCAAGGGGAGCCGGTGCTGCCTTTCGACTACTTGTCCTGCCTCCACAGCTGCTGCTGGCATTTCTTCCCAAACCATTTCCCCCATCGTTGTTCCCATCGGTGCAGCAGACCCTGCAAACCCCAGGGTGATGGAAGGCAGCTTTTCAGCTCAGCTGGAAAACTCCACTGGCAAAGTGGACGGGGCCTGGGCTGGAGGGTGTTACTTCCTGAACACATGCCTGTAGAAGAAACTTAAGGTGGTTCCTTTGCCCACCATAGTCAAGAGGTCCGCCTGGGGACTTCCTTGGTGGCTCAGTGATAAAGAATTCGCCTCCCAGTGCAGGAGACACAGGTTCAACCTCTGATTGGGGAAGATCGCACATCCTGCCGAGCTACTAAGCCCGTGAGCCACAACTCTTGAACCTGTGCCTTAGAGCCTGGGAGCCGCAAGGACTGAAGCCCACACACCCTGGAACTCATGACCCCCAGGAGAAGCCACACAGTGAGAAGCCTGCGTGCTAGCTAGAGAATAGCCCACGCAGCAACGAAGACCCAGCACAGCCAAAAATAAAAATAAATGTTTGAAGAGGTAAGCCTGGAATCTGGTTCACTCAGAGACTACTAAACCACGATGGGGGGATTGTTATTGGAAGTGGCATACGCCTTTTCCCTGGAGAGAAATGAAACAATCTGAGTTTGTCCTTCTACAGAGAACTTGCCCATTGGGACATGGCTTCCTTACTGCCTAATGGTGTACAGAGCACTCTCATGAAGAAGGTATAAACCCAGTCGCTTCCTGGTCCACAGAGGACCAAGGCTGGCCAAAAAGCAACAGGATATGGCTTTCACTTCCTGACCATCAGGACGATACCCTGTGCTAACCCTCCTTGCGAGCTGTTAGATTTACTCTGATGCATTAACAGCCTCAGTGCCAGGCATGGTTGAGTTACCAGAATTCCTGAATGAAGACTGCAGTCCTTGCCTTTAGGACCTCCCCCCTGGTGCCCTGTCAGTGGGAACCGGGACTAGGCTGGGCTTAGAGGCGGGTGGATTCTAGGTTGCTGTTTTCACTCACCCCATCCTTCACCTGGACTTTGGATGGGGGTTTTCTCACCCCCATATAGGATAATTGCTAATTATCAATTATCAAATAGGATAATTGCTTTACTTCAACGGATTTTGTGAGGCTCAAACATTGGCTTTGAGAAGCATTTCCAAGGCATATAAACACAAGGGATTACAGAGCGAGGTCCCTCTGGCTCGGCGGTGCTGTGAAGTTGTATGCACAGCCCACGATCCCCCACGGAATGGGGGACTGCGGAATTCACTGCCTTTGGAGGCTCAATTTGCTGTGCATGCACGGTGAAGAGAAACGGGGCAGGGGTGGGGGGCAGCCTTTGCCTTTTATGGTTGTCTGGGAACTTGAAACACTCAAATCCATCCTTCCCAAAAAGCTTTTTATAGTCCTTCAGAAGCCAATGTCTGGGCAGATCCACATATCACAGGTATGTGGCTAGACAGGGCTCATTAAGTCAAGAGCTAATGCAGGGGCTAATTAAATGCTTTTGACACTTGTTACCATCTGCTGAGGTTGGAGTAAAGTCTGAAAGTTCTGTGGGTTTTATTAAAGCCTTTGAGTCCCCACCACCCCTTTGGGCTGAGGTCCTGTGTGGTTTCCGCCCCAGGAACTAAGCAAACACTATCAGAAGACGGATTCGATCCTTAACTGATTTCCATTTTAAGATACAAGCTTTGGGGATTATTACGAAATTACTTCAGTTAATTAAAAAAGGAAAAAGCTTTGAAGTAATTTACTAGTGTTTATGCATTTGGTCCCAGAGTGGTCTCCGTGGATATACTAACTTCTGGCTTTCCCTGTCACTGACTGCAACAAGGAGAAACTGGGAGATTAATTATTGACATTGATTTTTTTGAGTCATCAGATGAATCCCTCAGTAACTCTGAAGAATCTTGGTCATATGGGTTCGGAAAATGGATTGAAGAAATGGCCCTTCTTCTTCTCCTCCAGTAAACATTTGAAGAGACCGTTCCCATGGTTGAAGGGAGGTGGATATCTCATTATGCCACCTCCCTTTCTCCCTTTTCCCCAGATGCAGCCTAAACCTTCTATTAATTGATTTTCATGTTTACACTTGGTTCTAGGAGAAAGGGAAAACTTTCATTCAGAAAGAGTGTCTTGTCACTTCTGGTGGAGTGTCTACGGTTTCCTTAATGATTAGTGCAGGCTCTTGACATATACCAGATATGATCCTTTGTCAGATATATGTATTGCACATACTTCCTTTTACTCTGTGGGTTGTGCCTCCCTAATAAGCAACCAACACCTGCCAAAAGAGATCCAGGCATTAAAGAGATGACTGATTAAGACTATTCATAGGGACTTCCCTGCTGGTGCAGTACTTAAGAATCCACCTTCCAATGCAGGAGACTCGAGTTCGAGCCGTGGTCTGGAAACTAAGATCCCACATGCCGGGGAGCAAATAAGCCCATGTGCCACAACTAGAGAGTTCATGTCCCACGATGAAAGGGCCACGTGATGCAACAAAGATCTCACGTGCCACAGCTAAGGTGGATATGGACACACACACACAAAGACTTATAAAGTAGTGTTACCAACACAACGAACCTGGGTCTGATCCACTGCTCCATCTAACTACCAAGTCACAGGAAATATGGGGGATGAAGGAACATGGTAAACCAAACCATGGAGTGTAAGATTTGGCTCACAGGACTCTCTACAGGACAAGTGAGCCTCCTCTTCAACAAATAAGATGCAAGGAAAGCGGGTAGATTTAAAGAAACCGAAGAACCATACCAACCAATTACAATATCTGAAGCTCATATGGATCCCGATCATAGTAAAACTGTGTAATAGTTAAGACATTTGGAGACATTTGAACACTGACTGGATATTTGATGTTGCGAATGAACCAGGCTTTTTTCCTTAAAGTGTGATAATGGTATTGTGCTTTTAAGAATACTTCCCTTTCAGAGAGGCCTACAGAAATACCTATGGAAATACCTATTAAGAATTTGCTTAAATATAATCTTATGGGAAAGGAGATTAGTCTATCCTTGCCCCCCTCACCATAGACTGAAGCTGATCTTTTTCTCCTTTTTTTTTGGCCATGCCAGGCAGCATGCAGGACCTTAGTTCTCCAACCATCCGTGCCCCCAGCAGTGGTATAGAATGGAGTTGTAACCACTAGACTGCCAGGGAAGTCCCAGGGGAAGACTGAAGCTGAATTTACCAAGGGTTGTTAATTATTGAAGCTAGGTGATGAGTCCATGGAGATTAATTATAGTATCCCTCTGTGTAATCATTTGAAACTTTCTATAGTGAAAAGGATTTCTCAACTAGGCTTTGCTGCAAGTCAGGGTGCCAGATGAAGCATCACTAAAGTCTTAAAAGCAGCAGGTCCCTCTTCACCCCGTGATTTGATTTTTTGGCTTCACATGCCACCGACCCTTGAGAACTAACCCCACTGTGCTGTTCCACCATTCATAGTTCCCTTCATTGCATAAGGATGCTGTGAAAGCTTCCCGTTGCCTAGCAATGGCTGGCAGGAAATCGATCCCCTGCTCTGTAACACAGTGGTTGAATATCGATTATCTGGGTGATTTGGAAATTTGACTTTCTGGACGAACACATTTTTTTTTCCTGGGTAATTGATCAGAACTGTGGCAGAGGTGAGCAACAGATATTCCACAGAGGGGCTGAGATCAGATAAAAAGACTGGCAAGGAAAGAGAGCGTGGTTGGGGCAGGGGTGGAGAGCAACCAACTGATGTCAGTTTCGTCTGAGTCTGCGCTCCAAGACATTCCAGGGGAGCTTGCTCTCAATTCAGCACCTCTGCAGCTGGACAGCACCTTGGGAGGCCTGGGTTTTGAGGGTGGGCCTCTAAGAACACATTCCTTCATGCGTCAGGATGGTCCTTGTTATAGCTGGCTAGTTCAGCTGCTTAATACACGAAGTTAAGGAGGCCAAGGCCCCAGCCTGGAGCCTGACATTGACCAGTTGGCTTGACCAGCTGAACTAGCTTTGTTCTACTTATAACCGTATTGATACGTATTAAGGGGTGGCTTTTTGCTGGATATGTAATGGGTCTGACTCCATGTAAGACCCTCACTCCTGGAAAAGCTGCCCTAAGTTCATGGTCTTCTTTGTGGATGATCAGCAATGGTTATTACTGTTGTTCAGTCACTCAGTCACGTCCTGCTCTTTGTGACCCCATGGACTGCAACACGCCAGGCTTCCCTGTTCTTCACTATTTCCCAGCTTTTGCTCAAACTCACGTCCACTGAGTCGGTGATACCATCCAACCATCTTGTCCTTTGTCATCGCCCTCTCCTTTTGCCTTCAATCTTTCCCAGCATCAAGGTCTTTTCCAATGAGTTGGCTCTTCACATCAGGTGGCCAAAGTATTGGAGCTTCAGCAATGGTAACTGCTGCCAATTTCATCTTCAGAAGACTATGATGGGAAAGGAAGCCTGTCCCCTTAAATTAGTCAATTATTCTTCCTTTTCAACCAGTTGCAAAACTCAGTGGCATACAACAATAGGCAATCACTTCCCACTCATCTGTCGGTAGATTAATGGGGGTTGGGGCTGATCTTGTTTGGGCTCAGTGGGAATCAGCTCCACCATGTGAGTGGGGTCCAGACTCGCTCCATGTATACCTGCCCTCATTGGACTTGGAGTTATTCAGGGCACATTCTAGTCATAGGTGAAGGCAGATGGGCAATAGGGCAAGCCTATTCACACTGACATACTTCAACCTACTGCTTATGTCTGCTAACGTTTCGTGGGTCAAAGGAAGTCTCAAGGTCAAGCTCAGTATCAGTGTGGCAGGGAAGTATGCTCTGCCTGTGGTGTACAATGAATATTTGGTGACCAGTAATTTATCACACCCTACACCTGAAAGGTGATCTGTACTCTAGCTTGACTAGTCCTGAGAGAGATATTGGTGGGAGGGGAAACACTGAGTGCACATTCCAGTTAGGAACTGCATAGGCAGGGTCTGGGTCTGGTCCACCTGCTCTCCGCGGGTCCCTGAACGTGATAAGAAGTGGGGAGAGGATGCAGAACCCTGGGATCTGCTGGCCTCCAGCCCAGGGGCTCTGAGAACCCCTGTGGGCTGGGAAAATGTGTCTGCAGCTTTTCCTGAGCTGAGCAGCTTTGCAGCATGAGAAGTTCTCCTGTGTGTGCCTGTTCGTGCATCTCTCCCTCTATTTATAGACTCCTGAGAGGGGCAGGGATAAGTAAGGCCTCCATCATCACCAGGCAAAGAAGGCAAAGGGACTGTCAAGCCTGCCAAAGACGTGTCGAAGATGCAGTCATGTTTGCACAGAAATCCCTGGCGCGCAATAAAGGCTGGGAAGAGCAAAGAGACTGAAATTAAAACACAGGCTGGCTAGTTACTAAATACAATGTTTTCTGGGTGGTGTTAGCAGCTGTTTCAATTCCAGAGCATGCAATAGCATGTAACTCTGTCTTAGTAGCAACTACACAGGGCTGTGGCTGGGAACTCACACAGAGTAACCGGAAAAGCAAATGCATCCGCAAACCCATAGATTCCTGGACTGGTGCAAATAGCAGGTGAGTCCAGAGAGCCCCTGGGTGGTTCCCATGGCTGAACCCCAGAGAGTGGGAGATGCCCGCCTTCCTCCTTCCTGGCAGAAAGTGACAATAAATTACCTCAGCCCTGGCACACAGGAGAACTCTTTCTCTGCCTCCTACCTGCCACCATAGTTCCCCCTGCCTTCTTTTAAATACAGGATCAGGGAGAAGATGACAGCATTTCTGGAAATAGTAGGGAAGGCTCCCTGCAGAATGTAACAATGAATTAAATCTTGAAAGATACTTAGGCCAAGGGGAATGCACAAGGACATTCTGCTAACGAAAAAGCAGGAGAAGAGAAGTCAAAAAATAACAGTATGTTGTCTATATCAGTCAACAATTGCTGCAGTAGTGCCGTGTAACAAACATTCTAACAAGTAGGAGAGGGTGGGCTGTATTCCATGTCCATTCATTCATCTGAGGACCCAGGCACAGCAGCTACCACAGGAAGCCTTTCTGGCAATGGCGGAAGTGCAAGAGGCAAGCTCCAATGTACCTTTGCCTACGTCACGGCTGCTCCATCCCACTGATCAATGCAAGTCACTTGGTCAAGTGTTGCCTTTGGTGGGAAGAACTGCAGATGGCATCGTAAAAGGTCCAGGTACAGGGAGGGATGATGAATTGGGGCCAACACTAACATCTCCCACAGTATCTGAGGGGCATCCACAATCAATCAATTTGCAGCAGTGTTGCACGCAAGATGGGGTGGGGAGGAGAAGGCATTGAAGAGAAAGGCAAAGTGGACAACTGGAGCTTTGGGGAGCAGTGCAAGGAGCTTGGGTTTTTTCAGTGGGCAATAGGGGGACCAGTCTTAGCTCCCACTGCTATAGACTGGGGTATTCAACAGCAGACATTTATTTCTTGCAGTTCTGGAAGCTTCGACATCTAAGATAAAGGTGCTGGATGATTCTGTTTCTAGTAAGAGTCCTGGCTTGCAGATGGCCACCTTTTCACCGTGTCTTCACAAGGTGTGTGTGTAGGGGGGAACTCTCTGGAGTCACTTCTTTTAAGGGCCCTAATCCCACCATGATCACATCTAATCCCAAGCCCTACCCTTGTGTGACCTCATCTAAACCCAAGCACCTTCCCAAAGCTCCATCTCCAAATACCATCACATCACATTAGGGCTTAGGGCTTCAATATATGAAGTGGAGAGCGGGATGCAATTCAGCCCTAGCAGAGCCTGAAGGAAGGATTTTGAGCTGCAGGGTGGCATGACCAGGTTTGTGTTTTGAAGTGTATTTTTGTTTTGACGGCGCAGGAGAGATCTGAAGTGTTAAGATTGCTTGTGGTAGTGTGTGTGTGCATCTCTCCCTCTGTTGGAACAGGTTTGAACCATCCTGTGATCATAGGAAAGGATAGGAAGGCAGAGAAGACAATTCTGAGAATCGTGTAGGCAAGAATGCCAAGGTAGATCAGGCGATCTGAGCTGCCAGGGCAGACCTCCTGGGCTTCCATCTTGGGGGCTGTGAGCCCCAACACCCCCACCCCCACCCCCGAGACTTCAAGATGAGATGCTGGTCTGAGAAGGAGTAACAAGAATGTGGATTCTAGTGTGAACCTGCCCAGCCATCACAGACGTATTCCTTGGGAGCCACTGGAAGAGGGGACCATGGGGACCTTCTGTGGTTTATTCACTGCTGGACCCTTGGTGTCTCAAACTGTGCCTGATACCCCATAAGCACCCGGAAAATGAATGGATGGTTGAGATCTGCCTAGGCATTTGAGTCTGGAATTCAGGGAGAATGCTGGCCTAGAGACATGACTTGGGGGTCATCCAGATTTGGGTGGTCACTACAACATCTGGGAACAAGTACCCTCGCCCCCAACCCTCCCAGTTTCCCATCCCTCTAAGACACACAACGCTAAATATATGCTTTTAATTTGGGGCATATCTTGCTTTCTAAGTCTTCTTTGGGCTTCCCTGGTGTCTCAGATCGTAAAGAATCTGCCTGCAATACAGGAGACCTGGGTTCAGTCCCTGGGTCTGGAAGATCCCCTGGAGAAGGGAATGGCAACCTCCTCCAATATTCTTGCCTGGAGAATTCCATGGACAGAGGGATCTGGCAGGCACAATCCTTGGGATCACAGAGTTAGATATGACTGAACAACTCACACACACTCACACACTCAAGCTGAGTTGGGGAATTATTTTCAGACCACCCTGAGTCCTTACAAAGATTCCTTCCAGAATCAATACCCAAGGCCGTTTAAATATTGTCAATACCAAGCCAGCTCCCCCTGCCCCCTGCTCATCTCCCTTGCTCAGCTCCAAATGATGTTTAATTTTTCTATAAATTAACTCCCACAGTGTCATACCACATTACCACACCTTGGAACATTCCTATTTCAATCTGTGAGCAGCTGACATGCCAAGCGATGCCACGATTTTCTCCGGGGACGTTTTCCTGTAATGTAGCTTATTAAAATATAGCTGACTGCAGGAGAAGCAGCCGCGCTCCAGCCAGCCTTGGGTGAGCCAGCGAAACCCAGAGATAATGAATAATGGTTTGTGGCAAAACTGCTAATGCACCTGCTATTATATTGACTGGGGCTTCGGCTTCAGTTAATCGTGCTAAATTGCTAGGCCAAAGCTCTGTTCCACTGGAGGCCCGCCTGCTACCTTCGTCTTCTGAAAATGTCCATTTGTCTGAAGTTGGGTTCCTGTTTCTTCCTCCTGTAACCCCATTCAAATGAGATGGCTATTTTTGCTGGCGGCTGCCCGTGGGAGTGTGAGTTTTGAATTTGCATGAAAGCTATGAACTCCATCTGCCGGCCTGTGTGCACACCTTCTTCTTGGGGGCACAGTCCATGTGTGCTGGGCACTGGGTGCCATGCCTTCCAGAAGCACGTTGTCCAGGGGAGGAGACGGATACCCCACCCATCCTTTCTGTGCTGCCTGTTAAGGGCTGTGTGTGGGGCTCAGCTTTCTGTCTAGTGTTAGTCGGTCAGTGGTGTCCGACTCATCACAACTCCACAGACTGTATCGCCTGCCAGGCTCCTCTGTCCATAGGATTCTCCAGGCAAGAATACTGGAATGGGTTGCCATTCCCTTCTCCAGGACATCGTCCCGATCCAGGGATCAAACCTGAGTCTCCTACACTGCAGGCAGACTCTTTACTGTCTGAGTCACCAGGGAAGCCCCAAGTCTGTCTAGAAGTCGGTTCAAATCCTGCCTCCACTTTTTAGCCATGAAACTCAATCCTTCACCCCTTGTCTGTAAAGTGGTGAGGGTCTGGTGGCATTAAACGGGCCACAGAAGTCGTGTTGAGTACTGTGCTTGAGATAAAGCGAGCTCCTGCCCAACGGGCCTTGTGGTCACAACCAAGACCGGTGCAAAGGGCCACCGGGCAAAGAGGAAGGAGGGAGCAGCTCTGGGAAGGTCAGGGCAGCGTCACAGAGGTGACTGGGACTTCAGTTTGTAGGAGGGGAGAGGTCGAAGGAGCTGCTGGTGCAAGCACTTGGCATGGCCAGAGAGGGCAGGGTGAGGCCTGTCCTCCGACTTCAGCCAAGGCTGGTGGCGGGCCTTGCCGTCTGCCAGGTACAGCCTTGACTCCATCAGGTCCCGCTCAGAGCAGCCTCAAAGACAGAGGCGCCATCACCCCTGGAGCCAGGCCTCCTCCCCGGCCTGGAGTCGTGGCCTCCTGCCCTGCGGTGGGTAAGTCTGGGAGCAGTCCTTGTGGCTCCTAGGGGTCCTCAGAGGCTGGGCTCTCAATACATCTCTCGCCGGCTTGTCCTTCCCTCCCGCTTTCTGGGATGGCACCATAACAACCCACCCATGTCCTTGCCTCAGCTTCTGTTCTCAGGGAACCCAGCCAAGGGAGAGGAGCCTACCCTTCGCTGTCCCCCCGCCACCGAGTTGACACTTCCCCCAGCCGAATCTTGAGAAGAGGAAACGTGGGCACAATCACCCCCCTCCCCTGGCCAGTGACACCAACACTGGGACATAAGGGTGGGGCGAACCACCTCCAAAGAGAAGCCTGGCTGGGGGCTGGGAGCCTCCAGAGTGATAACCGGGGTTTCTGCCGCTACTGTGGTCCACCTCTGTCTCACTACAATCCTCAGCGGGGCTGGGAAGGTGGTGGAGGGGCCTCGGCTCCACCCACCAGAAGCTGCCCACCCCCGCCCAGTTCTGGAACTGCCCACGTGCAGCTAGACTGGCTGACTCGCCCAGTGCAGACTCTGGTTCAATTTCAAGTGTGTCAGTTGTCAAGTGCCACAGAAACGGTGTGTGACAACCCCACACATCCCAGCATCCCGCGTGCAACAGTCGCTTTGGCTCCCGAGGCATCTACAGCCGGCAGGTGGGGTGGTTCTGGGGCTGCAGGTTGGGCTTGGCCCACTGCAGGCCCTTGCAGGCATCTGCTGTTGGCTGGGCTGAGTGGTCCAGGGCGGACACGGCAGGGTCCACATCGCTGCCATCCTCCATGGGCCAGCCAGGGCTGGTGCTCGCCCTGGTGGTGGGGAGAGGAGGTCCCAGGAGAAAGGGGAGGTTGTGGCTTGGACCTGGCAATGCTACACTTCTGCCTCATTTTTGTGGCCAAAGCAAGTCACATGGTCAGTCCAGATTCAAGGGGTGGGGAATAGTCTTTGTGTTGTCACAAAGGGTGTGGGGAGAGGGGAAGGCGGGAGGATTGGGGTCGTCTTACAATCAGTCCAGAGGCAGCCTGTTGTCGGGAGAGAACCAGGTCCACGCTCCTTTCTTCTCCTTCTCGCTGTGCAGACTTGGGCTGGTGCTAAATCTCTCGTCTCAGCTTCATCATCTGCAAAAGATTAAACCCACCAGGAGGCTTCTTGTGTATAATAGATTAGAGATGACTCATCTAACCACATTTACTGAGCGTGTACTATGTGCTAAGCATTTTCGAGAAACTGGGACCATCAGTGAGTTGGATGAAGATGCCTGTCCTCATGGAGTTTACATTCCAGCAGCAGGAGACAGACTGTGAACAAGAGGCAAGGTAAGTATGTGAAAGAGAATTTAAGAGGTGCTAGGTGTGGTGGGTGGCAAAGTAAGGCAGGGAGGAGGTTGGGGGAGTCTGGCGTGTGTGGGGGTAGGATGCAATCAGAGCAGGCTTCACTGAGGAGGTGACATTTGATCCCAGGTGTCAAGGTGATGAGGAAGTTAGCGTTTCAGGCAGAGGGAGCTGGCCAGAGGCCCTGAGGCAGGAGTGTGGCTGGTGGGTTTGAAGAAGAGGAAGGAGCAGAGTGAGTGAGGAGATGAGGGCACTTAGGTGGTGGGGCCAGATGGTGCCAGGCTTGGAAGCCCTGCAAGGACTTTACTCGGTGAAACGGGAGCCCAGGGAGAACCTGGAGCGTCTGACTGCCACGTGTGAGAAGGTCCTTGTGCTTCCCCTTTGGAGAATGCACCATGGGAACAGTACTGCTAAGAACCAAAGCAGCAGGACCAGCTCTGGGCAACATCACAGTCCATGTGGTGGGGGCTGGATGGGAGCAGCAGGGGGAAGTGGAATGATGGTCCTACTCTGGGTCTATTTTTTTTTTTTTAATGCTTATGTTTATTTGTTTATTTGGCTAGGTCTTAGTTGTGGCATGTGGGATCGAACTCCCTTGACCAGGGATCGAACCTGGGCCCCCTGCATGGGGAGCACAGAGTCTCAGCCACTGAACCACCAAGGAAGTCCCATCTGGGTCTGTTCGGAAGGCCCTGGGTCCCACCTCCACCCTTTACTAGCTGTGCGGCCTTGGTCAAGTCTTTGCCTTTGAAAGAGGAGGGGTTAATAATGGCATCTTCCTCACGGGGTGCCCTGGGGACCAAAGGAGCTGAAGTCTGAAACAGCATCTGGTAGATTTCGGGACAAAAGATGATGCTGCTCAGGGCAGGCACTGAGGCCCCCACGGGGATGCCCACTGGCACCCTCTCGACCTCTGCTGCCTCCCCCTTTGCCCTGGTACAGAGAGCAGGAGGCCCAGAGTCCCTCCCCAGACAGGGTCTCAAGCAGGGGCTCCCCCTTGAGCTCTGCGGTGGACATCCATCCGTCTTCCCCAGCTGCATGTCCTGGGTAATGGCTCGGAGTGAAAGCCCAGCTGCTGAGCTGTGGCTATTTCCCCTGGGGTCTTTGGCGACTATTTATCACCTTCAGAGCCCGGAGGGGTTGGTTCTGCGCAGCCTGCTCTGAACTTCCTGACCTCAGGGCCGGCGGGCGGGCATACTCCCTCCAGGCTTGGAAGCCCCCTGCCCTCTCCTTCCCTATCCAGGCCAGATAAAGACCCCCAATGGTCGAGACTCCATCCTGCTGGTTAAAGGCGATTCATTAAATGGACAATCAGATGCGAATTGGCGTGCATGCTCTCGGTGAGGTTTTTTTTTATATAAGTAAATGGCTAAATCAGGAAAACATCTTTGGGCAGACCATCTGTCTCAATTTGAGCTTTGAAAAATACGGTCACCTAGCAATGTTCCCATGTCAGACTCTAAAAAACGAAAACCAGGCAGGCAAGAGCACATCGCTGATGCTATCAAGCAGATTGTCTGCCTCCGCTTCTTGAACCGCTGGAGACCTCCTTCCAGCCACAGCAGGCAGGGTCTGGGGCCAACCAGAGGATGGGCCAGGTGGGGAAGGGCCTGGGGCTCTTTGCAGAGGAGAGGGGAGGAGCAGCCCCACACCTGCCTCTGCGGCCTCAGTCTGTCTACAGCTGGCCACACCAAGAGAGGCATACACAGCGTTATCCGTGTTCTCCTGTTTTATTTTCGACATCTCTGGGGCTTGCACTGTGGCTGAACAGGGCTGGCCTTTGGGGCACCCTCATGATGCAGAAATCAGACATAGCCGCTGGGCATCCTCTAGAGAAGCTGAGACAACTCAGAACTGAAAGATATGGAGGAGTGTGACAGAGATGTGGTGGGTGGCGAGTGGAGGAGTTGAGTTCCAAGTGTTGGAGGCACAAAACCATCCAAAGACAGCGCCTTGGTGAGAAGGCGGTAGGGGAGATTCAAGAATGGAGCTTGAAGGTGAAAGTGAAGTCGCTCAGTCATGTCCGACTCTTTGAGACCCCATGGACTGTAGCCTACCACGCTCCTCCATCCATGGGATTCTCCAGGCAAGAGTCTAGAGTGGGTTGCCTTTTCCTTCTCCAGGGGATCTTTCTGACCCAGGGATCGAACCCAGGTCTCCCGCATTGCAGGTGGATGCTTTACCCTCTGAGCCACCAGAGAAGCCCCATGGAGCTTGGGCTAGACCGAATACTCCGAGGATTTTTTCACTTCCATGACCTTTTCCTTCTGCTTATTGTATCATTTGAGTATCAGTGAGGGCCCAAACACCCCAGGTATTAAAATCGGAGCGCACTTAATGTAAGGGAGGTTGGGAAAGGCTGTCAGAGTCTGCCCTCTTGCCGCCCTGCGTGGTCACAAAGTGGGCCTGGAATGTGTCCTCAGAGAAAGCGAGTGTGAGGGCATCTCCCTTTGTTTGGGAATACATCTGCTCTGGGCTTGATTGCACTTCTTTGCTTGGTTTAAGTGGGTCTGCCATATGGCATGTGGCCAGTACCACTGTGGGCAAGGGGTGGGGTCCCTCACCTGCAGCGTGAGAGGGGTGCTTGCTGACTATGGCCCTGCACCAGCTATAAGGCGAGCCCCACTGGCCATGGGGAACCAACATGCTCTATTTAAAAGAAAAAAAATTTATTCAGCTGAGCTGTGTCTTAGTTGCAGCTTTCAGGATCTAGTTCCTGACCAGGGATCAGAGCTGGGCCCCCTGCATTGGGAGTGCGGAGTCTTAGCTACTGGACCACCGGAGAAGCCCCAGGACTGACACCCTCTTGAATCTGCTCTTGCCCTTCTCATCGCAGTGCACCCAGTTCCTGTGTGAGTCGGGTCTTTCACAGTGACCCCCAACAGCTGCAAACTGGGTAGATCTCCCAGCAGTGAGCCCCCTCCCCGGCAGGTTGCAACAGGTACTACGCGCTCCAGAGTTAATGGCTGCACAAATGGCGGAGGAGCTAGGATCTAACGGGGGCAGAGAGGCGACCTTGAAGTTGGTGTTGATAGGAAGTTGCTACCACCCTTAGGGCTGCAGGGATGAAGGCAGATGTGGCCACAAGACCTTAGGACTGGGGTCACTGGTGGGGCCACCCGGAGGAGACACATCCCCTGGAAAGGCATTGCCCCAGGGCAGAGGAAGAAAAAGGAGCTCAGGGGGTACTCCCACCCTCCCATTCCCCACTAGTGGCCCCTGTGGCCTGAAACCAGTCAGAAGCTCACTGACATGGAAGCCCCAGGAAACAGCCTGCAGGGCGCAGACCCCTGGAACTCAGCCATGGGAGGTGAGGAGTGGATCTGCGTACAATAAGCCCAAGACTGAGTGGGTCACACATACACACGCAGGACAAAACTCAAAAGGCATAGGACGGTTTTCTTCGGCTGCTGTAATGAATTACACACAGCTGGCAGTTCGTATATATAAGCAAATGGAGCACATAAACCCATTGTTCTGCTCTTTTCTTTCTTCACTTAGCTGGACCCAGGAAGAACCGCCTTACTCCTTGCATCCACTGTATGAATTGCTGCCATTTATTTAACGGGTCCTCTGGACTTTATGTTGTTTCCGATATTCTGCCATTGCACATAATACTGCAAGAAATATTCATATTCCTATGTCATATTCTTGGCTGTTGCGCGCCAGTGTATTTATAGGATAAATGCCTGTAGTGGAATTGGTGGGTCAAAGGCCGCCAGTGTGTGATAGATGTCATCTGGTCAGCGGGCTGCTTTCCTGGAGGTTTTCCCTTTAACATGCCTGTGAACAATGTACAAGGGACCTGCTTCCCCACGGTCTGGCTCACTGACACGGGCTGCCATCAACCCTGTTCTTCTTGCTGGTATGACGGGTAAAAACTGGTATCTTGGTATAGCTTTCTTTTTTACATCTGAGGTGAAATTCACAGAACCGAAAATTAGCCATTTTTTAAAAAAAGACTTCAGGGACTTCCCTGATAGTCCAGTGGTTAAAACTTTGCACTTCCACGGCAAGGGGCAGGAGTATGATACCTGGTCAGGGAACTAAGATCCCATATGCCCCAGCCAAAAAGTAAAAAAATAATAAAAATATTTGTAAAAGACTATTCTGTAGAGCAGTTAGTTTTAGGTTCACAGCAAAACTGAGCAGAAGGTCCAGAGATTTCCCATAAACCCCTTGCCTCAACTCATGTACTACCTCCCGCTTATCAATCCCCTCCATCAAGACGGCACATTGATTTCAACAAATGAACTTCCATTGACACACCGTAATCACCCAGAATCCACTGTCTGCATTAGGGTTCATTCTTGGTATTGTACATTCTATAGATTTTTTAAAAATTATTTATTTAGCTGCACTGAGCCTTAACTGCAGCACCTGGCATCTTTAGTTGTAGCATGCAGGATCCTAGTTCCCCACCCAGGGATCAAACCCATAACCTCAGCATTGCAAGGTGGATTCCCAACCACTGGACCACCAGGGAAGTCCCTGGACAAATGTTTACAAATACTTACCCATCATAGCTCTTGCGGAGATCTTGAAATAGCACTTACACTTATCACTATTATATAATTACAGTGGTTATTGGGACTTCCACTGGGTCATGCTTTAATGTGCTGGTATCAAGCTACATGGCTTTCTATTTTTTTAAGAAAGAAATATTTTGACAACTAGATTTCAGTACAGTTGGAAGTTGCCTAATTCATGGGCCGTTGGTAGTAAATAGTTCATTTCTGTAATACTATCCCTCAGTATGGGCTTTCCTGGTGGCTCAGACGGTAAAGAATCCGCCTACAATGCAGGAGACCTGGGTTTGATCCCTGGGTTGGGAAGAAGATCCCCTGAAGGAGGGCATGGCAACCCATTCTAGTATTCTTGCCTGGAGAATCCCCATGGACAGAGGAGCCTGGTGGGCTACAGTCCGTGGGGTCACAAAGAATTGGGCATGACTGAGCGATTAAGCACACATCCCTCCGTATGGGTCCAGATGCCCAGATCCCTACCACCCCTCCTCTCCCTCTGTGGGCATGGTGCCCGAGAAACTCAATTCACCTTCCACCACCCCCACTTCTTCACTCACCTACTCCATTTTCCCTTTACCTTCTCCCCTTGCCTACCAGGAAACTTGTACTCATCCTTCAAAATCCAACTTGTATATGGTGATGCCCCCAGTGTTGGGCCCCCCAGTGTTGACTCCTCTGTGGACACGTCATCTGACAGCTACAGAATAAATGTTATAAATGTACAGAGCTGGGTGAATAGTAAATTAACACAATACAGCCTGCAGTAGGCAAATAGCCTTCTCTTCCTTGCCCCCAAATAAACGTACACTCTTTGATTCATGTCTCTCATTTGGAATTTGGAGGGAATAAGAGAAGGCTAGACAGGTGTTTCCTGCAGCATTGTCCATAATAAATGACTTCGCCTTTCTAGTCTCCTCTTATAAAATCAGAGTCATAAGTCTTTGTACAGAGGTGGTGTGAGGATTAAAAGGGACAGTGTGTGCAGAGTGCCTGGCACCTAACAGGTGCTCAGTAAATGGGAGTTGTTATTAATCCTACAAGACAGCAAGAAGTCACTGACAAAAAGGTGAAATAAATGAGTTACGAGGGAGTTCACAGGAGAGAGACCACACCTCCAGTGGAGGGGGGAATAGACATCTGGATCTGGGAGGTGCCTGGTGGAAATGGCAAGGCTGTTTCACCTGCAAGCACTCCGCGGGGTTTCCGGCTGGTGCCTAGGGTACCACCGTGGAATCAGCATTAGATTTGCATCCTCCTTAAGTGTTTCACTCCTACATGATGGAGATGCTGATTGCAAATTGTCTCTTCCCTTTCATTTCAGCAAGAAATTTGACTAGGCAAATTCTATTTTGTTATGTTGCTGTGCGTATTTTAAAAGTTCTTGAAGAATCGTCCAACAATCTGTAATTCAGTCTTTTCCCTGAGTGAGACAGGGCTTGACCCCAGTTAGTCTAAATTAGAGCGGGTTTTGGAAGATGGAAGCCAGCAACCACCTCCGGGGGACCACCTGCCGTCCCTGTTCTCCTTGGAGATTATCTGGGGAGCGTGTGGGGTGATGTCAACCTCTTCCCAAGTGCAGACCCTGTGCAAACCACCAGTTTCTCCAGATAAGTGGCTGTTCCTATGGCTTAATTATGTCTTCACGCTTCTACAGACTTTTGCTGGCCGTGATTCCAGGTACAGAATTATTAAAGTGTTGGGGGTTTGGACCACGCTTCCTGGGTGGGTGGGCTGTGACTGGATCCATCCTCTGTGTGAGGGTCCCTTCCCTCATTGCCCCTCCTTGTCCACCATCTCCCTCTGCATTTCCTACCTCCCTGCAACCCCTACCTCCCTCCCCTGCTCCAGGGGCTGAAAGCTGCAGCAATCCTGAGGCTCACTGGGGAGAGGAATGTGGTACCTGAGCGTACCATTCAGCAGCCTGCTTCTAGTCCTGGCTGCTGCCCCAGGCCTGAGTTTCCCTATCTGTAAAATGGAGACAAGGTGGTTGTTAAGTATTTCATGAATTAAAAATTACAAAGTTCTGGGACTTCCCTGGCAGTCCAATGGTTAAGACTCCACACTTCCAATTCAGGCAGTGTGGGTTCGAACCCTGGTCAGGGAACTAAGATCTCACTTGCTGCGCAATGCAGCCAAAAAAACAAAAAATTATAAATTTCTAGAAGCTGTGTCCTGCCCAAAGGAAGCTCTTCCTGTGTGTTTCTTAAATTACCTCCATCCATCCATTCATTCATTCATTCGTCTCTTATGACCCCATTCTTTCATTGCGATAACTTTTTCTCTCACTGTTGTTGTTGTTGTTGTCATTCACTCACCAAGTCGTGTCCAACTCTTCATGACCCCATGGACTGCGGCACACCAGGCTCCCCTGTCCTTCACAGATAGTCCTTCCCAGAGCTTGCTCAAACTCATGTCCATTGAGTCAGTGATGCCATCCAACCGTCTCGTCCTCTGTTGCCTCCTTCTCCTCCAGCCCTCAATCTTTCCCAGCATCAGAGTCTTTTCCAACGAGTCAGCTCTTGGCATCAAGTGGCCAAAGTATCAGAGCTTCAGCTTCAGCATCAGTTCTTCCGATGAATATTCAGCGTTGATTTCCTTCAGGATTGACTGGTTTGCTCTCCTTGCTGTCCAAAGGACTCTCAAGAGTCTTCTCCAACACCACAATTCGAAAGCATCAATTTGGCGCTCAGCCTTCTTTATGGTCCAGCTCTCACATCTGTACATGATTATTATTATTACTATCATATATTAGCCAGAGCTAATACAGGGACCTTACCTGGAAACAGAATTTTTGCAGATATAATTAAATTTCAGACAAGGCCCACCTGGATTAAAGTGGACCCGAATTCAATATGACTGATGTCTTTATTTACTTATTTTTCTTTTTAAAAAAGAACTCTTGCTACTTATTTCAACTTCCAGCTGTGCCAGGCAGCTTGTGGGACCAGGGATTAGTTCTCTGACCAGGGATGGAACCTGTGGAAGAGCGGGGTTCTAACCACTGGACCACCAGGGAATTCCCCTTTACGACTGACATCTTTATAACAAGAGATACAGACTGACAGGAGAAGAAGGCCCTGTGACAACTGAGTCAGAAATCAGAGTGACGCTGCCACCAGGCAAGGATGCCAAAGGTTGCTGGCAGCCCCCAGACTTCAGGAGAGAGGACTAAGACAGATTCTCCACCGCCCCGCCCCGCCCCCTCCCCACCTCCCGCTCCCCCCTCCCCCCTCCACAACCACAAAGGAGCCAACTCTGCTCATGCCTTGATGTCAGACTTCCGGTCCCCAGAACTGTGAGAGAGATTTCTGCTGTGTCAAGTCCCCAGCTGATGGTGCTCTGGTATCGCAGCCCCAGGACTTGAATACAGCCTCCTCATCCCTATTGAACTGCTTCCCTGGTGGCTCAGATGGCAAAGAATCTGCCTGCAATGTGGGAGACCAGGGTTCGAGCCCTGGGTTTGGAAGATTCCCTGGAGGAGGGCACGGCAACCCACTCCAATATTCTTGCCTGGAGAATCCCACAGAGGGGCCTGGCGGGCTACAGTCCATGAGATCACAAAGAGCTGGACACAACTGAGCAGCTAAACAGCCCATCCCTATAATCATACACATTCTGGTTTAGGCAGTTGGCAATCCACTCCAGTATTCTTGCCTGGAGAATCCCATGGATGGAGGATCCTGGCAGGCTACAGTCTTTAGGGTCGCTCAGAGTCAGACCCAACTGAAGCGACTAAGCAGCAGCTACAGCAACAACATTCCTATTGGACCTCATGGCATGAAGCTTTCACCAGCAATGTTGGCTGAAGAGGGGTCTGTATGTCCCCCATGGACACTCTGCTCTGAAGAGTGAGCCCATCCAGGGCAGACCAGACTCGGAGCTCAGGGCGTCTGTGGAGTGGAGTGGCATGCACTGGGGTGGGGCCAGGAGGCGCGCCTCTGGGTGCTGGCAGAGATGGTTGGTTCCCTCTGACTATGGGCAGAGTCTCTGCCCTCCAGACACCACTGGCCTAAGTTCAGTCTCGGGGCCCATTGGAGATGAGGCTGTTGATTCTGAAAGAGGGCTCAGTGAGAACTGTAGATCTGGGAGCCACCCTACACGCAGGTGGAAGACAGGATTCTGTCCCGCCAGAGGGCCTCTGTTCCTGGGGAAAGAATTTCTGTTCTGAGATCCAGGAAAAATGAGAGCTGTCTCAGATCTTTTTTGGCCTGTGTCACTCCTGCCCTTGGGTACCCCTTTCCATGCGTTTTCATTAACAAATGTAGGAACTTAATTAGCACTGATTTCAACATGATTTAAAGCACTCCGTGCATGCATGTTAAATCACTTCGGTCGTGTCCTACTCTTTATGACTACACGGACTGTAGGCTTCCAGGCTCTTCTGTCCATGGGATTCTCCAGGCAAGAATACCGGAGGGCGTTGCCAGGCCCTCCTCCAGGAGATCTTCCTGACCCAGGGGTCGAACCTGCATCTCTTATGTCTCCTGCGTTGGCAGGCAGGTTCTTTACCACTGAGCCACCACTGAGCTCTTTAAAGCTCTCCAGATTTTGCAGTTTTGACTGATGTGCATTTGTATACGTTAAACATTAGTGAGATCAGTAGATATACTGGCACGTCAATAAAGCAGAACTGATGTTATTTTATCTAAATTCCTGTCTGTGGATTCGCTCTGCATGTTTTGATTTTTTATCTCTGTGCCTCCTCCCAAAATGCTAAAAATCCCAGAATTTGCTTAGCTGTAGCCCAAGTTTGGGGGGAATGCTTTTATTCAGAGGCCTTTCTGAGGCCATTGCCTGGAACATTGACTCTGGAAGAATACCCTTAATGTCAGTAGGACATGAAGCACCCCAGGCTAAGACTGGCCTGGGTCTGCATTAACCAGTTAGTGCCCAGAAAACAATTTTGATGAGAAATGGCACATCGGATTTCCGGATAAACATCAGCATACGATGGCTTCATAACATAAAGCACTCTGGATTAATTAGTGCATGTTTTCACTGTTACTTCTGCACTATGAGACACCTCAGCTTGTTCAGATGGAGCCTGCCCCAGCCCATCACCTTACCTCTGGGCACTTGAAGACCAGGCCGTGGTAGGTAGGACATAATTAATGGGGACCAAGGAGCTTTCTGGGCCCTCCGCCACTGGAGCACTGGAGGGTCCCTCTCCCCACATTAAGGAGTAAAAGCCACGGCTAGGACAGGACAGACCCTAGAAAAGTATCTAAATGCCACTGTTGGTGGGGTAGGTAAGTGTGGCCCCAAAGAGAGAGCCTGGGGCTAGGAGGAACCATATAAAGGTCAGAAAAGGTATTTTCTGGGGGTTTTCTTAGCAACCTGATAACCCAGTTGCTGGAAAAGACCAGTGCTTCCCAGGTGGTGCTAGTGGTAAAGAATCCGCCTGCCAATGATGGAGACTCAAGAGATGATGGTTCAATCCCTGGGTCATGAAGATCTCCTTGAGAAGGAAGCTGCAGCCCACTCTGGTATTCTTGCCTGGAGAATTCCATGGACAGAGGATCCAGGTGGGCCACAGTTCATGAGGTTGTACAGTCGGACACCACTGAGCGACTAAGCCCAGAAAAGACCAGATCTGGAGAATCTGATGACATGGATCCCTTGATGTAAACCTCAGCTCCCTGGCTTCTGGATGGTTCAATCTCCCAGGGCCAGGGCCTCCCCTCAGTCCAGATCAGTCCGGCCCCAACCTGGTCGCCCTCCCAGGCCAGCATCACAGGAGGACCCTGTGCTGGGTTAGAGGCTCTACTGTCACCAACTTGAAACCCTTCATATTTTTTGAACGAGCAGCCCTGCAGTTTTATTTTGCACAGGGGGCCAGAAACGAGGTAGCTGCCATATCAGAGTTTTCTGCTTTCTTGTCTGTCTCTGCTTCAGAACTGTTGTTGCTGTCATTTAGTCTGTAAGTCGTGGCCAACTCTTCGCAACCCCATGGACTGTAGCCCACCAGGAGCCTCTGTCCATGGGATTTTCCAGGCAAGGATACTGGTAGGGGTTGCTATTTCCTTCTCCAGTTTCTTCCCGACCCAGGGATCGAAGCTGCATCTCAAGCGTCTCCCGCATTGCAGGTGCATTCTTCACCACTGAGCTGCAGGGGAAGCCCCCCTTCTGGACTACAGACACATAACCCTCTCGGGCTGTTTTACTGACACCTGAGGGGCTTCCCAGGTGGTGCATTCCTGCCTGCCAATGCAGCAGATGTAGGTTCGATCCCTGAGTTGGGAAGATTCCCCGGAGGAGGGCATGACCACCCACAGCAGTATTCTTGCCTGGAGAGTTCCATGGACAGAGGAGCCTATTGGTTACAGTCCATAGGCTTGCAAAGGGTCAGACACAACTGAGGCCACTTGGCACGCATGCATGAGTCCCCAGAAAGAGTCTGCTCATAGATGGACTTACTAGGGTGGTCAGAAGGATGAGGTTTCTAAGCAGCAGAGCACGGGCAGTAGAGACTGGTCATGTGGACTCCAAGCCGGTGCTCGCCCCCCTCACCAGCCTCAGGTCCTAGGAGAACTCCGATTTCGACTCCTGGTCAGCACCTCTCTCAGTGGCTCCTGGCAGGTGGCACAACCTGTTAGCTGGTCTGGTGGGGCTGTATTTCATGCACTGCCAGTGAGTCTCTGCTTCTGAATCTCACTCCTGGGGAAGAACTTAACAGCTGGGTTGGCATTTAAATATCCTAAAATCGCTACTAAGAGTTTAGTCTAGGGTAGAACCTTAAGCTTGCAAATGAAATGTGTCTTTGCTCATGTAGAGAGCTTGGCAGAAAAACATTTGGGGAGCAAACTAGGCTGGGCATGTGGGCAAGAAATGGAGCTGATCCAAACGGAGGGCGTGGCTGTGGGAGTCCTCCTTTGGTAGGTGGGGGTCGTCTTTTCAAAGAGGTAAAGTCAATTAACCTGTGCTCTGCTGGGCCTTAGTTGCCAGGTGCTGACAATAAGGTACACACAAGAATAAATTCTTAATTTTGGCACTTTAATTTCATCCTTTCCTCCCGAAGCTCCAGACTGAGCAGCTGTTTAGCAGGAAAAGAAATTCAAAGCAGGGTAATAAAGAAGATTAGGTGACGAGAGCAGCCAGTGGTGTGGAACTGTATTAACCATGTTTTAGCTTCTGTTAACTCAGTGTCTTGACGTGCAGATGCCAGATCTGCCTGGCTCTGGACATCTCGATGATACGCCCGGGGCATCTTGCCTTGGCCTCCTGCTCCATCACCAGCTTCCACCCCAGCCCCCTTCTTACTCTCCACCCTACACCTCCCCCTAACTCAGAGGGAGTCCTCCTCCCTGGGGGCCACGCTTTTCCAATTCCATCCACAAGTCCACATCTCAACCACATCGTTTGTCAGACTCACACTCCTGAACCTAATCACCCCAGCGGCAGCCTCTATGCCCCAGAGCTGGCTGAAATTATGCAAAGTAGCCCATCCTAGGCCTGCTCACCCTCCCTCACCCCTTTCTTTCCAAGGAAACCACAATAAAAGCTCCTGCTCACAGCTCCTTCCTCTCCCCCTGCCTCCCGACAGCTGCTGATGCTTTCCCACATGGCCCCCCATGGAATGGTATGTATCCCCTCTCTTGGAAACTATGAGTAATTAGCTATCTTTTTGGTGGGAGACATCTCCTGATCTTTTGTACCATACCTCAAATTTTCTATTCATGCACTCTATTTTAAAACACTAACAAACATCCAGGCTTCTTGCAAACATCCAGGCTTCTTGCCCATTTCCAGGATAGGCAGAAAAATTCAACAAATGTTTCTCTCTTCACCCACTCATCCATCCATCCATCCATCCATCCATCTGTACATATATCCGTCCATTATCTATTGAGTAATTTGGTGGTTTTAAAACACCTGCCAAAGTGGAACTTGTCTATTTACTTTATTACATTGTCTTTTAGAAGCTTTCACTTTTACTGTAGTGAATTCTTAATTATCTTATTCAGTATAATTTTTGCTTTGGGGCTCTTAAGAAGCCCTTCTCTATCTTAAAAAAAGGGAGATATACTATATTTTCTCCTAAAAGATTTAAAGGTTTTCTTTCCCACATCTCAGACTTTAATTCATCTGAAATTGATTTTCATGGATGGCATATGATAAACCCAGGTACTCTGTGGTAAAGAATCCCCCTGCAATGCAGGAGATGCAGATTCAATCCCTGGGTCGAGAAGATCCTCTGGAAAAGGAAGTGGCAACCCGCTCCAATATGCTTGCCTGCAAAATCCCATGGGCAGAGGCGCCTGGTGGGCTACAGTCCATGGGTCGCAAAGGAGTCAGACAAGACTTAGCAACTAAACACCAATATGCTGAGCACAGATTTTATGTTTTTCTTCACAGATAGCCAGGATGCTAGTACCATTCATCGTATGACTCAATCTTCCCACCACTGACTTGTCCTGATACCTCTGTCATTTGCCAAGTTTCTGCAAATGATCATCTGCTCTGGTTTCCCTATTCCATCTTATTGGTTTATTTCTCTTAGATCCAAACCACACTGCTTTATTTCTATATATTGCTTTATAGTAAGTATTTACATCTGAAAAGACAAATTTCTTATCCATCTGAAGAACTGTCTTGGCAATTGTTGGACTTTTACACACGGACATGGTGGCAGATGTGGTGGAGCATGGAATGAAGACACCATTCTAAGCGGTAAAATAACAAGCTAGATGGAGACTGGGGTGCTGGACAACCTCAGGAGCCACAAACATCAGCCCTGGACTACCTCCAGGTACTCTTGTGAGGGAGACATACTCATTCTTTTTCAGTCACTATTAATTTGCATGGATATCAATGAAATGCAGCCAAATATTTATCTCAGGTCATAATATTTTTCTTATTTATTAACTTAGATGAAGATCTTGGTAAAACACTGAATTCAAATGATGGAGCAGGCAACCTTATCTTATTCTTGGCTTTAGAGAAAACAGTTGCAATGTTGTACCACTGAGTATGATGCTTTTAAAAAGGAGGACATCAAGGCTGTATATTGTCACCCTGCTTATTTAACTTCTATGCAGAGTACATCATGAGAAACGCCGGGCTGGAAGAAGCACAAGCAGGAATCAAGATTGCCAGGAGAAATATCAATAACCTCAGATATGCAGATGACACCACACTTATGGCAAAAAGCGAAGAAGAACTAAACTTCTTGATGAAAGTGAAACAAGAGAGTGAAAAAGCTGACTTAAAGCTCAACATGCAGAAAACTAAGATCATGCCATCTGGTCCCATCATTTCATGGCAAATAGAGGGGGAAACAATGGAAACAGTGAGAGACTTTAGTTTTGGGGGCTCCAGAATCACTGCAGATGGTGATTGCAGCCATGAAATAAAAAGACGCTTGCTCCTTGGAAGAAAGGTTATGACCAACCTAGACAGCATATTAAAAAGCAGAGACATTACTTTGCCAACAAAGGTCCACCTAGTCAAGACTATGGTTTTTCTAGTGGTCATGTATGGATGTGAGAGTTGGACTATAAAGAAATCTGAGTGCCAAAGAATTGATGCTTTTGAACTGTGGTATTGGAGAAGACTCTTGAGAGTCCCTTGGACTGCAGGGAGATCTAACCAGTCCATCCTAAAGGAAATCAATCCTGAATATTCATTGGAAGGATTGATGCTGAAGCTGAAACTCCAATAGTCTGGCCACCTGATGTGAAGAACTGACTCATCTGAAAAGACCCTCATGCTGGGAAAGATTGAAGGCGGGAGGAGAAGGGGACAACAGAGGATGAGGTGGTTGGATGGCATCACCGACTCAATGGACATGAGTTTGAGTAAACTCCGGGAGTTGGTGATGGTCAGGGAGGCCTGGCGTGCTGCAGTTCATGGGGTCGCAGAGTCGGACACAACCGAGGGACTGAAATGCTTTTATGGTAGCTGTTTCTTATCAGCTTAGGAAAACGTCCATCTATTAAGTAGGGGAGCTTCCCTGGTGGCTCAGTGGTAAAGAAACCTCCTGCCAGTACAGGAGACATGGGTTCGATCCCTGATTCGGGAAGATCCCACATGCCTCGGCATGCCACAACTGCTGAGCCTGTGCTCTGGAGCCTGGGAGCCTCAGCTACTGAGCCCATGAGCTACAACTACTGAAGCTTGCTCACCTAGAGTCTGTGCTCCACAACAGGAGAAGCCCATGCACCGCAACTAGAGAGAAGGCCTGGCAGCCATGAAGACCCAGCACAGTAAAAGCTAACTAAATAAAATTACATAAAAGCTATAACTGGATATTACATTTTGTCAAATGCCTTCCCTGCATTTGATAATCATCATCATCATCATCATAAGATTATTATATACATGGACTTTCTCCTTTAACCTTTTAATACGGTGAATGACGTTAGCAGATATTTTAGTGTTAAGCTGTCTTTATATTCCTGAGTTTAAGACTGTGCTCACGATAAAGTATATATATATACAGATTGCTGGATTTGGTTTGCTAATTCTGATGTAGGATTTGCGCATCTGTGTTCCTATTTCTCTTGTAGGTACTGTTCTTGCCTGCTTTGGGGATTAAAATTCCACTACTCTTATAAAGGGAGTTGGGAAGTCCCTCCTCCCGCCCCTATCCTAGGAAATTTCTATGGAACAATTTGTATTTTATAAGGGTTAAGTATTCCTTGAAAGTTTGGTAAAACTTGTCTCGGTATTATCGTATAAAACTTACAAGTACAAAACTTACTTGGTAATATTGTCCAGTTTGGTGCTTTTTATTGCAAATAGATTTGTGACTGCTGGTTTAATGTTCTTAATGCTTACAGGGCTTCTATTACTTTTTGAGACAGTTCTGATCATTCCTACTTTGTCTATGCATTTGTCTGTTTCATCTATTTTTAAACATTTTGACATAAAGGTGTTCCTAACGTGAGAGCTGGACTGTGAAGAAAGCTGAGGGCTGAAGAATTGATGCTTTTGAACTGTGGTGTTGGAGAAGACTCTTGAGAGTCCCTTGGACTGCAAAGAGATCCAACCAGTCCATCCTAAAGGAGATCAGCCCTGGGATTTCTTTGGAAGGAATGATGCTAAAGCTGAAACTCCAGTACTTTGGCCACCTCATGCGAAGAGCTGACTCATTGGAAAAGATTCTGATGCTGGGAGGGATTGGGGGCAGGAGGAGAAGGGGACGACCGAGGATGAGATGGCTGGATGGCATCACCGACTTGATGGATGTGAGTCTGGGTGAACTCTGGGAGTTGGTGATGGACAGGGAGGCCTGGTGTGCTGTGATTCATGGGGTTGCAAAGAGTCGGACAGGACTGAGCGACTGAACTAAACTGAACTGAATGCTCTCTTCATTTTTCTAAAGAACTCTACTGTGGGGACTTCACTGGTGGTCCAGTGGCTAAGAATCCACCTGCCAATGCAGGAGACACAGGTTTGATCCCTGGTCAGGGAACTAAAATCCCACATGCCCATGTGCCACAACTACTGAGCCCAGGTGCCCTGGAGCCCATACGCTGCAGCAAAGATCTCATGTGCCAAACCTGAGACCTGATGCAGACAACAAATAAATAAATCCATTAAAAAAAAAAAAAAGAGGCTAAAGAAGAATCAACTCTAAATATCCATTGGAAGGACTGATGCTGAAACTGAAGCTCCAATGCTTTGGCCACCTGATGTGAAGAGCAAACTCATTGGGAAAACAAAGGCAAAACGAGAAGAGGGTGGTAGAGGATGAGATGGTTATGTACCATCACCGATTCGATGGACATAAATTTGAAGAAACTCCAGGAGATAGTGGAGGACAGAGGAGCCTGGTGTGCTGCAGTCTATGGGGTTGCAAAGAGTGGGACATGACTTAGCAAGTGAACAACAGCAATAGAAGAATTTTTTTAAAAAAGGAACTCTACTGTGTAGTTATGTCTTCCTTTGAATTCCTGATAATATTCATTTGTGATTTCCTTTTTTTTTTCCCCTGATCTTTACTTCTAAGAGTTTATCTACTTTGTCTTCTTGAAGAATCAACTTTGTACTGATTAATTAATTCTTTTGTAGATTTTGTTTCACTAATTTTTGTACTTATCTTTATTATTTCCTTCTTCCTATTCTTTGAAATATTTCTTTGGTATTCTAATTTCTTGTGTTGAATGCTTAATTAATTTTTACTATTACTTGTTAACAAGTTTTAAAAATTATTCATTACTGCTTCAGTTATTTCCCCTGTTTGGAAATGCAGCTTTTTCACTGACATTCAGTTCTAAATATTTGATGCTTTTTATTATGCTTTATCCTCTGATTTATTTAGAAGTATGCTTTTCAATTTCCAAACATTTGTGATTTCTCATTTCTTTAGTGTCAGGAAGTGATATAGATGATATCAATTTTCTGGTGTTTGTTGAAACTTCCTTTGTAGCCTAAGATCTGGTTAAATATATTAAGTAACAGATGCATGTTTGAAAAGAATATTTAGTTCCTGTATATGTCTAGATCAAGCTTTTGCTAATTACACAGTTCAGATCTTCTGTAGCCTTAATGATTTTCTGACGGAGAAATGTTAAATTTTTTCACTGTGATTTTAAGTTATTAATTTCTCCTCCTGCAATTTTGCCCTTTTTTTTTTTTTTTTTTGGCCACACTGCTTGGCTTATGGGATCTTAATTCCCCAACCAGGGATTGAACCCAGGGATTTCACAGCAGTGAAAGTGTCAAGTCCTAACCACTGGACCACCAGGGAATTCCCAGTTTGCTTTCTATGTGCATGTGTGCATGCTAAGTCGGTTCGGTCACGCCCGACTCTTTGCGACGCCATGGCCTGTAACCCACCAGGCCCCTCTGTCCATGGGATTCTCCAGGCAAGAATACTAGAGTGGGTCGCTATGCCCTCCTCCAGGGGGTTTTCCTGGCCCAGAGATGGAACCCGGGTCTTCTGCTTGGCAGGAGGATCCTTTACCACTAGTACCACCTGGGAAGCCCATGCTTTCTATATCAGAAACTAAACAGAGGCACAGAGGCTCAGGCTTGGCATATTTTCTTGAAGAATTCTTTCTTTCATTATTGAGTAAAGCCTTGCTCTCTGTCTTAATGATTCCTTTTTCTGGCAGTAGTCCTGCTACACCAGTTCAATCCTTATCTGTTTTCAACCTTTCTGTGTTGTTTGGGGTCAGTTGTATCTTAAAACATCTTGTACAGGTGGATTTTTTTTCATTCGTATCAGTTAGTCAGGATTTTTTTTCACCCAGTTAGTATATCAATTAAAACACAAGTGTAATACATTTACTATTATTGTAATTACAGATATATTTGGGATTTTTTTTAATTCTTTTTTTTTTTAATGAATGGTTATTCACCACACTGCACAGAGTTTGAGATCTTAGTTCACCAACCAAGGATCAAACCTGTGCCCCCTGCGGTGGAAGTGTGGAGTCTTAACCACTGGACCACCAGGGCAGTCCCTATTATGAGTATATTGGGATTTATACCTGTTATTGTCTTTATCATGTCTCCTCCCTAATTTTGCCCTCTTGTCTTGTATGTTATTCTCAGCTAGCTTTTAATTTTCAGTCTTTTTTTAAGCCCCTTGATTCATTATTATTAATATTACTGTTAATTGTAGCCAATGCATACTAGGTTAGTTATCATTTAAATCATTCTGGATTTAACTTTCACTCCAAATCTGATAGTAGTTCTTTCAGTGAGGATCCATGAATAGCAAACTCTTTTTTTTGTTCCTGTCTGAAAATGTCTCTATTGTAATCTTACAATTTTGGATGATAGTTTAGCTGGGCATATAATTCTAGGTTAGCAGACCCATTCTCTCACTGCTTCACAGACAGCTTTGTTCCCAGTGTCACTGGTGATGCTGAGAACTGTCGATCAAACGATCATCTCTCTTCAGGTAGTGAGTCTTATCTCTTTGGTTGCTTTTAAGAACTCTGTGTCTTTGATGTGCTCTTTTCTCCACAATGTGTCTAGATGCCTATTTATTTTTATTTGTCCTATTTAGATAATGTGATTATTCACTCTGACGCATTCTTTCAATTATGGCAAAACTCTAATTTTTTCCCTTTAAATTTGCCTCTCCTCATTGCCTTTATCCTTTTCTTCTAGACCATCTTTATTCTCTGCTTCTGGACATCTGAAGATGTGTCTTCAATGTACTCATTCCATATTCCACATTTATGTATTATGTTTTCACATTTTTGTTCTCTTTATATTTCACATTGCACCTTTGGATGATTTCTTCTTATTTACATTCTACTTCTCTAATTCTTTCTTTCGTGTTGTAAAAATTACTATTTATATCATAAACTTAATTATACTTTCAATGAAAAAAAATTTTTTTTTTACTTTTAAGCCTGATTTTTCTCATGTCTGCCTTTTCTCTTTTCAAGATATTGTGGCTCTGATTCTTTTCACTTCTTGTATCATTTAAAATACACTTTAAATGAAAAATACACTTTAAATGTAGTTCAGATTGACTAGTTTTCTGTGAGTGTGGTTTCAATGTGTCTGCCCTCTGATGCCCTCTTGCAACACCTACCATCTTACTTGGGTTTCTCTTCCTTTGGGCATGGGGTATCTCTTCACGGCTGCTCCAGCGAAGCACAGCCGCTGCTCCTTACCTTGAACGAGGGGTATCTCCTTACTTCTGCCGTTCCTGACCTTCAACGTGGGATAGCTCCTCTAGGCCCTCCTGCACCTGCGTGGCCACCGCTCCTCGGTTGCTCCTCCCGGCCGCCGGCCCTGGCCTCGTGCGTGGGTGGCTCCTCCCAGCTGCCGCCCCTGGCCTCCGGTTCGGGGTGGCTCCTCAGGGTCACCGCCCCTGGCCTCGGGCGCGAGGTGGCTTCTCTGGCTGCCCCTGACCTCGGACACGGGGTGTCTCCTCCCGGCCACCACTGACCTCGGATGCAGGGTAGCTCCTGTCGGCCGTTCCTGCACGGTCACAGCCTGGCACTCTAGACTGCTGCCCCTGACCTCAGACGTGGCGTAGCTCCTCTCACCTGCGCTCGGTGCACCGGCTCGCAGCCGCCTGCGCTCAGTACTGGTCATAGCAAACACCCTCTTCCAACAACGCAAGAGAAGACTCGACACATGGACATCACCAGATGGTCAACACCAAAATCAGATTGATTATATTCTTTGCAGCCAAAGATGGAGAAGCTCTATACAGTCAACAAAAACAAGACCAGGAGCTGACTGTGGCTCAGATCATGAACTCGCTATTACCAAATTCAGACTCAAATTGAAGAAAGTAGGGGAAACCGCTAGACCATTCAGGTATGACCTAAATCAAATCCCTTATGATTATACAGTGGAAGTGAGAAATAGATTTAAGGGCCTAGATCTGATAGACAGAGTGCCTGATGAACTATGGAATAAGGTTCGTGACATTGTACAGGAGACAGGGATCAAGACCATCCCCATGAAAAAGAAATGCAAAAAAGCAAAATGGCTGTCTGGGGAGGCCTTACAAATAGCTGTGAAAAGAAGAGAAGCGAAAAGCAAAGGAGAAAAGGAAAGATATAAGCATCTGAATGCAGAGTTCCAAAGAATAGCAAGAAGGGATAAGAAAGCCTTCTTCAGCCATCAATGCAAAGAAATAGAGGAAAACAACAGAATGAGAAAGACTAGAGATCTCTTCAAGAAAATGAGAGATACCAAGGGAACATTTCATGCAAAGATGGGCACAATAAAGGACAGAAATGGTATGGACCTAACAGAAGCAGAAGATATTAAGAAGAGGTGGCAAGAATACACAGAAGAACTGTACAAAAGAGATCTTCATGACCCAGATAATCATGATGATGTAATCACTAATCTAGAGCCAGACATCTTGGAATGTGAAGTCAAGTGGGCCTTAGAAAGCATCACTACAAACAAAGCTAGTGGAGGTGATGGAATTCCAGTTGAGCTGTTTCAAATCCTGAAAGATGATGCAGTGAAAGTGCTGCACTCAATATGGCAGCAAATTCGGAAAACTCAGCAGTGGCCACAGGACTGGGAAAAGGTCAGTTTTCATTCCAATCCCAAAGAAAGGCAATGCCAAAGAATGCTCACACTGCTGCACAATTGCACTCATCTCACATGCTAATAAAGTAATGCTCAAAATTCTCCAAGCCAGGCTTCAGCAATATGTGAACCATGAACTCCCTGATGTTCAAGCTGGTTTTAGAAAAGGCAGAGGAACCAGAGATCAAATTGCCAACATCTGCTGGATCATGGAAAAAGCAAGAGAGTTCCAGAGAAACATCTATTTCTGCTTTATTGACTATGCCAAAGCCTTTGACTGTGTGGATCACAATAAACTGTGGAAAATTCTGAAAGAGATGGGAATACCAGACCACCTAACCTGCCTCTTGAGAAGTATGCAAGTCTGGAAGCAACAGTTAGAACTGGACATGGAACAACAGACTGGTTCCTAATAGGAAAAGGAGTACGTCAAGGCTGTATATTGTCACCCTGCTTATTTAACTTCTATGCAGAGTACATCATGAGAAACGCTGGACTGGAAGAAACACAAGCTGGAATCAAGATTGCCAGAGAAATATCAATAACCTCAGATATGCAGATGACACCACCCTTATGGCAGAAAGTGAAGAGGAGCTAAAAAGCCCCTTGATGAAAGTGAAAGAGGAGAGCAAAAATGTTGGCTTAAAGCTCAACATTCAGAAAACGAAGATCATGGCATCCAGTCCCATCACTTCATGGGAAATAGAGGGGGAAACAGTGGAAACAGTGTCAGACTTTATTTTGGGGGGCTCCAAAATCACTGCAGATGGTGACTGCAGCCATGAAATAAAAAGACGCTTACTCCTTGGAAGAAAAGTCATGACCAACCTAGATAGTATATTCAAAAGCAGAGACATTACTTTGCCAACAAAAGTCCATCTAGTCAAGGGTATGGTTTTTCCGGTGGTCATGTATGGATGTGAGAGTTGGACTGTGAAGAAGGCTGAGCACCGAAGAATTGATGCTTTTGAACTGTGGCGTTGGAGAAGACTCTTGAGAGTCCCTTGGACTGCAAGGAGATCCAACCAGTCCATTCTGAAGGAGATCAGCCCTGGGATTTCTTTGGAAGGAATGATGCTAAAGCTGAAACTCCAGTACTTTGGCCACCTCATGTGAAGCGTTGACTCATTGGAAAAGACTCTGATGCTGGGAGGGATTGGGGGCAGGAGGAGAAGGGGACTACCGAGGATGAGATGGCTGGATAGCATCACCGACTCGATGGATGTGGGTCTGAGTGAACTCCAGGAGATGGTGATGGACAGGGAGACCTGGTGTGCTGCGATTCACGGGGTCACAGAGTCGGACATGACTGAGCGACTGAACTGAACTGAACTGAACTGTAGTTCAGATGTTCTATTAACTTTATTTATTAAGGAGATAATTCTCTCTTGCTATTTCTAATGTCTCTTTTTTGTAATGGTTTGTTTACACACAGGTTTTGTAATTTTTCAACTGTGGGTCCATATTAAGAGTGTGCCCACTCCCCTGTGGGAGTCCAGTATGCTCTAGATTGTGTAATTGTCCCTGAAGAGAAGTTTCATACTTGCTTCTGCCAGAGTACAGGTGTTTAAATGGTTCTGGACCAGATTTACGTTATTCTTGTGACTTGGATTTCCTCCCTTCTCTTGGATTTCATAAAATTACACATTTCCTGTTTTTGGCAGAGCTTGGGGTTTTGATTTCTGACAGATGGACTTGTTTCTGTGTGAGTCTCAGAGACACTGGCCCAATAGGTGGAGTTTTTCTAGCCCCATTTGAACCAGCTTCAGGGCAGGGATAAGCAGCTCAGAAAGACTCTAGGCTTCAAACAGGCCTTCCATTCCAGCTATGTCACCTCAGGTGAGCTCCAAGCATCATCTCTTGTCGACACATCAGAACCTCAGCCCCATCCCCAAACCTGGGAGTGTTGGGGTCAGCCTCTACTATCCTGCTCCAGTCTTTAAAGATCTATTTTCCAGCCTTTGAATTTTTTTCTCTCTTTTGACTGTGAATGCTCATTTTAAAAACCTCTTGGTAGTGGCATTATATTCTTACTTATCCCTGTGCTAGAAGAGATGAGAGAAAAGCCCCCATCCACTTTGTCTGCTAGAAGCCCCTCTCCTCCATTCACCTGCTGTCCACCTGGTTTTAGCATAGACACAGATGTGTTTCCAAAAGACCCTCAGATAGCGGAGGTAGGAGGATGGACATGGACCAGCAAAGGAGAGGAGGACAAATAATGATAGAGGGACACCTGACCCAAGGGACTGCAGGCCTAGTCTCTACAGGGATGGATTTGGTGAGACCTCGTTTTAGGGTCAGGGACAGGTCTACTTAAGCAACTTGGGTGGGGTGATTGGAGAGACCCCTCCAAAGAGTAGATGTCTTATGTCTGACTCTGTTATCTTCTCAACGGTAACATGACCTCATGAGAATTAATACCATGGTTTCCCTCCATCATCGCCGTGGTCCAGCCCAGTGGTCCAGCCCAGTTAGCCACCTCCCTGTAGCAGAGGTCCAGCCTACAGACCAACTCAGCCCCTGAGAGCACTGAGACCCATGGCTCTAGAATGCAGGTTGGAAAGAGGACCCTGGAGGGAGAGCTTCACAGAGCCAAAAAAAAAAAAAAAACAAAACCAGGGAGGAGGCATCAATCTCGTAAAAGAGAAGCCTTCACTTCCAATCTCCAATCAGGCAGAGGAGACAGAAGGGGCAGCTGTCATCAAGCTGTCACAGCTCCAGAATCACGGCTGAATAATGGCTTGGAACTTCAAGTCTGGGATGGGGCTCTTCAAGCCATATTTCATGGGAGACATTCTGAGCCCTCATCGGGAGGAAGAAATACGGTTGTTAAACAGACAGCTAATGGTACGGCATTCATCTGGGGGCAAATCAGTGAGGTTCATTAAGCGGACCAGCCCAGCCTTGGAAGAGGGATGCAAAATTAGCCAGAGGATGGGACAAAGATGCTGGGGAGGAGTGGTGTAGAGGAAGCTTGTCTTCCAGGCAGTGGTTCAGCAACAGGAAAGGGAAGGGAAGGAGTTGGAGGTTTGTTTTCTTCCCTGCTCCTTACAAGCAATGTTTTGACTCTGCGGCAGACTTCCAAAATGAATCTCCAATCAGTGCATCTCAGCTACCCACCCCTACTTCCAAGATCACCAACTTTCACTGTTAAATTCCTACTCTGTGCCACCCCTAAAAGCTTTGCACAAAAGCGTGCACCATCACCCCGAGCTCTGGGTAATCAGAAAATGGAGAACACCCTCTTCTCTTCAAGAAAAAGCTGGACTCTACCTACCCAGGGAAATCTATATGTAAATTCAGGTACTTTGCAGTCTTTCCTGTGCAACACTTTTGGTCTCCAGCCAGGTAGCAAGTGAAGATAAGACAGGCTGGAGGCAGATTGCGGGTCAGAGCTGGAACTGCCAGGATGAGGGGTTTCTGTTTGGGCGGGGACTGGGGGAGGGGGATCCATGTCCCAAAACCATGACAAAAAGTCTGCTTTGTCCCAGGGAGCCCCAGTAGATAGCGTACTTTCAATGCTTAACACTGTCATGAACGTACTTGAAAAAAAAAAAGGAAGAATGCAGGTGGAAGATTAAATAGGTTTAGATGTTATAAGGCAAACCTTTCTAAAGGCATGGCACTCCCTAGGGTGTGTCTTCTGTCACTGTCCAAGTCGGCCTGGTGACTGGCCCTGCCTGCCTTCCATGCTTCAAGGCTCATAGCCACCTTGCCCTGGTGTTGCCAGATTGAGAGGTGCAAAGGCAAACAAGTCCTGAGTCTCAGGGACTCCTTGCGAATAGTGTCCATTGTGGGTCACTTGTGGCTCTGCCTCCACAGGGTGACAGGCAGAGGTTGGAGTGACGTAGCTGGGAAATCCAGGAACACTTGGGGCCACCAAGAGGGGGAAGGGGCAAGGATGAATTCTCCCCTAGTGGGTTTGGAGCACAGTCCTGTGACACCCTGACCTCTGACCTCTAGCCTCCAGAATCCTAGAGAATCCTTTTCTGTTGTTTCAGGTTCATGGTACTTGGTTACAGCAACTTCAGGAAACTGATACAAAGGTGCATCTTTACTCTGGGACCCAGGCTGACCAAGCAGCCTCTACCCAGACCACTGGAGGTTTTCTGGAAGGAAGAGAAAGCAAGGCACAGGGCTTCCCTGGTGGCTCAGTGGAAAAGAATCTGTCCGCCAATGCTGGAGATACGGGTTCGATTCCTGATCTGGGAAGATCCCATATGCACAGAACAACTAAGCCCATGCTCCACAACTATTGAGACTGTGCTCTAGAGCCCAGAAACAGCAACTACTGAGCCCACATACCCCAGCTACAGAATCCCATGTGCCCTCGAGCCCATGCTCTGCAACGAGAGAAGCCTGTGCACCACAATTAGAGAGTTGCCCCCTCTAGCCACAACTGGAGAAAAGCTTATTTAGCAACAAAGACCCCAAAGTAAAATTACATTAAAAAAGAAAAGAAATCAAGGCACACAGTATGAGCTAGTCCTCAAAGCTTCCACCTAAAAGTGATCCAGTCACTCTGCTCATATTTCATTGCTCACCAGGACACCCCTGAGTCCAAAAAGCAGGGGAATCTAATCCTCCACTGCAGAGGTTGGCAAACTTCTTTAAAGAGCCACATAGTAAATATTTTGGGGCTTCTCTGGTAGCTCAGCTGGTGAAGAATCTGTCTGCAATGCAGGAGACCCCAGTTTTGATTCCTGGTTCAGGAAGATCCCCTGAAGAAAGGACAGGCTACCCTCTCCAGTATTCATGGTCTTCCCTGGTGGCTCAGATGGTAAAGAATCTACCCACAATGTGGAAGACCTGGGTTCGATCCCTGGGTTGGGAAGATCCCCTGGAGGAGGGCATGGCAACACACTCTAGTATTCTTACCTGGAGAATCCCCATGGACGGAGGAGCCTGGTGGGCTATACAGTCCATAGGGTCGCAAAGAGTCAGACACCACTGCGTGACTCAGCACACACATGGTAAATATTTTAGGCTGTGGGCTTCATGGTTTCTGTCACAGCCCCTAAGAGAGCCATGAGATGTGTCTGCTACAGTTGAGAGAAGCCAAATACCCAGCCCAGCCTGAAGAAGCTTGCATGAAGAGGGATGGGGGTCTGTACCCCCAGAGACATCACGGCAGGGAAATGGGCTTTGGCTATCCTATGGCAGTGCCAGGAGAGGGCTGGGGCATGGGAGGTGCCACAGGTCCAGGTTTGGGAGGTGGGATAGTCTTTGTGGACCAGAGAGAGAATCGGCCAGGGACCACACACGGACCTGTCCAATGGGACCGTCTGATGGGGTTGGGGGCGGTACACCATAGGATGCTGCACGAACTCCTGATGGATGGCCAGCCAGAGGAAGGAGTCACATGGGGCCATTCAGAATTTGACACGAGCACACCAGGGCTCACAGGTACCCCCAGAGTTGGGCAAGTAAAGTTACTCTTTCTCTTTCCTTCAAAACTCTGCCTCTATATTTCTATTCGGCATCAGTTCATGGAGGGCCAATATTTTGGCAACAGGAACATTTAAGCAATCCATGGAAGCCAGGAGGGGAAGCTTTTCTTTGCAGCCAGATCCAGGAGCGTTTTTCTTTTACCATCCTGCTTCCTTGCAGGAGTCTCCATGAACCCCTCGAGGTGGCCAGTGGTTTGGGGTGCTGGGATTTTCTGCTTTTGAGCTGCATTTTTTCTGCATGTGGCCTGTCTCACAGAGGTGGGAACCCGGTTAAGGCGCTATGAAGTGGCGCTATGGAAGTCAGACTCGAGAATAGTGGGAGAGCAGTAGAAAAATAAAATCTCATTGTCTCTGATATTTCAGGCGGCCTCTGGGTTAATTGCGGTGCCAGGAGCTGTGAGGGGGATCCGTAGTCGTCCATGGTGGCCAGGGCAACTTCTGGAACACTCCTTAATTAATAGCTGTCCTTTTCTGCTGTGGTTTCTGGGTCTCTCATCAGCCAATTGAACTGTTCTCCTGGAAACAAAGACCCGTTCGGAGGTGCTGTGCTTCCAGTAATTTCTTTCCTCCACCTCTTTGTCTGGAGAAGAGTTCACTGAATGGCATGTCCAATGAATTCCATTTCTCAGTGACAAAACCCCTGGAGGGGAGGCGGTTGCTATAGTGATGGGGGTGGGCCACCCTCCTAATTTGCAGAGGAACAATGAGGAAGTCTCTGACCCTCAGCAGGAAGCCTTAAGTTGAAAAAAAAATAAAGGAAGCCTTAAGTTGAGATGGCCATTGTCTCCCCCATCATCTCTGGGTGAGAGAGAAATGAACCCACAAGGTTGGATTAAGGGCAGGATAAGAAAAATTACCCAAGACCTCTGGGGGCCCCGGATGGTGACATTTCCGCTTCCGGTTCTTTCCAAATGTGTTTGCAGGATGCATCTCCATCCAACTCTCCTGGGAGACGGTGTCCAAATGTCGTTGTTGTTTAGTTGCTAAGTCATGTCCAACTTTTTGTGACCCCAGGGACTGTAGCCTGCCAGGTCCTCTGTCCATGGGATTTCCCAGGAAGGAATACTGGAGCAGGTTGCACAAGTGTAGCCTGTGCATTTAGACTTACAACTATCCACCATCCCCAAAAAACAGATTGGGAGCAGACAGCTTCCCAAGACCAGGGCTGGGAGGAGGACAGGATGGATGGGAGAGGCTTCCTGGGACCATTAGCTGCCTTCACAGTCAGGCAGAACTTGTGTGGGTGTTGCTTTTAGCTGAGGATGAGGCAAAGCAAAAGAGGGAAACCAGAGGTGAAGGCTGGGAAGAACCCATCTCTGCTGGTCCTGATGCAAGACTGTGGTCATCGTGCCCAAACGACTTTCACTTTCCCCGCTGCGATCTTTAGCCCTCCATATCCCAGGCTCTGGGACTCAGGGTTCAGGCTACCAGCAGGACTGGGGTGCACAGGCATGCACTCCATCCAGAGACCACAAAATTTGAATCAAATTTCACTTTCAACTCAGGAAAGTCAAGGGAGCCAGTCACAAGGTGTCCTCAGCAGAACAAAGGCCTCCAGAGATGCTGATCTCAGGAGCTTATGAATATATTACCTTATATGTTTCATCTTTGTCTGGGGCACAGGCCCAGAGCTCCAAAGACCCTCAACCTTTCCTAAGTGTTAAGAGTATCCTCTATCATTCATAAGGAGACCCCAACTTCTTAAAAAATTGATGTACAGTTGATTTACAATGTTTTAGGTGTACAGAAAGCTGATTCAGATATTCTTTTTCTGATTCTTTTCTAAGTTATTACCAGATCTTGAATATAGTTTCCAGCAGGTCCTTGTTGGTTATCCATTTTATACATAGTAATGTGTATCTGTTAATACAAATTCCTAATTTATCCCCCCCATAAGAAGACCCTTTTGATCTCACCTGAGTTTATGCTGACAAGGTAACTGAGGGAGCTCCCCCCAGCTACAGATGATCTGTGATGGGATAAATGGAAAAGCAATCCAAAAAAAAAGAGGGCATGTATGTATATGTACAGCTGACTCAGTTTGCTATACAGCAGAAACTAACATAACATCATAAAGCAACTATACTCCCCCCCCCAAAACTTTTTTAGTCTAGAAAGAATGAGAATTTATAAAAAGTCTAAAACATCAAGTAGAATTTTTAAATGTTCATATAGCTTTCCCTTCTACTTTTTTTTTTTTTGTTTCATATTTCCTGGCATTTCTAGGGCGAATTATATTACTTGTAATCTTAAAACATAATAAAATACATTCCCTAGAAAATAAACATAAAATGGCAGACTGAAAAACAAGACTATAAAGATTTTAAATAAATAAATTTCAACTCCAAAAGAAGAGAGAGAAATAAAGACACAGAGAGAACCAAGCCATAGTTTGTAGGAGGGTGGAAGGGAGACTTCCAGCCTCCAGCGCTGTAAGACATGGACATCTGCTGTTGATAACCCCCTCAGTCTACAGTAATGGGTTATAGAGCAGCCTGAACTAAGAGACAGCATCAGCCCACAGGAGTCGGGGGTGGGGGGGTGGGGGCGGCGCAGGAGGCGGTAACTCTCAGGATGGAGGAGGATGAAAGGAGAGAAGGTTCCAGGGAGGAGGATTTGGCCTCCATCCTTTGCAAAGAATCCCAGAAATGCAGAGGCTGCCTGAGAACTCACAGAGGACAGACTCACCAGTCTGTCACAACTCACAGAGAGCTCACCAGACAGACTGTCTGGGTCCCCAGAACACATGTCACAAGGCTTACACTGGTGTGTGCCCCCGGGAGTGCAGGGAGGCTGTTCACATGCACACAAGACTGGGTGGGGAGGGGAGTGCCGTGCCTGGGCAACCCCCCGCCCATATCCACTGGGGAGACCCCAGCGCAAGCTGAGAGAGGAGTCACTGCTCAGAGGACAGCCATGGAGGCCAGACCCCCTTCAGAGGATGCTTCTTAACCTGGATCTGGGAGGGAAGAGCCCTTGGGCATGTAAGCCAAGTGGTCAGGTTTTTGTTTTTGTTTTTTTCTGGACAGCTCATGCTGAAGAAGCACCAGGCAGGGACTTCCCTGGTGGTCCAGTGGCTAGAGCTCGTGGCTCCCAATACGGGGGGCCTAAGTTTGATCCCTGGTTGGGGAACTAGAGCCCATGCGTCGCAACTAAGAGTTCACATGCTACAATTAAGACCTGGAGCGGCCAAGTGAATTTTTTTTTTAATAAAAGGATAATAAAATAAGCAGCAGGCAAGCTTTTACAAACAGCCAAGACCTTCCTGAGGAGCCCTGGAAACAGGGCGCGCCCTGCAGTGACCCAGTAATGAAGGGGGAACAGAATCCTCCGGAGCGATAGCACTTCGGGTCCCAGAAGGGCAGGACCCATTTGATCCCTGCTGGGGCGGCTGTAGAGAGAAGGCAACAGAAGTCCATCTCAGGAAGGCAGGAAAAAAAAACAAACCAAAAGACATATATTTTCTGAGCCAAAAATTTTGCCTGGGTCCCCACCCCCACCCCCACCTTCACCTCCAGAATGTGTTTAAAGCAAAAAGATAAGAGGAGCCAGGCCTGTTCCTATTGGGCAGCCCAGTCCAGCTCTCCAGCCCGGGGGTGGCGGTGGAGGGTGGGGTTCAGCTATTTCTGATTCCTCCGAGTCACTCCTTCCAGCAACCCCTTGACTCCAGGTAACCACAGTGAATCTGGAGCACCGCCAAAACAGCCATAAAGGTTAAGTCCCATTCTGTTATTCATTGAACAGCTCTCCTTTATGAAAAGGATAAAAATCTCGAGCAGAAATTGAAAACCCTGCAAAAATATGTATCTGTTAATATAACAATGGAATTGCAAAGGAAGGAAGGACGTCTGTCATCTTGGGGACTGTCCCAGGGCGCTCTCATGGGTAAGATGCAAACATCTTCACTATCACCCTGCTCCCTCCAAGTCATCTTTGAAATCCAGATCCACTTCACCAAGGGCAGCAGTTGAGGGTCCCTGAAACCCAGGAGGGAGTCAGAATTTTGTGAGTTGAATTCTTCTTCCAGAGCCCCAGGGTGGGGGTGGGGGTGATTGCTATTTAAAAGGGAAATTTTAGGGACTTCCCTGGTGGCCCAGTGGCTAAGACTCCTCACTCTCATGCATGGGGCCTGGGTTCGATCCCTGGTCAGCAAACTAGATCCTGCTTGCTGCAATTAAAGATCTCACACGTGGCAATGAAGATCTCAAGTACCGCAATGAAGACCTGGCAGAGCCAAAGAATGTTTGTTTTTAAAAAAGGAAACTTTAGGCATGGTAAAAAAAATATATATTATAATGCCCATCAGCCTTCTCTATTCTTTCTATGGTAAAGCTGATTTAAAAAAAAAATATTTATTTGGCTGTGTTGAGTCTTGGTTGCAGTGCTCGCGGGCTCTCTGTGGCAGCAGGGGTCTTCTGTCCAGCTGTGGCTTGTGGACTCAGTAACTCTTTGGCACATGGGATCTTGGTTTCCCGGCTAGATATTGAACCTGTGTCTCCTGTGTTGGAAGGCAAATTCTTAACCACTGGAACACCAGGGAAGTCCTGGTAAAACTGATTTTTGACTCCTGTGTTTAGATCTGGGAAGAGTGTCCATGAGGCAAAGGATGGGCAGCTACAGAAGCTTGTTGGTAATGGTCCAGCTGAATGTTCTAAGGCAACGGGCAGTTTGCAGGGGATGGACACAAGGAGAACTTGACCCTATTTGCAAGTTTCCGGGGAAGGAGCTACAAGGACTCTGAGCCCTAAAGCTTCAGGTCAAGGGAACCAGTTGGCTACTCTGTGGACGGTATAGCAGAGCCTTGGCGCTCCCCTGCTCCCCTTAGAATCCCCGTCTCTATCTTCCCTGTCAGGGCTATCACAGATGAAGCTGCCGTAACTGTTTCTGTAGGAGTCTGTGAATACATACGTTTTCTTTTCTCTTGAGTAAATACGTTTCCATTTCATTTGGGAACGGAGTGATGGGTCATCTGGTAGAAGGATGTTTAACTTCTTAGGAAACGAAACAGCTGTTTTCCGAAGTGGCTGTGCCATTTTTTCATTCCCACCAGCATCATCTGAGCTTTCCAGCCCCTTAATATCCACTCCAATAGTCATCTTGAGAGGTGTGTGGGGTTATCCAGGGATGGTTTTAATTTACACACATTTTCCTGCTGGCTAATGATGGTGAACATCTCTTCACGAGCTGCTTTGCTAGCTGTACATTTTCTTCTGTGACATGTGTGTGTTCAAATCTATTGTCCATTAAAAAAAATGTATCATTTGTCTTCTTCTCTCATAGTAAGAGTATTTTATACATTTTGGGTTGGGAGTGGGTGGGACATGGTGGCCAGCTCTTCATCTTTTCACACACCAGTCCATCAACTCTGTATCCTGAATCCTTCAAAGCTGACTTTCAAAATCCCAGAGCCCAGGTTCTTGCCAATCAGAAGCCTTGGTTTTAAAACTCAGACTCACCTTCTGCTTTTCTGCTCTGTCCTACCTTCCCTCCATCCCGGTGGGACTGGCTCTGGCGAGGGAGGTGATGAGCTGGACAGCTCGTTTCCAAGCAACTTTGTCCTTGCCCGACCCAGGGTCTCTGCCTGCTTCCAGGGAGCCACTAACCACCCCGCAGTGTGCTCTCTGAGCAGAACCTCCCAACATCCAGGTTTCAACAAAGGAGGGGTTTCAACAAAGAAAGCCTTTAATGTCCAAACCTCGGAATTCTGGAAATTTGGAGCTGGGATGAGGGGATGGATACCAGCTTTCCCCCTTGGACTCTATAACTCCTCTGGACTCCTGTAATTCTTGTCTTTGCATAAAACAAGCACCTTTCTGAGTCCCATGTGAACCCAGAAATAGGCAGGTAGGGCTCTGTTTATGGGCACCTTGATATCCCCCTTCCAAGATGGAGTTGCCTTATTACTTCAAAGCAAACCTCTGCTTCTCCCAGCTGCCAGTCCCCAGCACTGCTGTTTCTTTTTTCCACATCTTCCAGCACTGTTTGTTATGCATGTGTTGTGTCTCCGGTACCTTGTCCAGTTCCCCCGTGAGGATGTGAGCGCCTCCAGGGCAGGAATCTTTGTCACATGCATCCATCCCTGCATCTCTGGGAGTGCGCCTGGCACAGAGGAACACCAGAATGAATATAGCTTGAGTAAGGATGATTCCAGGAGGCCAGGCTCCTTGGGGTCAGCCTCTGGTCCTCTCCCTCCTGATGCCCAGCTTCCCCAGCAGGGAGTCCTTGAGTTGTTGGGGTCTCTAAGGGGTGGGAGGATCTCACCACCCCATACACAGAGGTTGAAATTACACCAAATTCCCTCCCCTGCTCCTCCCCACCACTGCCTTTCTGCCTGACATGATCCTCAATTCCCTGAATTTGCTAGCAAATGGTAGAGGGTTCCCTCCAGTACCTCCCCAGTCAGCCCAGGAGACACTGGCGAGGTCTAAAGCTGTTTCTATGGCAACAGGATCAAGGATTTGATGCTGAAGGGCTTGGTACAAAGAGGGGTACCTCCTGCCCTCCTGGGGAGGGATGTATGAATTGGGTATGGGTGGGGAACTTGGAATGGGACCTCATCATGAAGTGAAAACCATGGAGGCATCAATACACCTGGATGCTTCTTGTAAATGTGTCACCTTCTTAACTTCTCTGACCCTCAGTGCCCACATCCCTAAAAACGCCTCTGGCTTAGCAGACGTGAGGTGCCCAGCATGGGCCTCGCATGTAGCAGGAGTCAGTAGAGAGGCCCCTTGGTCACCAAGAGCCCTGGCATCTGGGAGGCACCACTCAGGGCCAAGGGCTCAGAACCAGCGGAAAGGCTGTCGGTTGGGAACAGTTCCCAACGTGTCCTGACTCTTTCTAATCCCATCCCAGTCTCCCAGCTTATAGAACCTTCACTCAAAGACCCTTTCTTGTCCCACCTCATGCCCGGCAGCTCAGTTCCCAAGAGATACTTGATGCTTTCACTGCTCCCGTCACAGCAGACCTGTCCAGGGTTGCACTTCTCCAGGGCCTGCTTCCAGCCGGAGAAAACGCACACAGGGGTTAGTCAAGGCACCCAGCTCTCTGCTGGCGTGTTTCCTAGATGGCATCTTGCCTTTCCCAGGGGACAGCAGGCTGGAATCCATGCAGCATTTGTTTCCACCCCAGCTTGGAGGGGGGCTCTAAGGGTGGGGAGTCCACGTTTCCAATGGGCAGACTCTGCATGCATAGGGGTGCAGACCTCAGGAGTAAGCCGGCCACGGTATTTTTAGAAATGTGAGTAATATTAGTCTCATAGGTCTGTCTTTCAATCCCTCCCAAGTGGCATGATTAGCCATAGAGTGTATTAGTCCCTACCAGAAAGGCCTCAAGAAACCACCAGGTCTGACTTCACAGACAGCTACAGGGCTGGGTACGGGGGATGCAACTGGGTGCGGGATGCCACAGGCTGTGGAAAACTGGAGAGCACGTGACCCCTCTAAAGGGGGGCTGCTACCCAGATCCCCAGGGGTGTCACCACATAGGTACCTCCTAGCTGGGCCACCTCAGGCAGGTTACTTAACCTCTCTGAACCATTGTGTCTGCATCTGTAAAATGGGCCGGATGAGAGAATCTGCTGAATCTCAAAGGATCCAGTGAGGCAGCGGGCACAGGCTGCCCAGTGCGGGCGTGGCAGCTGTCACTGCCATCCTCTCTCCAGGCCCCTTCTGTGTTTTGCTCGCCTGACAAGTATTTATTGAGCACCTGTGTGGTGGGTGCTGGAGTTGCCCAGATCCCTACCCAGTAAGGAAGGAATGGGGGCCTGAGTCACCGACACCCAGCCCACAGCTGGCAGCCCCTCCTGGGGAGGTTTACTTCCGCTGAAGACAGCTGCCTTGCATGGATGACATTCCCTTCGCAGAGTGACCCACATCGAAGGACTGATCGACATAGGGGTATAATTAAAGTCCGGGCCTCTCCTCCCACCTCGGGATGGCTCTGTGGGTTGCCCGTCTTCGGAAGGCCCTGTGGGGTCCCCTGGGGATTCTGTTGTGACCACATCACACCCCAGCCTCCCCCTTGGCCCAATCTGCTTCCCTCCTTCCCCTCCAGAGGTGTGATCCCAAGAGTACCCTATCCACATTGTGATGCTAATCTCTGACTCAGAGTCTGCCCCCTGGAGAATCCAGCCTCGGGTGCTTGAAGGGTCCAAAAACACCCAAGTGGAACTGGACTTTGGAGCTGGGTCATCTACCATCTGGCTGGCAACAAGGACCCCAGCTGTGGTGGGGGGAACTGGAGATCGTGGTGTAGGTAGCAAACATTGTGAGAAATTTCCCCCTGATGACCTGGTGTGGTCCGGGAGGAGAACACACCAGCTGGTGTGGTGCGTGTGTTAGTCACTCAGTCGTGTTCGACTCTGCAACTCCGTGGACTGTAGCCCACCAGGCTTTTTTGTCCACGGACTTCTCTAAGCAAGAATACTGGAGTCGGTTGCCATTCCTTTCTCCAGGGGATCTTCCCGACCCAGGACTGAACCTGGATCTCCTGCACTGCAGGCAGATTCTTTAGCATCTGAGCCACCAGGGAAGCCCCAGCTGGTGTGGTATATCTGGCATTTGATAAACACTGAGGAAACCCCTGAAGTCACTGAGGAAACCCCTGAAGATGAATGATGCTATCTATGGGAAGAGATAATATAAAGCTGAGAGGGATTAATGCGCAATTAAAAGCCAATTGTTGGGACTTCCCTGGTAGTCCAGTGACTAAGGCTCCGAGCTTCCAATAGAGGAGGCCCAGGTTTGATCTCTGGTTGGGGAACAAGATCCCACATGCCACAGTGAAGAAAGACCTGGCACAGCCAAATAAATAAATTTTTTTCAAAAGCCAAGTGTGAAAGATGGAGGGCCCTCTTGGAAAAACATAAGAGACTCTGATCTCTTGGGATGAGACCTCAGTTTTGTCCCAAGAAGTGGCCCTAAAAATAGCAGAACTCTGTAGAAGGTTAAACTCCTAATTCCATTGCCTAGGTCAGAGCCCTGGTTGGAATGAATAGGAACCTGATACATGGGATAACAACAAATGGGTTGATGTTCCCCAAATCTTGAATCCCAAGATTTCCCCAAACTCTGTGAGCCTACGGAGAGGTTCATGACCACATGTAAAGGGCCAGCACCCCCACTGCTTGACAACAATGTGGAGGCATCTCCCCTGCAAAACAACACGCATCCTTTCCAGAAACTGCTCCCTGGCTACCAACAAGTGGGGCAAGGTCACAACATAGCTCAGCTGAGGGCACTAATGAAAGAGGAAGACCAGACCACAGAGGAGCTTGGGAAACAGCCAGCCAATCCCTGCAGGAGGCAGACAAGTCTGTATGGAACCGGTGCCGGAGGTGCTTGACCGGGTAGGTGGAACCTGGGGCCAGGGAGGGGGGCACTCTGCTGGGCAGGGAACCCTGGATGTGATTTGAGCACTCTATTGGAATGGCTCCCAGCAGGGTAGGAAGGTGATGATCCAGACTGACAGGTAGAAATGCCAGAATCCCACGGGGTCAAAAAGCCAGACAAGTGGGTGTGGTTGAGGAGATACACCAGGAAAAGCCAGAAAACCACCAGATGAGCAGGCCCCTTGGGAAGGCCCAGAGGACACACCATTTACCACAGGGTGTGAAATGTGCTGGAGAGAGGACAGCAGCAACTCTAGGAGGTGCCTTGGCGACTCCTCTGTAAGCCCAGGCTGATGGTAGGCGGCACCACTGTCCTACCGAATGGCAGGGAGAGGACCCCACCACTCCCCTCTCTGCAGAAGCAACAGAAGCGACGTGGCAGCACTTAACCGTCAGCATCTCAGTGAACGCAACGATCGATGAGCAGTAGGTTCGGAGGCCGCCATATTGGTACCACTCCTTGGGGCCTCCAAGGCCATATCCGTGACATTACAAATGCATATACCCCTGAAGCCAACAAGTCTACTGGCAATGTATCCCACAGCTGTCCCACATTAAGAAACATAATCCCAAACTGGAGGTTGCTGTCCTGCAGGGGGGTATTGGTGACTAGGCTCACACAAGGACCATCTAATTTATATGGACGTATGCACCTTGGTTTGACCTACTTTTTAGTATGGGTTAGGAAATTTTACAATGCTGAAGGGCAGATGTCAGCTTGCAGAAAACTGTTAGCTATGCAAATGATTCTTGTCTAAGAACAATTCAGATGAATTTTGTCTGGCAGAGATGCAAATAATTTCTGTCCTGTAGAAATGCTAATCCCAAAGGGTACAGTCTTAATGCCCTGGAGTTTATATATTAATCAGGTTTCTATGTAACCCAGCTGCGTTATTCCGGATTTCTTTCAGTGCCTATATGTACCCAGTCTCTCGAATTCTCTTTGAACCAGTTTTGTCGTCCTGCTGCTTTCTCCTCTAATGAGTTCAAGGTCTTTGACACACAGTCACTTTATAGTGGAACAGGAATCATGCTTTTTCACTTTTTAAAAATAAAACTTTGACCCCCTGGCACATATACACATAAAAGCGTTTGTGGCATTATTGCTTGAAAGAGAAGTATTAGAAATGAATGTCAATCAGGAAGGAACAGGCTAAATTAATTATGGTGCATAGACAAAAGGCATACTTGTGCAACTCTTACAAAGGATGAGGCAATTGCATTTATATGGAAACATCTCTGAGATTTAATGTTGAATTTTAAAATAGCAAGGTTGAGTATGGCATGAGTTCATTTGGATAAAAGAGGTGAATACCCTCCCCTTGTCTCTCCAGATGGATTGATAGACAGATTTCTGTATATCTCTTAACCTATATCTACAGACACACACACACATTTTTTTAAAGTGCATCTCTGGAAATCTACATAAGACACTTGTAACTATTAACCTCTGGAGAGAATAGATGAGTTGGAAAAAGGGAGGTAAGAAGGAGCAACATTTTTTACTGCAAAATCTTTTACTTTTTGCGTTTTATATTATTCACATATATATTCCAACAAGCAAGTTAATAAAAATTTAAATAGGGGGAAAGAATGCCCAGAAGAGAACACAATATTCTAGAGATAATAGAACAGTGTACAGGGCTTAAGACCACAACCTCTGAGATCTGAATTTCTCTGACTGGGGACTAAGTATATAATGGCTTTTCCCCTAAGGTTTATTGAAGTATAGTTAAATACAGTAAAATTTATAGTTTGTACATATAAGTTTTGACAAAAGTATGCAGTCACCTAATCACGACCATAATAACCAAAGTGCAAAGCATAACACTTTCAAGCGTCATCTGTGTGATTGCGTCGTGACATGGCGCATTCCTCTTTACAGCTGAGAACTGTTGCATTGCATGAACGCACCACAGTTTATCTGTTCACCCATTGAGGGGTACTGGGTTGTTTCCAGTCTGTTGTGGTTATGAGCCAAAGCTGCTGTAGACGTCCTCATGTGAGTTTCTGGGTGAACATATTTTTTAACTTTTCTTGGATGTGGGAACTTAGTGTTACCAAACCAAATGTGGGTAATGGCTTGACACCTGTGTAAGTAATGACAGTCTAATGACACTGGGTTGTGGTGAAGGAAAGTGCAGAACTGATTGCAAGCACCAGCCAAGGAGTCCAGGGTGGCTAATGCTCAAAAAACAACTCTTGATGAGTGTCAGGGAAGCATTTTTAAAGGCAAGGCGACGGGGAGTCGAAGGGTATGTGATCAGCTCTTGCACAATTCCGAGTGGTGAATGGTGAGGGGGCAGGGGCGTGTCTCAAGGGTTAACCTCATCAATCCTCAGACGCTCACCGTTGCAATGTAGTTAACCTCTTCCATATGGTGGGGGTTTTAGCACCTGTAAAACAACTCAGGGATGTACATCAGATACTGCCATCCATGTGCTTCAGGGAGGAACTAAGGATTCTGTGGCCACCAGAAGGCTGATTGTTAAATTGTTGCCAATTCTCCTGACCCAACTGTTACTTTTGTCACTACCTGTTCACACCCTTTCAATCATTCTTGAGTCAGGATTTTGTGTCTCAGAGCAGGCCTGGGAGACTACAGGTATTCTATGAACAAGAGGCAGGCAGAAGACATGAGAAAGTTGGTCTGTCCTGGGAAGACCCCAGGGTCCTGCTTGATTACACTAGGAGTGGGACGCCAGGTTTGCTTAATTTTGTAAGACGCTGCCAGACAGAGCAGCCATCCCATTTTTCATTCCCACGGGCAGTATACGAAAGTTTCTGTTGCTCTGTATGCTCTGCTACTGTGTCACTAGGATCCCCTCTGGTGTGAGAATTCAACAGAAGCCTCACAAGGTCATGTTTAGAGAGAGCGCCTCCAGCTCCCCCAGTACCTCCCGGTGCCAATGGGTAGGGCTGTACAGTACCCTCCTACGTGCCACGATCCTGCTTGGCGGCCTTAGTTTTCCCTAACAATTGTTTTAACATCTCTAGCTGGGGTTTGGTTGGGTGAGAAGCCCAGGGACAGGGAAGGGTGAGCTGTCAACTGGTGCTATGTGCTGTTGTCTTATAAACAGACCCTCCGTGACTCCTCTGTCCTCAGCAACCCCTCTTTACTCTTGGGTTCTTCAGTGGCTCTTGACCTGAGCCCTGAGCTTCGGGAGGGTGCTGTGGCCAGTCCCTGATCCATCTCTCTGGAGCTGTCACAGCCTATTCTGGGCTGAAACACGCTCTCCCGGGGTAGCCCCACAAAACCCTCCCGTCACTGTCTCTTCCAGGGACCAGGGAGCCCCCTTCCCAGAGCTGTCTTTGTTGCTGCGGCTCTTCCTCTCCTGCTTGGACCCTTGCCTTTCGGTGGGGACTTGATGCTCGTGTGCATAGCTCTCAAAATGGAAGCCTCACCCCAAGACTGAATTGGGGCTTGGCAGGAAATAGAAGCTCTCACAACATGAATGAAACTGGACATTGATCCACGCTTGTAACACCCCAGGCACAAAGCTTCACATGCTTTTCTCATTTATTTATTTTTTTAAGATTTGTTTGGTTGCATCGGGTCTTAGTTGGGGTACATGGGTTTAGTTGCTCCACAGCAATGGGGGGGGGGTCCTTAGTTTTCCAACAGGGATCAAACCCATGTCCCCCTGCATTGCAAGGTGGATTCTTTACTCCTGGACCACCAGGGAAGGCCCTCATTTATTTCTTGTTGTTATTCTTTCCCCATTTTACAGTTTAAAACTGAACCAGAAAAATAATCTCACTCCAAATCGAAGGAAACCACAATTCCAACCCCCGCATGTTTGACAGGAGGGTCCAGGTGACTCTGCAGCCTCCCTGAGTCCCTGCAGGACCATTGTCCACAGGCAATACAGCTCCAGCCTTCAGGAATCAGCAGAGTCCTCACTAAGCACCGGGGTGGGGGGGGGGCGGTGTTCCTGCCCACCCAGACCCCTGCATCCTGAACCCTCACCCCATATTTGTGTTCTAAGAAAACTGCCAATACTAGCTTTCTCCAGGGCCCTGCTACCCTTTGCGGCATCTTTCTCTCCTCCAGGTTATGAATGCATCCCAATTAGAGCCTCACCTGGGGCCACCTCCTGCTCTGATGGCAGTTGTAGGAGGAAGGAAATGAGATGCCTGGTGGGGATACCTGAGATCATGCCATCCGGTCCCATCATTTCATGGCAAATGGGGAAACAATGGAAACAGTAACAGACTTTATTTTCTTGGGCTCCAAAATCACTGCAGATGGTTACTGCAGCCATGAAATTAAAAGATGCTTGCTCCTCGGAAGAAAAGCTATGACCAACCTAGACAGCCTATTAAAAAGCAGAGATATTACTTTGCCAACAAACATCCGTATAGTCAAAGCAATGATTTTTCCAGTGGTCATGTATGGATATGAGGGTTGGACCATAAAGGAAGCTGAGTGCTGAAGAACTGATGCTTTTGAATTTTGGTGTTGGAGAAGAGACTCTTGAGAGTCCCTTGGACTGCAAGGAGATCAAACCAGTCAATCCCAAAGGAAATCAGTTCTGAATATTCATTGGAAGGACTGACACTGAAGCTCCAATACTTTGGCCACCTGATGTGAAGAGCTGACTTATTGGAAAAGACCCTGATGCTGGGAAAGATTGAAGGCAGGAGGAGAAAGGGGCGACAGAGGATGACTTGGTTGGAGGGCATCACCGACTCAATGGACATGAGTTTGAGCAAGCTCCGGCGCTCGGTGGTAAACAGGGAAGCCTGGCATGCTGCAGTCCGTGGGGTCGCAAAGAGTCGGACACAACTGAGCAACTGAACTGAACTGAACTCCCCATGATCCCCCGCCTGATCTGCAGATAACACCACCTGCAGAGCTTCAGAGAAACTGAAAGGTATTGAAGGTCTGGGCTTCCCTGGTTGCTCAGTGGGAAAGAACCCACCTGCCAATTCAGGAGATGTGGATTGGATCCCTGGGTCGGGAAAATTCCCTGGAGAAGGAAATGGCAACCCACTCCAGGACTCTTGCCTGGGAAATCTCATGGACAGAGGAGCCTGGCGGGCTACAGTCCATGGGGTCGCAAAGAGTCGGGCCCGAGTGAGCAACTAAACAACAGCAACGACCCTGAAGGCCTACGGAAGTCACTAGAATGGGGCACTGTCTCTGATTTTCCAATAACCCTTTCAGGCAGGGAACGACCACCCCCATCCTTCTGATGAGGAAGCTGAGTCTCAGAGACCAGCCGCTGGTAAGTGGCGTCGACATTAACCTGCTGGTGTCTGAAAGGCGCTCACATCCGTGTGTCCCATACACAGTGACATGACTCCCACCCCTGCCACAGGCTGGCACGGCCCGGGGAGGCAGCTAAGCCCCAGAGGCTGAGCACAAGAGGCCCCAGGCCTGGACACTCTCAAGGCCACGGGGTTGGGATCCTGGGGAATTCTGGAGGGTGAAACCTGGGCACCACTCTCCCCAGGGTCTCAGGGAAAAAACCACCCGTTGTTGGTCTAGATGCTGGGTCAGTCCTCTGCCGCCCAAGACCACGCAGCCCCGTCAACCCCTGCACAGATCGATTCAGCATTTCCTCACCTGTGCAGAGCGGGAGAGGCAGCCCTGACAGACGGTGGAAAAAAGCCACGGAGGCAAGTGGAGAAGGGGGTGTGGTGCGCTGGAAAGGATAAGGAAGAGGAAGTGAATTTGACTTTTAAAGGAGAACTGTCCCCAAAATTGGTAATTGGAGAGAACTTTGGAAAAACACCTGGTCCAGTGCCCTCCCCACTTCCCACCTCCACCCCCTGCCAGCTTTCCCAGCAGAGTGTGTACCAGGGCCCGCGGGGCGGGGGTAGGGGGGCGTCTTGGTTCAGCGTAGACACTGAGGGGCTGGAGGGAGTGGCGGAGGCTGGGGGCCAGCAGCTCGCTGGGCGGGGAGGGCGCTCAGGAGGGGTGGGGGTGGGGTAGTGGGGACTGGAAGAAGCTCCTGCTTCGTGCCAGGCTCCGTGCCAGGCGCCCGCACGCTGAGCTCGTTAAATTCCAACACCGCCCTCCCCCCACTCCCCCCCACCACCTCAAGCCTCAGGACAAGTCTCAGTCTTCAGATGAGGAGGGGGAAGCCTAGCCTTGGGAAATTTCCATTCTCACCGCCAAGGGCTGACAGTCAATCGACCCTGCCCTCTGGGCACCCTTGCCCTGAGCCCCCATTTTCCTTTCCCATCTGGGAGGCAGAGAAGGAAAAGGTTGGGGGGGGGGCAGTTACTGGCCACTGGGGTCTCCTGCATTCCCAGGCGAGGCTCCTCATACATAAAACAGGAGGAACCTTTTCCTCCGCAGTTAATCAAAACCTCCGGGCAAAGACTGCAAATGAAGGGCCCCTATCAAGTCATTTCCCTTGCAAATGAAGCCACTGCTCAAGCATCTTTTCCTCTTTTAAACCTCATCAACTCAGCAGTCGACCCAGGAGCCCGGGGCTGCTCGGCTTGCCTGGTTCTCGAGCAGGTAGCTGGCACATTTCAATTAGCTTGACAAGTCCCCCGTAAGTGCGGGCGGCATCTTCGATCCCTGACCACCTGCCCTCACTGAAGCCCAGGGGACTGGGGCTCCCACCCCCCGCTGTAATTAGTGGATTTACAATGTTGGTGCCCCAAAGCCAGGCCCAGCTGAGAGATCTCCTGAGCAGGTCACCAAGCACACACGCCAGATCTTAAGGAGCCCCCAGTGGGGCCTTGGTGGAGGGACCTCAGCTTGCAGAGCTCAGCCCCAGATAAACCAAGAGATGAAGGAAAGATCCGTTACTCACTCTCTGGGTACCTGGAGTTTCCCTATCTGTAAAATGTGTTAATATGATTATCTGCCTTGTAGAGCCATCTGGAGTAGTAAATGAGATGGTCTGGGCATAGCCCTTGGCACAGTATCGGGCACTTATAAAGCATTTCATAAATGTTAGCCAGGATTTATGTCAATATTCTATCAGCACCAACATCAGACCACCTCTACTGTGGACAGCTGCCAGACTGTAGCATCAGCTATTCACTGGAAGCGCAGGAGCTTCGATGAGTTACCTAACCTCTCTGTGCTTTCCTGCTCTCATGCCACAAATTATGCACTTATTTTGTGGGGTCAACGAGGGGACTTAACTCAGATAAAAGAGCTCGAGGACTCTGAGAGGCACACGGACTCTAGAGCCAGGTTCCCAGGTCCAAACCCCAGGTCCACTTGTCTGTGTGGCCTTGGGCGAACTGCTTTACCCCTCTCTGTTCCATGGTCTTCCTCTAGCATGAAGGATTACAGTGTTACCCATGTCAAGAGCTAGGAGACGTCAGTAAAGGATAATTTCTATATGTAAAATCGTGGCTCAAACAGAAAATGAAGATGTAGCAAGGGTTTACTTGGACTCGTTAATCCCTGAGGGAACCACAGCCAGTACAAAGGAGAATTCAAAGAACACACACTTGCAGATAGTTGGGAATGCTGAAATGAATTAACAAACAGGGGCAAACCTGTGATAGTCAATTGCATTCCATCAGACTCAGCTCCTATGCACTCCTATGGACAAAAATTGTGTGCCTTACTATCAGTGTTTTACAACTTAGAATTGTAAAATAGCTCCAAGATGACACAAAGTGGAGATAACCCCAAAGGTGTGTGAGGCAGGACACACAGTAAGAGGTGTGGGATTTTTGTCTGTGTCAGGGTCTTTCAGCATATACACAGAGCTTGGAATAGAGTGACTGCTATACAGGTTTTTGTAAAAAAAATAATGTGGAAATACATAAATGAAGGTCGACCAAGTGAGAACAGGCAACAACCATTTATTCAAGCTTCCTATAGCCCATCACTTTTCTTCCAGAAGAAACAAAATCAGGCAGAGGAGTGGGAAGGCTTTCCAGGGGCCCCATGTGTGCCCTGAGAGCCGACAGCCTGGGCAAGCTGGTCAGGGGGTAGTCCACAAGCAGCGGGTCACCCCACGTGATTGGTCAGAGGTGCATATCTGGTACTCTCCGATTGGTCCTAAGTTGGAGGTGGAGTCAAAAATTAGGGTTGCTACTGGTTATGAATCAAGTCCTGGCTGTTTGGGGCCAATTGTTACAGGGGTGGTTGTTAGGCTTCCAGGATGTTTGCTAGAGACAGTGGTCTGACTTCCTCCAAATCTGACTTACAACCCATCAGGCCAGCTTTCTGGACTGGTTACTGTAAATAGTGGGTTGGTTTCCTGGGCTGGTTGCTGCAGGCTGTGAGTCAGAGTTCTATTTTTATATACAGTCTGGCCATAGCGTTTGGATATTGAGTCTCTCAGTAACCACAGTGCCTGATGCCTTGGACCCTGCATCAGTGGAAATTACCATCAGCTGATACTCACTGATTACACACGATAGCTAATCCTGACTGGTTTAAGCAGAATCAGGAACTTACTGCCTTGGGATCTCAGAAGCCGTCAGGAGGCTGGAGAGCCAGGCCCGGGAGGATGGGAACCAGAGTGGCTGCAGCCCCATGCCTGACAACACCTGTGTCAGCTCTGTGTCACTCTTGGTCCTGGGGGAGGATGGGCGTCTCTGTTGATCTGCCTTGGGTCATACGCCACCAAAGGAGAGAAGCGGCTTTTCTCCCAAGGAAACCGGGGTTTTTGACACCACAAGAGCAATGCTCAGTTACTGCACCTCCAGAAAAACACCAACATCCACTCAACCACCCCAGGACATGGGTGCCATGGAAAATCCATGTTTCCAAGTGGGGACAATGAGGCACACAGGAGGTCAGTAATTTGTGGGATTCAAACAGATTCAAAGTCTGCTCTCTTCAAAGCCCAGACTCTTTCCCACTATGTCCTTTTGCCTTGTTGAGTAGGTAATCCTGGTGTTCTCTGACACTTAGGTACTTCGGAGCTCCCACCTGCCCATCCCAGCACAGCACATGGAGACCTTCCTGTCCTTTAAGTTCGGGCCCTTCTCTGCTTGAACACCCTTAAAAGTCCATTCACATCACTAATCACCATGTGTGTGGCCTCCTTCCCCAGCAGCAGACAAGCTCCTGGAGGTCACCTGTCAGTAAACATAGGAAAACTTTAAATGGAAATCTTGAAATCCAAGGGTCTATGAGAGAGGAACTAACAGAGCAAGGAGAGTGAGCAGACTTTCTGGGGTTGTTCATTTTCTTATTGTTGAATTTTAAGAGTTTTTTGCCTATTTTGGATCACACTCGTTTATCAGATGTGTCCTTTGCTAAATATTTTCTCCTAGTCTGTGACTTGCCTTCTCATTCTCTTGAAATAGATCACACTTGGCTAAGTTCAGTTAAATCTTACTCCAAATCCTGCTTCTGAAAGAGGCAAGAAATTTATGCCCCTCTCCACCCTCTCAGAGATCCCACAGGAATGGGGAAGCCCCCATCTTCATCCCTGTGTGATCCCCATGGAGATGCTTCTCTTCCAAGATACTGGTCCCTGGAGGTGAGTTTGGGATTGGGATTCTTTGCCAGGATTCCCAAGGCTGGAGCTCTTTAGATCCATCTCTCTATCTGTGCACCACCCCTTCTGAAGACCTGTCACCTGGTAGGGGTCGTCATGGACCTGGGACACAGGTTTCCCCACCATCAGAATCATCCACCCTCAAAGCTCTGATCTACTTCCTTCCTGGGGAAGCTGCATCCCAGGGTAGCTAGTGTCCCCATTCTGAAAGCCCCAGTAATTCAGTCATCTGGACTCAAGCCCACCCCACCTTGTTCTATTGGGGGTGGGGAAGAAAAAAGAGCTCTCTGAAGTTGGGTTCTTTTACAGGGAGGACAAATTAGACATGCCACAAGGGAAATTAACCTGTCGCAAACGGTCATCAAGAGTCCAGAATGGTGCCTTTGTTCAAAGCCGGGTTTTCTGAGTTCTGGAATTCTGCCAGGAGTCACTGCCTCCCGGGAGCTTTTTCTTTCCCCATCTGCCAACTATCCCCAGCCAACTGAGCTACCCCCGCCCCCTGTGTTGCCATAACATTGTGGCTGCCACTCTGATGCCACAGTGACAGGATGGGGGAGTCACCAGTCCATCCCCCTGATGGGCTGTGAGCTCCCTGAGGTCAGGTTCTGTTCTATTTGTCTCTCCAACATCTGGCACAGAGGGAGCCAACGTTTTCCCCACTGTTGTTATTCAGTTGCTAAGTCCTGTCCGACTCTGCAATCTCATGGGCTGCAGCACACCAGGCTTCCCTGTCCTTCACTATCTCCCAGAGTTTGCTCAAACTCATGTCTACTGAGTCGGTGATGCCATCCAACCATCTCATCCTGTCGCCCCCTTCTCTTCCTGCCCTCAGTCTTTCCCAGCATCAGGGCCTTTTCTAATGAGTCAGCTCTTTGCATCAGGGGGCCAGAGTATTGGAGATTCAGCATCAGTCCTTGAAGGTGCCAACTCCAAGTCTTGGGTTGGTGCAGGAGGTGCCCCCACCTTGGGGAAGCTCTGAGGCTGATGGGGTTGGGGGTGAGTGCTGGAGTCCTTGGCCTTTGGTTTCACCGCACTTGCCTTGACTCCACTTTATGCCACTTTCCTCTGCCCACACACACACCCCTGCTGGTGAGAGCAGCTCCTTTGAGATGCCTTTTGCATTTTCATTAATTTCTATTGAATAATTGAAACCAGAAGATTAATACTTTCAACCTAAACCTGAATTGCAGTGTGTGTGCTGTTTATAATTGTAATTCCACTGGAGTCAGAAACATTCGAGCGAGTCCTCCTTCTCCAGGGATAGAGGGAACAAAGCTCTGTCTGGAGGGCTTAAAACACAGCGCCGGGCTCAGGCAGCACACCCGGACGTCTTTTTTTAATTAACGGATGGATGGAAGGAAACAAGGACCCCAAAGATCAAGCCAGCTGTATAGAATCTTCCAAAATTAGGGATGATTCTCCTTACTTTCTGGGCTGGAACCAATTTTGTTTCTTTCATCAAAAAATGAAATGGAAATTGCAGAACACCAAGGGGCTGAGGACCTGGCCTGAAAAAGTTTTGCTTTTCCTTTCTTTCCTATCTGATGCCAGCCTACCTCACAACTCGACGTGACCTGCCTCCAGCCTTCTCCCAAAGGCAGACTTCTTAAAGCATGGGCACCATCCTGGGCCCTAGAGCATGTTTAGTGATGATGGGGAAGCAGAAAGCAGAGAGCTTTGGTCTGCAGTCCTCAGCACGATCCCCTTGGGGACAGCCATGTGACAATTCTAGCAGGCGTGGACATCCTTCTTATCCCTTTTACTACTACTTCGCCCACTCCGGGCAGGAATTAGGGGTCCTCAGTGTCACCTCAATGCGGTTCCCATTAGCCTTAGTTGGGATACAGAGGGATGAACATCTCAGATTTTAGAGAAACATAAAGAGCAAGTGAGCAGGGCAAACACAGATGGTCACGTTCATGTGACCGCTGATCTCTGGGAGGAGCCCTGGCATCCCGATGCGTCCCGTTAATACCATTCTTTCCCCAGGAGAAGGGGAAGGACACAATTATTATCCAGAGTCAGCAGTGACTCACAGGCTCCTGGAGGGGGTTTTCCCAAGGGGGTCTCAACAGGAAAAGAATAAGGCTGATGCATCCAGGGAAGCCAGGAGAGGACCCAGTTGGAGAGAGAGGGAAAGCTGAGCGTGAGGCAGCTCTCGGGAGAAGCTACCTCCTGGGTCCACCTTGGAGGCCCCTGGAGAGGTGGGAGATGCAGAGGGGAGGGTTCTCCAGGCTCCACCACCTGTCCTTGTTCAAGCCTCACCTGGCTGATCATCACAAGCCCTGGTAGCTTACGGTTCTGCTGCTACATTTTTCACTGTAATCTAAATGCCTCTCCGTTTTGGGGTTGACCACAGTACCTCGAGGGTCTAGCTCAGGTATAGAACTGGAGTTTAGGACTCAGTGTAGAAAGGAGTCTGATCACCACTGTCCCCATTCCTGTCTTTCTTCCACCTGCACCTCTTCCCGTCGCCCAACCTTGCCCCTTCCTGCCTTGGGGCCGTTGCACAGCCCGTTTCCTCTGCCTGGGATCCTGTTCCTTTTGGCTCACTTCCTCCAGCTTCCTGGCCAAATGCCATCTCTGTAAGTACCTTCTTATAAATCAGTAGCCACCTTCACACTCCCTCTCCTTGCTGTAATTTTCTTAGTTTTGTTTATTGTCTATCTTCCACCAGCTGCAGTATAAGCTCAATGGGAACAAGCACTTTTGTGGACAGATTCCCTACATAGGATTCAGCACATAATAGTTTTTCAATAAACACTTCCTGAATGAATGAGCAAATCACAATTGCTGGCAGGGGAAGGAGAGCAGGGTGTTGGGTCTAAGAAGTAGAAATCTCAACTTTGGGCTCAGTTGGCACAGAGACCACATGGCCCAGAACTGGCACCAGTGGCTGTGTCTTGCCCCTTCCTGAGGGCAGCCACCTGCTTCTAGGCCATCTGCTTCCCTCTGCCCTGGTGGCCACAGCTGCACCAGCTCTCTCAGACTTGAGGGCCCACTCTGATCTCTGGGGTCCCCCCTCCCTCCCTCCCTGGGGCCCCTCCCATGCTTTCTGGCTGCACCTTTATCCCCATGACCAGGCCCCTCACTCACACCTTTCCAGGCCCCATCTGCAAAGTTGGGATCAGAGAGAGGAATGGGGCATCTGAGCCAGCTCTCCATGGCAAATCAAAGTTTAAAAGATGCCACTTTTAACTACGCTTGAGCACAATGTACCCTGAGGCTTTTTGTGGTAATCGGCTCTCAATACACAGTTTCTTCATTAGTTATTTTTTTTTTTTTTTTAATTTATTTATTTATTTTTAATTTTTACTTTACAATTCTGTATTGGTTTTGGCATAGATTGACATGAATCCACCACAGGTGTTCTTCATTAGTTATTATTTTCTTAAGCAGTGGCAAGGCAGGAGGCAGGGCTCTGCTCAGTCCACCATAAATCAGCTGTCAAACCCTGGGATGAGTGGGGCTCTGGGCAGCTACCTGCCTGGGCCCCGGGGGAGCGGGAGTAGCCTGAATGGAACCAGAGCCATGACGGGCAGACTTCGGGAGGAAAGAAAGCAGGAGGAGGGGAGAGGGCCGCAATGGCAAAGACACCCCTTCCACCCCATGAGACATCCTTCTGGGGAGCCTCTCCATGGATAATCAGGACTTTAGCACAGGGGGAAAGAGAAGAGAATTATCACTTACTGAACAGTGACTGAGGCACCTTACATGTGGCGAAAACCCATTTTTCATAAATGAAATGCAGATAAGACATAAAAAGCCCTAATTTGTAGCATGTGCCAATTTCCAAGGCGTAAACACTCCCACCACAGCCAGTTTCAAGACACCAGCTATGTGATACTTGGCTTGTAAAACTGCTAAAAATTTAAAAACCATTTCTGCGAGCCAGTAGGAACCAGCTCCCCTAGCCCCCCAGTATATACGATAGGATTCAAAACTTCTCTGCAAGGAGGCGTGATGGTTAGTTAATTTCATGTGTCAGCTTGACTATGCCACGTGTGCCCAGATATTTGGTCAAATGTTATCCTTGGTGTGTCTCTGAGGGTGTTTCTGGATGAGATTAGCATTTGAGTGAGTAGGCCAGATTGCCCTCCCCAATGTCAGTGGGCCTTGTCTAATCAGTTGAGGACCCAAATAGGACAAAAAGGCTGACCCTTCCATGAATAAAGCCTGACTGTCTTGAGCTGGGATATTGACCATTTCTCACCTTTGTACTGAAACCGAAACACCGGTTCTTCTGGGTTGTAAGCCTGCTGATTTTTGAATTGGAACTTATACTGTTGGTTCACCTGATTCTTTAGGCTTTGGGACTCGGACTTGCATTACACTATCAGCCCTCCTGGGTCTCCAGCTTGCTGGCTGGACATCGTGAGTGCTGCCAGCCTTCATTTTATAAATAGATAGATGTCTCCCATTGGTTCTGCTTCTCTGGAGAAACCTAATTAATACAGAGGTAATTGTGGTCACCAGAATAATGCCCCCTCCCCACCAAAGATGTCCATGTTCTAACCCCAGAACGTGTTTCGTCATGTGTTGATGAATTTTATGTGTCAACTTCACAGGGCCACAGTGCCCAGATATGTGGTTCAACATATTCTGGATGTTTCTGTGAGGGTTTTGGGATGAGATTAACATTTAAGCAGATGGACTTTGAATAAAGCAGATTGCCCTCCCTAAAATGGGTAGACCTTACCTAATCTGTTGAAAGCCTGAATAGTACAAAAGACTGAGCTCCCCTAGGAGAAAATTCTGCCTTCAGGCTTGAACTGCAACATCGGCTCTTCCCTGGGTCTCCAGACAGGTGGTCCACCTCAGACTTTGTACTATTCGGTCTCCATAATCATATGAGCCAATGTCTTAAATCTCTTTTGCTATATGTACCTACCCTGCATATATACATACATACGCATCTGCCTCTCTAGAGAACTCTAATATGCATGGCAAGGGAGAAGACGGGAGAATTACAGTTGCAGATGGAATTAAGGTTGCTAATCAGGAGTCAAAGTCAGGGAGATTGTCCTGGATAATCCACAAGGTGACAATGGAACCACAAGAGGGGCAGGAGGGGCAGTGTCCAAGTGATGAGATGTGACAAGAACTTGACCAGCCATTGACAGCTTTGAGGATGTAGGTGAGGTGAAGTCGCTCAGTCGTGTCCGACTCTTTGCGACCCCGTGGACTGTAACCTACTAGGCTTCTCCGTCCGTGGGATTCTCCAGGCAAGAATACGGGAGTGGATTGCCATTTCCTTCTCCAGGGGATCTTCCCAACCCAGGGATTGAACCCGGGTCTCCCACATTGGAGGCAGACGCTTTAACCTCTGAGCCACCAATGGTTTTTTTTGAGGATGTAGAGGGGCCACGAACCAAGGAATGCAGCCAACCTCCAGAAGGAGGAAAAGGCAGGAACAGATTCTTTCCCAGAATCTCTAGATACGCAGCCTTGCTGACACCTTGATTTTAGCCATGAGCCCCATCTCCAACTTTGACCTCCAGAATTGTAAACTGATACATTGGTGGTGTTTTATGCCACTGCGTTTGTGGTCATCTGTTACAGCAGCCGTGGGAAACTAATCCCAGTATGTTTTGTCCACAGTTAACTAAACGATGCCCCTAAAGCTCAGAGAAGCGGGCTGTCCAGGTTGCCATGGTGATGAGCATCGAAGGGGTCTGAGCCCGGGGGTGTCTGATTCCAAAGCCCAAGTTCTTTGTTTGTCTCATGAGAAAAGCCACTCTTGAAATATAAATGCCCTTAGGGAGGTTATCAACTTAGTTCTGCTTCAGCCTAAGTAACTGGAAAGTTTTCTTTACAGAAAATAAACCACCACAAAAGTCAATGTCCAGGTGAAGGCACAGCTGAGCTTGCGAGAAGGACGGAAACTGCCCCCTCCTCAGGGTGGTGTGGCCTAAATGAAGCTGGATATAAAGACTGGTCAGCGGAAGCATCCAGACTTTAAGTCTATGAGGCCAAGGGGTGTTTCCAAGCCCTGCACCGAGAGGCTTGGATGTCGACCCCTCCCTGGAAGCCGAAGGCATGGCCTGGGGTTTGAGGTCGGGGAAAAGCAACCTCTTAAGGCCCACAGCTTCAAAAGAAATTACCTGTCTCAGGGCAAGGAGATGAGGAGGAGGCTGGTCTGTTTTCCTGGAAGAGGCCTCGTGAAATACGAGGAGATGCCGGCTAAGCACTTTCCAGAATGGATGAAAACCAAACACCATCAAATGCAAGAAGCCCGGTGAGTCCCATTCCCCAGGCCCTGGGTGCTTGTGCCCAAGACATGGGCTCTAGATAGGAGAACATGTATCTCTTGGGTCAAACACCGCACCAAGCACTTATGTTGGTTGTCAACGTTTGTTGAATGAACGAGTGATAGGGAACAAGATAGAAAATGAGAATTCCAACTTTAGACAAGACGCGGAATTCACAGTCTCTATCCACCCCTCCATCCCCACCTTCTAAGGACCCCAGAACTGGTGCCCAAGAGAGGGCTTCCGGAGGTTCCAGGCAGGGGCTAGGGCAAGGGTATTAAGCATCCTGGGGTGTTTCGCCTGGGTCCAAGGAGCCCCGACACGGCCCAGCCCTCTAGCTGCAGTTTTCTCCAGAATCACCCGTCTCCAGAGCCCCATATTCAAATAAGCACAGAAGTTGAGCCTGGGCTATATTTAGCAGAGTCAGAGGGAGATGATCTAAGGCTGAATCGAGCAGAGCTGACCTGGAAGTGATCTAAGGCTGAATCGAGCAGAGCTGACCTGGAAGTGATCTAAGGCTGAATCGAGCAGAGCTGACCTGGAAGTGATCTAAGGCTGAATCGAGCAGAGCTGACCTGGAAGTCGGGCTCGAGCGACAGCACCCCTCCCACTGGATGACGCTGCCAGGTGCCCTGAGAGCCGGCGTTTGGGGGTTTGTCGGGGGAGAACCAGCATGATCCACAGCCTGTCTGCATGCCTGGGCACCAGTGTTGTTTCTCCTTTGAGAGTTTTTACCGAGTCAGCACCAGAGAAAAGATGGACTGGGCTGTGTTCCGGGGCCGACAGCCTGGCCAGGGAGCCATCCCACTTGTGACCGAGGGCATTCGGCTCCGGCCTCTGGGCCGGTAACCTCTCGCTCCTGTTGTTATCTTTAAAAGCAACAGCAATCTGACCCCTTGTGTATTAGTTTCCTGCGGTTGCTGTAATCAATTATCACAAACTGCATGGCTTAAAACAGCAGAAATTTTTTCCCTCACAGTTCTGGAGGTTAGAAGGCTGAGCTGAAGAAGGTGTTGGCAGGGCCACGCTCCCTCCAAAGGCTCTAGGAAAAATACTCTCCCTGCCTCTTCCAGCTTCCTGTGTGGCAGCATGCTTGGTGTTCCGTGCTTTGTAGCTATATTGCTCTGATCTCTGCTCTGTCTCCATGTGGCTTTCTCCCCTGTGTGTGTGTGTCCAAATTTCCCTCTTTCCTAAGGACTCTGGGCCCATCCTAATTCGACACGACCTCATCTTAATTACATCTATGAAGACTTTCCTGATAACATTCACAGGCACCAGGGTTGGACTTTGATACATCTAGGGTGGGGAGGAGTATTCAATTCAACTGTGACACCATCCATCTCCTTCTACCCAAGGACAGCACCCCCCCACACCCCCCTCTCCAGCAACCGTGGTGAAGAGAAGACCCTCCAGGCGGAGGTCGAATATGTGGTTCAGCTGCGGGCTGGGTGCCGCTCTCAGGAGCCTAACTGATCTCACCGGCCAGGTACCTGGAGGCAGACCTCAGCCTTCACAGCGCACTTACTCAACACCCACCTCATCGCACTCATTGCATCCCAGGTCGTACCTGCCTCACCTCCTTTCATCCTCAACTCCCCTGTGTGCTGGGACCATTTTCCTCGGATCACACAGGACACAGAGGTAGAATAACGTGAGCCCCGTGGTGGCGGGTTGGGTGTCCCGAAGCCAGCCCGGGCCTGACTCGGCTCTTGTAAGAGCTGGAACGGGGGCTTTCACCCCCGTCTTCCCTTCCAAGCTGGGGGACAGGGGGCTGTACAGGTGGACCCTGGGGGAGCAGGAGGGGCCTCTCCCTAGCACAGTCCTGACATGACCCCCCCACCACCTCCACTTAAGGGGATGCTGTGACCACTTTAAAGGTAACTAGACAAGATGCTGGAGGGACCAATGTGACCACGGGGCAGAAAGAGTTGAAATGTGGGCCTTTTTCTCCTGAGACTTTACCCTGCCCTGGGCTTACCTCCCCAGACATGACAGGAGGAACGTGTGGAGTTCTGGGGTGGGGGGACTTTGAGTCAGCCAGAGAGAGGGGGTGCGGCTGTGGTGCCAGGGCATGGGGGAGGCAAATTCGCCAGGCCAGCCCCAGGTTAGAGGGTCCCTGATGACCAGGAGGAGAAACGGGAGGCAGGAGTGCCTCCCAGCCCTCTGCAGAGACCAGAGGAGACCCCAGCCCCTCGGCAGCCCTCCCGCCTCCCTGGTTCTTGGCAAGTGCGCTGGTCAGTAGCCTCCCTGATTCTCCCTCCTGCCCTTGAACTCAGGATTCGGTCTGGGAGCCAGCTGAGGCCTGTGTGCGCTCTTGGCCCCAAGCCCGGGCTGGACCCAGTCTCTTCCCTCCTCACTCCCAGGCTTGGCAGCCTCCAGAGCCCTGGGCTGTAGGAAGGAGCTGCTCTGGGTCCGGAGACTGCAGGGGGTGGGAGTGGAGGGGGTGTAAGCCTTTAAATGAGGCCTCCTCCAGCACCCTCAACCTAGCCCAGATTCTGAGAACAAAGCTGAAGGTTGAGGGAGCAGAGCGGAGCCATCCAGGCATGATGGGGAGGCCCGTGGTTCATGTTGGATGCATATTAGAAACACCAAAGGAGGTTCTCAGGCCTGCGCATCACCCAGAGATTTTGGTTTAATTAGTCTGAGTGCATCCTGCCCGTGAGGATGGCTAACACTCCCCACGGAGGACTGGGATGGGGCTTCACCACGCCTGTGGCCACTCCGTGCCTGTTTCAGCAGGGGTGGGGTGAAGCAAAGGGTGGCAAGCTTCGGTTTTAGGGAGGAAGGGCCCCCTTAAAACTAGCATTTGGCCTTATATTGGGGTTGCAGTTTCTTCCCAGGGCCTGGCTTCTTTCTCCTGCCACTCACCTGCCCTTCCAGCTTCACCTGCCACCTCACATTAAGATTTTAAGAGAATTCAAATGTAGGCTCCCATACAAAAAACTCTCAAAACTAACAAAACTTAACAATAAGAAAGCAACCAGAGTTTAGAAATGGGCAAGAGACCTGATCAGACACCTCACCAAGAAGACATATACCGATGGCCAGTAAGCATATGAAAAGACGCTCCGCATCCTATGTTTTCAGGGGATTGCAACTAAGACCCTATTAATAATGAGTAAAACACCTACCCTACTCCAGTATTCTTGGCTGGGAAATCCCACAGACAGAGGAGCCTGGCGGGCTCACAGTCCATGGGTCACAAAGAGTGGGACACAACTGAGCGACTAAACAGCAACCCAGTTGGTCTAGACCAGTGGTTGAAACATGTGGCCATTATCTTGGTCAAGTTCCCAAGCCCTACCCCAGACAGACTGAATCAGAAACTCGATGGGGTGAGAGCAGCCTGGGCTTTAATAAGCTCAGAGTCAGATGGCTCTGATGCTGCCAGAGTTGGAGAACCACTGGCCTAGAACAGGGCTTCTTACCTTGGTTCTGCCGATCTTCCAGGCCGGATGGTTCACGTTGCTGGGGCCCGTCCTGTGCACTGCAGGAGGCTGACGCACGTCCCTGTCCTCTACCCACTGATTTCTGGTAGCAGGCCACTCCCCCAGCCCAGCTGTGACTGTCGAACATCTCCAGACAGTGCCAGTTGGCATCTGGGGAGCTCATTGTCCCTGTTGAGAACTAGGGGAGCATCTCAAACACAGAATTATGCAAAACCATGAATACATCCTGTGACTTGGGCACCATGCTGGGCTATCCCTCTATTGGGTCATTTGATCCTCACTTTAAGGCAAATTGTGTCCATCTCACTGCTTACAAGCTGTGTGACCTTGAGCAAGTTACTTAAACTCTCTGTTGTCTCAGTTTTCTCAACTGTCAAATGAGGGATAACTCAGTTCACTTCAGTTGCTCAGTCATGTCCAACTCTTTGCCACCCCATGGGTGCAGCATGCCAGGCTTCTCTGTCCATCACCAACTCCTAGAGCTTGCTCAAACCATGTCCATTGAGTCAGTGATGTCATCCAACCATCTCATCCTCTGTTGTCCCCTTCTCTTCCTGCCTTCAATCTTTCCCAGCATCAGGGTCTTTTCCATTAAGTCAGCTCTTTGCATCAGGTGGCCAAAGTATTCAGGAGCGTCAGCTGGGGCATAACTACTGCCTACCGAATAGGATGGCCAAGGACATAAAATGACAAATTGTGTACCAAACTCTCAGCATGGTGTCTGAAGCACAATAAATACCCAGGAAATATTGGTCTTTTTTTTCTAAATTGAAGTCTAGCTCATTTACAATACTATATTAGTTTCAAATGTACAGCAAAATGATTCAGTTATATATATATATTTAAGATTTTCTATTACAGATTATTATAAGATGTTGTCATTCTCTGTACTGTACAGTAAATCCTTATTATCTATTTTACATATGTGTGTGCAGGCTAAGTTGCTTTAGTCATGTCCACTCTTGTGACCCTATGAACCATAGCCCACCAGGCTCTTCTGTCTATGGGCGTCTCTAAGCAAGAATACTGGAGTGGGTTGCCAAGCCCTCCTCCAGGGGATCTTCCCAACCCAGGGATCAAACGTCTGTCCGCTTTATGAGCAGGCGATTCTTTACCACTAGCGCCATCTGGGTAGCAGTGTGTATCTGTTAACTTCATACTCCTAATTTCTCTCTTCTCTATCCTTTCCCCATTGGTAACAGCAAGTTTCTTTGTCTCTTTCAATTTTGTAAACAAATTCATTTTTATTATTTTTAAATACATGTAAGTGACATCGTATACACCACGTCTAATGGGATGACTGTGTGGATTTTGTATCTTGTTGATGCAGTGTATCACATTTGTGTATGTTGAATCATCCTTGCAACTCTGGAATGAAGCCAACTTGATCATGGCGTATGATCCTTTCTATATATCGTTGGGTTCATTTGCTAATATTTTGTTGAGTTTTATACCTATATTCATCAAAGATATTGGCCTATAATTTTCTAGTGTTTTTGTCTGTTTTTGCCATTAGGGTGACGGTGGTTTCATAGAATGACTTTGGGAGTGTTCCTCCCCTCTTCAGTCTTTTGGAATAGTATGAGGATTGGTGTAAGTTCTTTGTATGTTTTTTTAGAATTCTCCAGTGAAACCATCCGGTCCTGGACTTTTGTTTACAGGGAGTTTCTTGTTTTATTAAACTACAAATTCTATCTCACTTCTAGAAGTCAGTCTGTTCAAATTATCTGTTTCTTCTTGACTTAATTTTGTCAGGCTGTATGTTTTTAGAAACTTGCCTATTTCTTCTAGGTTGTCCAATTTGTTGACATATAAATGTTTATAGTGTTTTCCTATCATTTTATTTCTGCAAGATCAGTTGTTGTTTCTCCTCTTTCATTTCTCATTTTGTTTATTTGGGTTCTCTCTGTTTTCTTGTTGCTGAACCTGGCTAGAAGGTCATCGATTTTTTTTATCCTTTCTTAAAAACCTTATTGATCTTCTGTCCATCTAGTCAGGCTATGGTTTTTCCAGTGGTCATGTATGGATGTGAGAGTTGGACTGTGAAGAAAGCTGAATACCAAAGAATTGATGCTTTTGAACTGTGGTGTTGGAGAAGACTCTTGAGAGTCCCTTGGACTGCAAGAAGATCTAACCAGTCCATCCTAAAGGAGATCAGTCCTGGGTGTTCATTGGAAGGACTGATGTTGAAGCTGAAACTCCAATACTTCGGCCACCTGATGCGAAGAACTGACTCATTTGAAAAGACCCTGATGCTGGGAAAGATTGGGGGCAGGAGGAGAAGGGGACAACAGAGGATGAGGTGGTTGGATGGCATCACCAACTCAGTGGACATGGGTTTGGGTGGACTCTGGGAGTTGGTGATGGACAGGGAGGCCTGGCGTGCTGCAGTTCATGGGGTCGCAAAGAGATGGACACAACTGAGCAACTGAACTGAACTGATCTTCTGTTTGCTTTTTAAAAATCTCTATTTCATTTATTTATTCTCTGATCTTTATTATTTCCTTCATTCTTCTGACTTTGGGACTTTTGTTCTTTTTCTAAGTTCTTTTAGGTGGTAGATTAGGTTATTTGAGATTTTTCTTGTTTCTTGAGGAAGGCCTGTATCTCTATGAACGTCCCTCTTACAACTACTTTAGTTGCATCCCATAGGTTTTTGTTTTCATTGTCATTTGTCTCGAAGTATTTTCTGATTTCCTCTTTGATTTCATTGTCAGTCCATTATTTTTTAGTAGCATGTCGCTTAGTCTCCATGTAATCTTTTTTTCTCTCATTTTTCTTTCAGTGGTTGATTTCTAGTTTCATACGATTGTGGTCAGAAAAGATGCTTGAAATAATTCCTATTCTCTTAAATTTGTTGAGGCTTATTTTATATTATACCTTGTGGCCTATCCTAGAGAATATTCCATGAGCCCTGGAAAAGGAAAGAAATGATTTATTTATGGCTGTGCTGGGTCTTTGTTGCTGTTGCAGGGCCTGTTCTTCATTGTGGTGCATGTTCCTCTCTGCGGTGGCTTCTCTTCTTGCAGAGCACAGGGGCTTGAGTAGTCTTGATGCATGGGCTCAGTAGTTGCCACACAGGGTTAGTTGCCTTGCAGCATGTGGGATCTTCCTATATCAGGGATCAAACCCATGTTCCCTGCACTGGCAGGCAGATTCTTAACCACTGGACCACCAGGAAGGTCCCCATGTTATGTCTTTTGAGAGCATTTAGTCCACTGACATTGAAAATAGTTATTGACAAGTGTGTATTTATTGCCATTTCAAACCTTGTTTTCTAGTTGACTTGATAGTTCTTCTTTATTCTTTTGCTTTAGTGTCCTGATGGTTTTCTCTTGTATTGGGCTTGAGTTCTTTCTTTCTAGTTTTTTGTGATTCTTTTGTATGTTTTTTCTCTCTGGTAACCCTGCATAGACTGTGTGAATCCAATATTTTTGGTGTGAGGGCTGTTTTTGATGTGGGTGCCCGCTACGTCTTTCCTCAGGGTGTGCTGGCCAGTGTCCTCTTGATGGGGAGTATGTTTGGTGTTGGGGAGACCAGAGCCTACACTGGATGTTGGGTGGGGCAGCCTCTTTGCTCTGTGGTTGTCACAGCCCTGTTGGGGGCAGGGTCTGCTCCCCAGTCATTGAAGTAAAAAACCCCAGATCTGGCTTTAAGCTGCAGTGTGAGGTAGGTAGAAGTGAAGTGCTCCTATTGGGAAGAAACCCTTGTGTGTTCCTCCTCAGGGACTGTCCACGGGGGACATACAATTCTGTGATGCTGCCCACTACCTGGTGTGCGTACCAATAAAGTCTGCTGCTGCTGGACCCGCCCTGGACTCGCCTCTGCCGAGGGAACATGATAATTGGCTCAGATGTCAGCCCTGCCCCTCTCACAAAGCCCACGGCCACTGTAGCCACGCCCTGCCTGAGCAAACTGACAGTGGAGGGTCCTATGGCAGACTCATGGCCCGTCTTATATGCATTAACACTGGTGGCCTAGACCACATTCTAGGCCCTTTGGGCTGTTTCTGCGCAGCTAAATCGAGCCTTCTCCCTGGGTCCGTCAGCTGAAACCCCATCTACTGCACACCCTGCACATACTGGCAGGAGCGTGTTTCAGGTTGGGAAGTACAGCGATGTGACAGCTGTCAGTGCTGGTCTCTCTCTGCCCTGCCTGGCAGCAAGGCAGTACCTGCACAGTCCTCTTGAGCAAAGACCAAGCCATTCCAGCTCCTTGTCTCCCCAGTGGGCCTCCAAATGGCAAAGGAGGTTTCCAGGATGAGGGACCTGTTCCTTTTTCACAGCTCCCTCCCAGGGGTGCAGATTCCATCCTGTTTTTTTTTTTCCCCCTGCCCTACCCAGTTACATGGGGATCTTTCTTGCAGCTTTGGTTGTGAAGGATCTTCTGTCAGCTTTCAGCTGGTTTTCCGTGAGAATTGTTCCACATGTACATGTATTTTTGATGTGTTTGTTGAGATGAACTCATCTTTTTCCCCTGCTATCTTGACCTCTCTCCCCTAGTCAGTCATCTTATCACGATCCAGCTCAGAGATTCTCATCAAAATGCATTTCTATTCTCTGACCTCACAGCAAGCACAGCCAGCAGAGGCCAGACCCAGGCAGACAGAACTGGGTACAGCCTGCTGGTCAAGCAGAGTCCCTAAAGTCACAGTGCTGGGTGGTCAGAGTGGCCCGTGGACTTCCGACACCTGTAGGGACTTCATCTGAGCAGCCTGACACAGCAGCAACCTTGTAGATGAAGTGACAGTGTGCAGGAGGGGCCCACGGGCCCCAGATATCTGCCCCCTACCCTGGGTTTTCACACTCCACTCCTCCTCCAGGCCTGGGCATCCCAGGAAAAAGATGAGAAGTAGCACAACTCCTCCTCTGCACCTCACATCCCAATAAAATATTTATTATTTCAAGAAATAAATCTTTAAAAAACGAGAGAGAGAAAAGAGTATCTCTATTGCTTTCCCCCGACAGGTCAGGTCCTTGGTGGCTACTGAGTTTCTGTGGCCGCAGGGGCCACCCAGGCCGAGAGGGCTCTCTGATGGGAGGTGTCCACCCTCAGGCCCACAGCAGAGCTAGTCCCCCCTCTCTGGACTCAGGGTCCTGTGGCTGCCTCCCCGAAAGGGTGGAGGGGCAGGCCTAGGTGGGTGGGCAGGTTGCCAGAAAGGGAGTGGGATTAAAAATCAACTGGGGTGGGGTGGCAGTGTTTCTGAAGTCCTGGTCTTTTTCCTCTAGCAGGGCTCTGGGCTCAGGGTGAAGGGGAAGGCATGCCACACAAAGATGGATGGACAGCTGGATCCAGAGAAGGTCTGAGGCTGGAGGAAGCTGGAGGTAGGGACGCGGATGCAGCATTGATGGGGTGGGAGGGCACAAGGGGGTAGCAGGCCTGGGGAGCCAGGAAATAGGCCAGGTGTGCTGTGGGGCTGAAGGCCCATCCCAAGCCTACGAAAGATGCTTGGGGGGTGGGGCAGGGCCTGAGGCTTTGGAAGCAAGTCCACGCTCTGGAGTTGCAGTCATGCTGGGGGAGGTTTCAGGAAATGCCCAAAGTGAAGAGAGTTGGAACAAGCAAGAGGGAAACAATTCAACCCAGGGTCCAGATGGTCCCTGCAGCCTCTGACTGTAGTCCCCAGGTGTGGAGGGGAGAGGGAATTTGGGAAAGCTAATAGGAGGCATAAACGGGGTCCCCCAGCCTGGCCTTCCCTCAGGCCCCCCACCCTTTCTGCCCACATTGCAAATAGCTCCAGAGGGACAAGGTTGACCCCTCACACATCACTCCCCACTCTGTGGACCGTTCAATGGGCCATCGAGCAAGCATCACCCCGCTTCCTCTGTTGTATACCCAGAGGGCCCCTCTGGTCCCAAGAAGGACAAGAGCCCTCTCTCCATCTGGTTCAGATCTGGTCCTGCACAGAGCAAGGGGCCTCTGACCACCTGCTCCTGGGCCACTCAGTGGGACGCTTGCACCAACCCCCAGCTGCTTGGCCACTGCGCTGCCATGCGCCCCTGGGAAGAGCACGAGGAGCCTGCCGAGGGTGGGCACCAGGTGCTTGGCAGAGTCTCCCCACTCCCTAGACCTACGCACCAATCTGCCCTGCCCACTTCCCGGTCAAGGAAGAAGGCTTCAGTTCGGGGGTGTCGAGGGGAGGGAGGGTCACTGGAGCTCGGAATCTGCTGGTGCTTTCTCCTGCAGTAGGGAGGGCCAGCCGGGTGGTCACCCTCACAGACAGTCCTGGCACAAGGCCACCTGGCCCTTGCGGAAGTCTCGGCAGGGGCAGAGCCGCCGATATTTCATGCTGGAGCCGGCGCAGCTGAAGAGCAGAGGTTCCTTCTGCAGGAAGCACTCCTGGCCAGGTTGGGCGAAGGCCGGGTACAGGTGGTTCATCTCTGACTCAATGCCGTCGCAGGGCACCTGCAGCCTGGGTGGGCACCACCGGAGGCGGTCACTCAGTGGGCACTGCCCATTCCCCCTACCCCGGCCCACCCATTCCAGACCCAGGGATGTTTCTAGGAGGCGCTGGGAGAAATGCTGGGGTGGGCAGCTCCTGACAGTGGGCAGGAGGACAGGGCCACAGGCTGACGCATCAGGAGGAATCGGGCAGTTTCTGCGGCCTGGACCTAGAAGATTCCCAGACAGACTGGGCAGGGGTCTGAGGCTTTGCCAGAGGTGTAGAGCTGCAATGTGGAAACCTGCCTGGAAGGTCCCTTCCAGATCCTTCCTCTCTGGGAAGCACTGAGTCCCCCTCACCCTTGCTGGCAGGCCAGGGGGCAAGGCGGTCAAGGGAGTGAGGGGCTACAGGTGAGGTCAGCTGGGCCAGGTCAGGCAGGGGGCTCACTCACTTCTGGAAGGCGTCCTGGCTGTTGAGGAAGGGGAAGAAAGAGGGCTCGCAGATCAGCCCATGGTCCAGGCAGGCGTCGGTGCAGGCCCTCCCCGTGGCAGCCAGCCAAGCCCGGAGGGAGTGCACTGGGGGCCAGGCCCCCGGGGCCAAGCTGTTGTTGCGGGCCCATTCGAGGTGGGTGGCATTGGGAGCCAGGATGAAGGGGCTCTGCGGGGCTCGGGCCCCAGGTGGGGCAGGAGCTGGGTCTACACAAAAGTCCTGCCAGGAGGAAAGCAGAGTTAGGAGGAAAATAGGGGCGCCTCTCTCCCGCTGACTCAACCTACTCCCTAATTCCCCCTCACTTGCTACCAAACTTTTAAACAGCTTTATAATAAAATGAAAAATAAAAGTCTTTGCATTTCCATGCTATGATATGGAGGCTGGGATGCTAGAGCTGGGGGTCCAGGAGAGGGGCGCTCCAGGCCTGGTCTCTGAGTAGTACTGTTGGCCCCCCAACAGTCCATCTCCACCCTCCACAGGGAAGGAAACAGGCTGGAGAAAGACTGGGGGTTTAAAACACCCCGCACCCCGGGCAGAGGTGGGTCCTCAGACTCTGGAGCCAGCCCACCCCAGAGACAAAGAGTGGGGGACCCACACACCTGGTGCTGGATGTAGGCATGGATTCGCTCCAGCATCCCCTCACACGTGTACTCGTAGGGCAGGTAGGGGTCCACCTGTGGGAGAGACAGGCAGACACATGGGTCAGGAGAAACCCTGGGGCTCCCCAGACCTGACCGCTTGGCTCTGGGAGCAGAGATCTGGGGGCTCAGGCATCCTGCACCCAGCGAGCGAACCACTCCATCCACTCAAATGCCCTGCTCCCCAGTGCACCCCGCAGGGGCCCCCAGGGGCTCAGGACAGCTCATCTCTCCTTGGCTCCTTTCCAGCTACACCAAGTTTTTCCTCTTTCCCTAAATAAAGCTCATTGTTCCGTCTCCACTTGGGCTGTGATGTCTGCTCTTTCCGAGCCAACCCCTGGATTCATCCTCTCCTTCCCAGGTGACTCAGTGGTAAAGAATCCACTGGCAGGAGACATGAGTTCGATCCCTGGGTCAGGAAGTTCATCTGGAGGAGGAAATGACAACCTTCGCTAGTATTCTTTGCTTCCCTGGTGGCTCAGCTCAGCTGGTATAGAATCTGCCTGCAACACAGGAGACCCCGGTTTGATTCTTGGGTCGAAAAGCTCCCCCAGAGAAGGGATAGGCTGCCCACTCCAGTATTCTTGGGCTTCCCTGGTGGCTCAGTAAAGAATCTGCCCACAATGCAGGAGACCTGGGTTCGATCCCTGGGTTGGGAAGGTGCCCTGAAGGAGGGCATGGCAACCCACTTCAGTATTCTTGCCTGGAGAATCCCCACGGACATAGGAGCCTGGTGGGCTACAGGCCATGGGGTCACCAAGAGTCAGACAGGACAGTGACTAAGCATAGCATAGCTTAAATGTCACCTCCTCCAGGAAGCAGACCCAGAGTACCACCTCCTGTTTAACTCCTGTTAAAAGACCACTTTCCTTGGCCCCCACCCCAGGCTTCCCCAGTGTAAAACTGGCTCCTGTGTCATCATTTCTGATGTGTCCCTTGTCTGCCTCAGGTTAGGAGCCCCATGCACTCTGGGACCATGACTTGTTCACCATCGAATCCCTGATGCCTCACCCACTGCCCGGAACACAGTCCTCACTGGGGAAGTAGTCATAGAACGGAAAAGCATCCCAGCTCTGCCTGTGTCCTGCCCAAGATGTGGAAGGTTCACGCAAAGAAACCCAGAGCATCTCTCAGCCTGAGGGAATGAGATCACATCTGTGAAGCTTCCTGCCCAGATCAGGCACCTGGGAGCTCCATGAACTAGGTGCCCCAAACGGAGGCCACACACTGTCCATCTAAATATCAAAGTTACGGAGCAGCATATCCTGGGGCTGATGGGAGCTGATGGATTTGGCAGCTGGGGCCTGAGAAGTGAGAGGAAGTGATGAGGCACCTGCCTTCCAGGAGTGGGGACCCCAACTCTCCTCCACTCTTCTCGCCTGGCCACCCCTGCCCTGTTTACACCAACCCCCCCAGCCCCCGGTGGCCCAGCACACAGCCAGCTTGGAGGAAAGATCGGCCAGGTGGGCAGGAGGCAAGAGCAGGCTGACCTGGGAGATAGTCCATCTCAGACTCAGAGAAAGATCTGTTTTAACCTTCAACACCCATGCCCCACTCCCCACGTGTGTGTGTGTGGGCACCACACCCAGCCAGCCCACCTCCTGTTAATGCCATTTTCCAGCCAGCAGCGCCAGAAATCAGGTAGCTTCAGGCCTGGTAGTGAAATCTGCAGGTCTGCTTAAGGCCACACTCCCCCCCGCCGAACCAGCCCTTCCTCATCATCAGAGATGGGTGGAGTCAGAGCCCAATCCTGCCTCCAGGAGACCCCACCTCGAGGGGCTGCAGGCCCATCCTGAGCCCTCTGGCCGGGGGACATGCCCGACATCAAGCTGAGGAGGGTCTTGGGAAGCGGCAGCCGCCACCAGGACGAGTCTCGGGACAAGACCCCTCCCATCTGACCTTGCCCCAGTCCTCACTTTACCTGCACTGTGAGCTGGTGTCCTTAATCCAGGGGCAGTTCCGGGGTCCCAGAGAATTTCCCGGGTCCACACCCAGCCACGTCCTTCACAGCCCATCGACCAGCACAGCTTTTCAGCCCTGAGCTCTGCACAGTCAGTCCCAACCTGAGCTGCTGGCCACCGAGGCCCCCGCCACCAGCTGCTGCCCTAGCAGTTCCCCAGTCGCCTCGGGTACAAGGCTTCAAGTCCTGGTTTTAAATAAACCCCCCAGAGAAGAGACTTCCCCTCCAAATGTCACTGCCTGCTCTAGCAGCAGCTGCCGAGTTATCCCCCTCGTGGTTTGAAGCCCATCACGCGGTGATTCAAAGCCGCAGCCCCCCTGAATGAGGGGACCTTTCAGAGCAGCCACGTCCCACCTGCCGCGAATCTCCCACCAGAGGAGCCAGCCTGCCTGGAAATTACCCCCATTAGGTCTAATTACAGGTGTGCACAGTGATCCGTCTCACAGAATGGCAGGCGCTGGTCCTGCTGGAATTACCGGCCTGTGAGAATGAGAACGGGCGGGCAGGGAGAAAGCAGGCGTCCCTCCCCCCACCTCCCTGCCCGCCCCTCCTCTCCCTCCCCTCACCTCGAATGGCCTCACCCTGGACAGAGAGATGCTTGAAGGGCAAACCCACCGAGGCTGGGAGACCTGAAAAGAGCCCCCACCTGGAGCCTCCTCGCTGCCTGTTGGGGGGGCGGTGGCAGGCAAAGGGTGGGGGCCGCCGGGCTGATGCCTCACGTCCCTCTCAGCCCCTTCCCCTCCCTCTCCCTGCAAAAGGCTCCACGACTCGCAGAAGCTGTGTCCCCTGATGGCGGCCCTCATTCGCTCTCTGAGCTCCTGCCAGCTATCTCTGTTTTCTAAACTAGGATGATCAGATTTACCCAGGGGGCTTGTTTAGAATGCAGACTCCAGTCCAAGTTCGATGCATGAAACAGGGCACCCAAAGCTGGTGATCTGAGACAACCCAGAGGGATGGGGTGGGGAGGGAGGTAGGAGGGTGGAGGTCAGGATGGGGGACACATGTACACCCGTGGCTGATTCATGTCAACGTATGGCAAAAACCACCACAATATTGTAAAGTAATTAGCCTCCAATTAAAATAAACAAATTTAAAAAAAAAAGTAAAACACAGACTCCAAGCCACACTAGTCCTTTGAAATCTGAAGCCAGGGACAGGCCCAAGAGTCTGCCTTTTAAACCCCTTCTAGGCATTGCATTAACTGGGAAGTGGGGTAGGAGTGGGGGTGGTTAAAGGCAGAGGGGCCTTGGGCTGGTTTGGAGTCCAGCTGCGAGAGTCAGCCTGGTGAATCTGCAATACCTTAGTTCCTGGACCCTTATGTTCCTGTGATTTTTAATTAACTAATTAACACAATTAAACAGATGTTCATGTTTTTAAAAAATCAAGAGAAAACAAGGCAAAGGAAGTTTTCCTTTGACCCCCGATGCCCAGACCCTTCCCAGGGGCAGCCACGTTATCAGTTTCTTGTGTGTCCAACCAGAAATAACGTGTGAATAGATGAACGAACTCACATGCACAGACCACCCCCAACCCCCATTTTTAGGTCTGCAGCTGGGAACACCGTCTCCACAGGGCTGGGATCTCACTCACTGAGTTTCTCTCTCGAGGGAGGGATCCTGGAGGTGGGGCCAGGCCTGCGGCCTGGAGGTGGACAAAAGCCTTCGGAGGTCCCCCTCTCACCCCCGCCTCTGCCCCCACCTCCGGGTGGAAGCCTCGGGTGACTGCTTTGGCAAGGGGTGGGCAGAGGGAACGGGAAGAAGGTGGGGGGTTTCCTCCAGGATAGCATCCCACAGCATGCTCCCCCATACCTTCCTTGGAGGCGCCTGTTTAGCCCAGTGTTGAGAGCTGACTCCCTCCTGCACCCCCCACCCATCCAGCAATGAATGGAACTGTGGGAGGAACACCTCGGTTTCCTCATTTCTCAGGACCATTCGGGATCTGAGTACCCTGCCTCTCAGAGGTCCCTGCTAGCATTGGGCACCTGGTGACCGCAGGCAGGGGTAACCTCCATAACACACCCTGACTCACTGTCACTCTAGAACCTTCCTTCTTGGGATCACCCCCCCCAAATAAACTACTTGTCGTCAAACCCCTGTCTGGGATCAGCTCCCGGAAGAACCCAGTCTCAGTCTGTGACCTGGAGGAACTCCCAACAGAGGATTTGCTTAAGTGGATCCTTCAGAAGGGGGCGGAGGGCTCTCCCACACCACTGAGGGAGGGCCCCGAAGGTTACTTCGCAGGTCAACCTGGCCATGTCCGCTACAACTAGAGGTGTACCTAGGCTGTAACAGGGCAGTTTCCTTGGCACTTTCTCTAAAGAAACAATCACACCTGCTCAGGAGGGAAGGATGAGGGTGTAGTGGGTAGAGGCAGGGAGCGGGTGCGGGAGGCAGGGACTCTCTGGGTCCATTTGCTGAGAGGGTGGGCTAAGTGGGGAGATGGCTGAGTGGGAGGGACTGATCCAAGGGAGGCAGGAGGATGTTAAAAAAGTGCCAACCTGGCAGTCCAATGGTTAGGACATGGGATTCAATCCTTGTTCAGGGAACTAAGATCCCACAAGCCACAAGGTGTGCCCCCCCACCCCGAAAAAGAAAACACAAACACACACACACAAACCGGCCTGTAGTCAGGACAACCAGGCAGAACTCTGGACCCAGAGCTAAGCATTTAAGACCGTAGCGGGATCTATGCCTGCTGGCCTCTGCCCCGAGCCTAGCAGGGCCCCCAGCTCCCCGGGCAGCTGGGTGTCCTCCTGGGCATGGGTCTCCCTTGTAGAGCCCCTGTTCCACATGCTCTCTGACTCTGCCACAAGCCCACCCTGAGCTGCACAGCCCCCCAGGGAGGGCACACTCAATGAACGAACAACGTGGTATTGGGCAGGGAAGAGGACCCAGCAGGAGTGGTTGCTTTGGCTCAGCTTGGGGTAGCTGAGCTACCCCAAGAAGTGGGTCCAGAGGGACTGTGGCGAGCAGAAACCCCCCAGCCCGTTCACACAGTCTGACCTCTTCTCTATATACAGGGACCATGAGAGCACAGGGAGCTCTCAGATGCCAAAGGTGCCAGCAGAGGAAGTGAGCTGCACAAGCCCCTCCCTGCCCCCTCGCATACACAAGTGCATCCCCACACACACACACCAACACTTACTTGATGGAGGAAACACAAATGCTCCACCCACTTGCTACCCAAAGGTGGCGCCACCAACGCCCCCACAGATCTGGTTTGAAAGGCAGGGCTTCAGCCCCACCCAACCTGCTAAATCAACCTGCACTTTAATAAGATCCCAGGTGATCTGGGTGCACTGAGATGTGCTGCCCAAGGCCCCAGAGACACCAAGAGTCCAAAAAACCATCACGCATTCATCCTGGAAACCACCCTGCCCCTAACTTGTGCTAACAGGACTTGGCCTCCTAAGACATTCAATAAGTGGTTCTGGATCCATGGCTGCCATGTAAGGTTGTGCAGGCTTCCCACTGCACAAAAGCAGATTTCCACCTCCACTTTCTCGACAAACACACACACGTCCAAGTTGGTGAGTGGGGCCCCTGCACAAATTTGCCAATCCAGCCCTGCGAGTCTGAATTCACCAAGAGGAGCATCTTTTTCCAATTATAGCAAAGACCCAAAGTATAGGATATTGGCAGTCCTGACAGGATCCGAGCCTCACCTGGGTTGTCATGATGGCCTGGATGGCTGCTTCAAACTCCTCTGAGTTGTTGTAGTCGACGGTCCACACGTGGGGCTTGCCAATGAAGTTCTCTGCATAGGGATGCTGGGAGAATACCTACCCAGGGCACAGAGACAGGCGGCTTCTCCCTGTGCTGCCAAGCTGGGCTGGGTGAAGGGGAGGTGCCCCCACCCATCCGGGCCATCACTCCTTCACCCCAGGCTTCAGTCTTCCCCTTCCAGGAACTTTGGGGTCCCATCTCAGAGCCCCTGTATGTGGGCTCAAGCCCTTCCCACTCACCTCTCTGGAGGTGGGCTTGCCCCGGAAGAACTCATGGTTGAGGGAGCTGTGGGGCGGGCTGAACCGGGACTGCAGGAAGACACAGCCATTGGCGATAGCCTCCAAGGGGGCAGGGCCCTCATAGGGAAAGCCAAACCCTATGAAGAGCTGCAGAACCAAGGTGGCATGATGATCAGGGAAGGTTGGGTATCACAGCCCAGGAGCCCCGAGAAGCTGGGGGTGAGGCTGGGGTCAGGACATTCACAGGAGGCAACTGGGGCAGTAGAGAGCACAGGCCAGCTGTGTGCCTTGGCCATTGTGAAATGAGGTCTAATTAGGTCATATCAATGGCTTCTTCCTGCTCCAAAGACTATGATTTGGTGAGAAAAAGAGAAGAACAAGGGTTCCCAAGCTTACAAGGCTCCAGGCCACTCCTACAGTTGACCTCAAAGGACGACTTTACTCACTCACCCAAAAGACATTCATTCAGCACCTGACTTGCACTAGGAGGGGTGCTCATAGGGTTGGCCCCTGGAAGATGATATAAGTGATTCTGAATCTGGGGTTGCCATGTAAGGTTGTTTGGGTTGCTCACTGCAAAAAGCTATCCTCTTTCCACCTCAACATATACATACCACACATACCCAAGATGCCTAAGGAAAGGAGCTATGGTCAGATTAGGAAAGGACCTAGCAGCTGGAAAGAGTCCCTCCAGGTTCAGCTGACACTTCAGAGCCCACAGCAGGATCATGCTCCAAGGACACAGTTTAGGGACTTCAGTAGCAGTCGAGCCTGGCTGCTCCTCCTCCTTTTGCCCCTGGCCTGTTTTTCTACCCACTCAGTGGCTCTGAAATCCACGCCTGACCCAGAAGTCGGCTGGACTGGTTTTAAGGGGCAGCAGGCGGGAAGCCCAACTCTTTTTTTCCGATCACTGAACCCCATTCAGCTCCCTTTCCCTGATGGGTATCCCTATCTCTAATCCTGGCTCCGACCAGCACCTAGGAGGCCTGGACGCGAGGTTCAGGGCAGCAGAGTGTGCTGGGGCATGTCCGCATGTAGAAAGGGGCATGAGTGACAGTGCCAGATGTGGCAAGCATGTACGGGCAGCCTCCTGGGCGTCTATGGCCGGGCTGGGGTGAGGATGGAGGAGGGGGTGGGGCTCACTTTGGCCTTGCGCAGCAGCTGCTGGAACTCAGGCTGCGGCAAGAGGCCGTGGTTCTTCACAAAGGCCGGGACTTCGGGGGGCCGCTGGCTCTCGTAGTACACGGTGCCGTGGATCTCCATGTACTTGTTCAGAATGCTCAAGAACTTCTCCTTCCCCTGGAAGAGGAGGAGGAAGAGATGGGGGCCTTGCTCTGACCAGAGATGGCAGAGCCCACTGAAGAGACATCACTGGTCGGGAAGTCAGAAAACATGGGCCCAGTGTCAGAGGGTTCCTAATCAGCTGTGGGACCTTGAAGACGCCTCCTCTCCTCTCTGGACCTCAATTTCTTTATCTGTGAGTTGCAGAGGTTGGACTAGACCAGGGGCCCTAGGCCTGTTTAGCCATGGACCTGTTGTCTTCCAAACGTCTCCCACAGAAACCAACATCCAATTGCATCCAAAAGTTTGTATAGTCAAAGCTATGGCTTTTCCAGTAGTCATGTATGGATGTGAGAGTTGGACCATAAAGAAGGCTAAGCACCGGAAAACTGATGCTTTTGAATTATAGTGCTGGAGAAGACCCTTGAGAGCCCTGGGACAGCAAGGAGATCAAACTAGTCGATCCAAAAGGAAATCAACGTTGAATATTCACTGGAAGCACTGATGCTGAAGCTGAAGGTCCAATACTTTGGCCACCTGATGAGAAGAGCTGATTCACTGGAAAAGACACTGATGCTGGGAAAGATTGAGGGCAGGAGGAGAAGGGGACAACAGAGGATGAGATGGTTGGATGGCATCATCAACTCAATGGACATGAGTTTGAGCAGGAGACAGTGAGGACAGAGGAGCCTGGCATGCTGCAGTTCATGGGGTCACAAAGAGTCGGACACGCTTAGCGACTGAACAACAAATGGAGTTACTTGGCCTCCTCTGAACCCTGATGACCTCTGAGGACCTCTGCAGAGGTGTGCAGCATGGGCAAGTAGATCACACTTCAGCGCGTGGGTGCCCATCTGACCCTATGGCCCAGGTTCTGAGCTGGGAGCTGCAGTCAGTGTAGGACCTCAGTAGGAATAAGCATGGGATTGGCTGCTGGGTCCTATTTTTTAGAGTTTTTTTGAGGCTTGCAGAAGAAAGGAAGGGATACGTTGAAGGGAAAGTAGCTACAAGATCATGAATCAGGGTGGGGCTTGGAGCTCTTTTCAGGGAGAGTTGGTTCCCAGCAGATTGATGGGTCAGAGGAAAAGAATCCATGGTTCCCCCTGTCCTACCAGCCAGCATGAAGTCAGACCACCGGAAGCTCCAGCCCAGGTTTAGTTTATAAACCACAGCTCTTGAAGAATGTTATCAACAAATATTAAAATAATTAACAATTCACATTTTGAAACTCAAAGTGCATAAATTTTTCAAAAAGAGGCCTTCCACAATGGGTAATGCAGATCAGCTCTGTCTCTGAGAACGATCAGGAAAGACAGGGGAAACACCTATGATGGCCCTGAAAATCTAACAAAAAATGAAAAATTACGAGGCCAAGACCTGGGAAAAAGAGGAAAAGAGATTGTTGAGACCAGTGTTCGGTTTGGTTTTCCTCCTGGGGGGCCCACCCGCTGATTCCAAGGGCAGGATCTAGGCAGCTGAGCAGACCTGGGAGATGAAAGTCTAAGTTCAAGGCCTGCTAAAGATAGGAAGCGTTGATGGAAACTACACTTTGGGTTGGAATTCTGAGGAATTACATCACGGGTGAAAGGGTGGACCAGAACTAGAAACTCTCTTGCTGCTGCTGCTGCTGCTGCTGCTGCTGCTGCTAAGTCGCTTCAGTCGTGTCCGACTCTGTGCGAACCCATAGATGGCAGCCCAGCAGGCTCCCTTGTCCCTGGGATTCTCCAGGCAAGAACACTGGAGTGGGTTGCCATTTCCTTCTCCAATGCATAAAAGTGAAAAGTGAAAGTGAAGTCCCTCAGTCCTGTCCGACTCCTAGCGACCCCATGGACTGCAGCCCACCAGGCTCCTCTGTCCATGGGATTTTCCAGGCAAGAGTAACAGAGGCTAAATTATTTTAAAATGGTCTCAATCACTATCACTGATTAAGGTGATCTAGGGGACTTCCCTGGTGGTCCAGTGGTTAAGAATCCACTCTTCCAGTGCAGGGGATGTTGGTTCAATCCTTGATTGGGGAACTAAGATCCCATATGCCATTAAGCATGGCCAAAAAAATTTTTTTTTAAAAAGGCAATCTGAGATTGCAAGGGGCTCCATTCTAAGCCAACAATAAAAGAAAATCCTCTCTGGAGGAAGAGAATATTATTCTTGACCTCAAATTATTTATATGATTTTTCATATTCACTTTCTAGAACCACCCCTAACTCAAAAAGGAAAAAAAAAAAAGGAACCAATGAAATCCCAATCAAAATCCCAGCAGGCATTTTTATAGAAATTGACAAACTAATTCTAAAACTCATTTGGGAATGTTGGAAATGCAAGGACCTAGAACAGACAAAATAACTTTGAAAAAGACAAAGAAAGTGAGCAGACTTATCTCGAGACTTATTACAAAGCTACAGTAATCAAGACTGTGATGCTGGCATCTGGTTAGACAGATAGATCAATAGAACAGAAGAGAGAGTCCAGAAATAGACCCACACACGTGGGGTCAATTGATTTCTGACAAAGACGCAAAGACATTTCAGTGGAGGAAGGGACAGTCTTTTCAACAAATGGTCATGGATCACTCGATACCCATATGCAAAAAAAAAAAAAAAAAAAAGGAAAGGAAAGGGGAAGAAAATACAAATTAAAAAAAAATTTTTTTAAGGAAAGGGGAAAAAGTGCTTCAATCCATACTTCATATCATATATAAAAGTTAATTCAAAATGGATCACAGGGACTTCCCTGGTTGTCCAGCAGTTAAGACTCTGACTTCTAATGCAGGGAGTGGGGTTCAATCCCTGGTCGGGGAACTAACATCCCACAAGCTGTGCAGCTTGGCCAAATTTTTTTAAAAAGGAGAGACTTTGGGGCAGAAGCAATATTTAAAGAAATGGTAGCTGAGAATTTTCTAAAATTAGTGAAAGTTCAAACTACAGAGCCAAGAAGATCTCCAAACTCCATGTAGGCTAAAAAACAAAACATACAACAATGAAAACCACTGAGGCTTATTTTAGTGAAACTACTGAAAACCAAATAAATAGAAGCCTCAAAAGCAGGCAAAGGAAAACACACACACACAAATTACCTTTAAAGGAACAATAAGACCCACACTGACTTGTCAGCAGAAATGATGGAGGGCAGAGGACAAGCTAGAATTCGTACATGATGAACATAACCACTAAGACATTTTTAGAAAAATCAAAAATAGAGCAAACCCAGACTAGGGTGTTTCCTTCTCTAGAAGGACAATGATCCTAAATGGAATCTCAGTGATGTAGGAAGGAACACAAATCAATAAAAAGGACAGATGTGAGTAAATGTAAATAAACACTGCCTTTATCAAACAACAGTAATACTAATATATTGTGCACTACAAAATATTTGGACAGTATTAAAATACCATAAGAGCATATCAGCTGGGGAGAATAGAAATAAAACATTTAAAGATTCTTTTACAACCCCATAAAAGCTTTAAAGTATTAACTTATATTAGGCTTTGATAAGTCAAGGATGTATGGTATAACCTTTACAGTAACGTAAAGAATACAAAAACATTAAGGAAATCAGAACCAAAAGAATATGAGAACATAATTAGCCAAAGGAAGGTGGATTTTAAAAAGTATATCAATGTAAAAGAAGACAAGAACTGAGGGGGGAAAACATGGAATGGCTGAGAAAAAGAAAAAGAGGACTTCCCTGGTGGTTCAGTGGTTAAGAATATGCATGCCAAAGCAGGAGACACGGGTTCGATCCCGGGTCTGGGAAAATTCCATGTGCCCCAGGGCAACCACGCCTGCCTCCTGCAACTAGAGAAAGCCCTTGCGAAGGAACAAAGACATAGCCAAAAATAAATAAATACATACATAAATTTTTTTAAAACAGAAAAGAAAAAAGAAACCAACTAATAAAATAGTAGATTCAGAGTCAAATAATATCAGTCATCACACCAAATGTAAAAAGGATTACTTATTATAAATTGACTCATGCCCCCAGAAAAATATCAAATCCAAGGATGTCACGTGTGAAGAAAATGTTTCCAAGGCCCCTATTCAACTTTCTGACCCCGTTACCAGAGCAGTTGTTGTTAACAGTTTCTCCTATGCCTTCCTCAGATCTTTTATGCATGATAAGTGGATGTACATTTTCTTTAAACCACACATACATGCACAAATGGGTTCATGTCACAGGCACTGTTCACCAACTTTTTTTCACCTAATCATATACATACGTGAGTATTTATGCGTGTAAATGTAAAGTTTTACAAACCAATAGTTACCCTTAATACGTATAAAGTCCTCCGATATCCTTTTATTCTATTGTTTCTATGCTATTCTACTTCATTTAGAAAGGCTAATTAAGACTCAGAAAAAGAAAACCTGTACGATCTCACTAATCTCTTGAATTGAAAAGAGTCAGTCTCATAGAAACAGTAGAATGGTGAGTGTCAGGGGCTGGGGGTGGGGGATGGGACCATGGGCGTCAAAGCCACAAACTCAGTTACAAGATGAATAAATCCAGGGATTTAACGTCCAGCATGGTGACTACAGTTACTCAGACTGTACTGTACACTTGAAATTTTCCCAGAGAGTCAACCTTAAATGTTCTCACCACGCAGACACAAAGTATTCAAGGTGATGGATGTGTAAAGTAGCTTGATGGTGGTGCTCCTTTCACAATTGTATATGTATACCAAGCCATCATGTTGTACACCTTAAATACATACAATTTCTCTTTGTCAATTATACCTCACTAAACCTAAGGAGGAAAAACAAAACAAAACAACAAAGCCAAGTTGCAGTTTGAAAAACTGAGCTTAGGCCCCCCACGTGGCACTTCTGAATGTCCGGAATGATTCCTCCAGCAGCAAGGCTGGATTTGCCCTGCACCTGGATAAGCAGTCTTCTTCCCATCCTCTCACTCTTGGTCCCTGGGACAGACTCTCATAAAATAGCAGTATCTAAGCCTTAGCCTCCAGCTCTGGGGACCCAGGATAAGACAAACCTCCTCGACACAAAAGTCATCAAACCTTCACCCTGATCCCGGCTGCCGCTCCCCTAAGGATGTGACAACCATGGCTTCTCCTTCCTCCTCCGCCTCTCTGCCAGCTGGTCCCCTGAACTCCAGATGGCATCTGTCCCAGGATGCTGCTGTCGTTCCTTTCTTCACCTGGCCGCCTCTGCCTGCCTTTGGTCACAAAGACCAGAGCAAAGATATCTTTTTTTGGAAGCAGCTTCTTTGAGGTCTCTTGCTGTACAGCATTGCTCCTGGCTATCCCAGAAGCTCCTGAGCCCAAGATAAAATGGTTCTCTTCCCAGAGCTCATGACCTCTCCTTCTCTTGGGGCAGTCTCTGAACAGTGTTCTCTGGCACAAGCAGACACTGTCTGTGCTCACTCCCTTACCCAGCACCCCAGGCATCCTGGCCACCAGCTTGTCTGGCATCATATGAAAATGGCCCCTTGGTTCTGTCCCCACACTCCATGGTGGGCACTGATGTCTCAGCCAGGGTTTGGAGCCTTAGTCCAGCCTCCAGAGCTTCTCTCTGCCACCATCCAAGGTGTTATAACCAAGGAGGCTATTAAGAGTCCTGGCCTTAGAGTTAGATGTGGGTTCTAATCCCAGCCCTGCCCACTTAACTAGTTGGTCACACTAACCTCACAGTTGGTGGTCAAATGAGAAAATATACGTGAGTACCTGGCAACAGGAAGCTCTGGCTGGATGAGTATTAACCATGGCTGTGACCTCAGAGGGTTGTCTTGGCACAGATCATGAGATGTCCCTTAATTCTCCCCCTTACTCAAGGGCTAAGCTGGGCACACATGGCTAGAGCACACCCTATTTCCATGTCCCCTAACTCTGGCTGTGGCCATGGGACTGAGACCTAGCCACGGGGCCATATGGCGCAGAGCTGTGTGTAACCTTCAGGAGATATGCCAAACCTGGCCTTCCTCCTCCTCCAAAGCCCCCGACCCCGCACCGCCCACTGAAGGGCAGATGTAATGACTGCACTCCGTAGTCATCTTAAACCACGAAGCAAGACTGCAGATGGGAACTAAACGCAGGGAGTCAACCAGGGGAGAAGAGCCCCAGGGGTCAACCCAACACTGACAGCTCCAGGGCTTGTCAACAGGAAGGAGGACACACTTCCCTCTTGTCTCAATCACGGTTAGTCCGGGCTTTTCTTTGACAGCTGGACCTAATCCATACAGTGTGAGAATCTTTAACCAAGATGGTCATGTGACAGCTTGACACAAGGTATGGGGGCTGCCCAATGGTCCCCACAATGGGCACCTTTATTATTAACCTTTAACCTCATGTCACCTGTCTTAGGTCAACTGTCCATCCTAGGAGCTGCTCTGTTCCACACCGAGCTGGACCCTGACCTCCAGGCCCCAGAAAGAGCCCACCTGAGACCCCGATGTCCCCATCACCCTCCTCCCACCTTGGTCTGGTCCATCCACAGGTGCTACCAAGCCCAGAAAGCCCAACTTGACAGCATCCGCAGGGGAGACCCTGTGGAGAGCAGGGAGCGGCAGGAGGTGGAAGGAACATGCGGCAAACAGTCACCATACCTGGAGCTGCTTCGTTGCCAGGGGGGCAGAAAGAAAAGAGGAGAGAGAACAAGTCAGCGGCCAGGTGAGCGGTAACGTCCCACACAGACAATGCTTCTCGGAGGGAGTTTGCCCTGAAGCTGGGGTTCCAATCCCTAGTCCTCTCTTATTTCTCCCCTGCCTCCCACCCCCCAGAATCCCCACATGTAGCCTAAACCCCTTTGGTGGGTTAGAGTGTTTGTGTATCTACCCCAGTGAGGGTGGGGGATAAAGCCGTTTGAATTTGTTGCAAAGAGTGGGGGCAGGAAGGGGAGTGAGGCAGGAGTCCCAGGCCAGTATTTCCAATGGCAATTCTTTTTTGACCACTAGTGGGGGCCGTTTCCACCGTCCAGGGCTCGGGGGTGGGAACTTCCTGGGGGCCGAGGGTTGGTGATGGGATCTGGGGGCCGGCGGGTCTCACCTTCCAGATACTCGCCTCCTTGCCGTACACCACCGCCATGTTGCTGGCCTTGCCATCTTTGATGAGCTGCTTTTCTGTCTCATTGAGCTCCTCGGACACGAAGCCCATGAAGGAGTTGTCCGGGGTGTGAGCTGCAGCCAGACCACGAGGTCAGGAAGGGGCATGCCCTGGTCTACCCGGGACTGGCCCCATTGGAGGGGACACCCGTTTGGCAGGGAAGTGGAAGGGGGCAGGAGGTAAGGGGTGCGGTTTGGGTTGGGCGGTGGGGAGAGCATCCATCCATCAGGGCCCCGGCCCCCTTCCGCGGCATCTCTCACCGCCTCCCCACTCTGTCTCCATGCAGATCTGTGCTCACAGGGCCCTGCTGAGAGGTCTTTCCTGACCCCAGCCCCTCTCTGTCTCCTTTCCCTGCCTTATCTTTTGCCCTAGAACTCACTGATCAGACACGACAGTGCATACTGATTTGTTCGTGTGTTACTGTCGGAATCTAAGAGGGCCGGAGCTATCTGTGTCCCCAGCCCGTGGGAGTACCTGGCCCGGCTGGTTCACGCATGCGTGGACCCATCTTCGCGTTCACACCTGCAAGCTTCTGCCTCTGCCCTTCGCTTAAGCGCCCACCGCCCTTTTCCACGATGAGAGTATTCCGCTTCAGGGCCCCACTCGCACGTCACCTCCTCTCATCCCAAGAGTCTTCTCTGGGGTCTGAGTGCCCTCCCTTTGAGGGCCTGTCTGCCGTGCTTAGGTCTCCGGCAAAATGCGGATTCTCACCCTGACTCTCTTCTCAGAACCCAGAGCACCAGGGTCAGGATGTGCCCTTCAGCTGAGTCTCCAGTTCCTCGGCCAGGCTCCAGGCATGTCACTGATTAGCTCTGTCTGCCACGGCCGGCTGGAGAAGACAATGGCACCCCACTCCAGTACTCTTGCCTGGAAACTTGCATGGACAGAGGAGCCTGGTGGGCTGCAGCCCATGGGGTTGCTAAGAGTTGGACACGCTGAGTGACTTTGCTTTCACTTTTCACTTTCATGCATTGGAGAAGGAAATGGCAACCCACTCCAGTATTCTTGCCTGGAGAATCCCAGGGATGGGGGAGCCTGGTGGGCTGCTGTCTATGGGGTCACACAGAGTCAGACACGACTGAAACGACTTAGCAGCCGCGGCCGGCTAAAGGAGTAGGCACAGGTGCTATCCATCTGCAAGGACCATGGTCTCTCCTTTCCATGCCAAGGACCTTGAGTAGAATGCCTATGGAACCCAATTACACCTACTCTACCTTCCCTGTGGGAGAGGTTGCATGTGGGAAATAGGTTGGCAGCAGCCATATGGCCTTGATTTCCCAGAACAACCCTGAGGCCAAACACCCTGTTTCTTCATTTCAGATGCACGTTTTTCACATCTTAGCATTTCTGTAATTGGGATATACTTTTTTTTTTTCCTTTTGGCCATGCCACCCGGCCTGTGTGATCTTGGTTCCTCCACCAGGGATGGAAGCCACGCACCTTGCGGCGGAAGCACAGAGTCTTCACCACTGGACTGCCAGGGGAGTCCTGGGATGTATACTTTAATCAAATGTGTAGATTTGACATAGTATGTCTACCCAACCCCCTCAATACCCACAAAATTCTTAATCAATATCTGGTGCATCTCAGACGAGGTGGTGGTTTTCTATCCAGAAAGCTCATGGACTCTAGAGTGTGAAAATCTGACCATTGTAAGGGCAAGTCTTTGCTGGCTGCAAAAGAAGTGATCTCCCCTCTGGGCTTCCCTGGTGGCTCAGCTGGTAAATAATCCACTTGCAATGCAGGAGACCCCGGTTTGATCCCTGGGTCAGGAAGATCCCCTGGAGAAAGGATAGGCTACCCACTCCAATATTCTTGGGCTTCCCTGGTGGCTCAGATGGTAAAGAATCCACCTACAATGCGGGAGACCTGGGTTCAGTCCCTGGGTTGGGGAAGATCCCCTGGAGGAGGGCATGGCAGCTCTCTCCAGTATTCTTGGCTGGAGAATCCCCATGGACTGTAGCCCACCAGTCTCCATTGTCCATGGGGTCGCAAAGAGTCAGGTAGACTGAGCGGCTAAGCACACACTAGGGTTTCAGAGGCTTGGGGCTGGCGGTGGGGGGAGGAGGGATAGAAAGGGGCTGGAGGCCAGGAGTTGTTTCTGTGATGCTCAGAGCTCAGGAAGCTCCCCTATCTCAGGAGGCTCTGCCCAGGCAGGGGAGAAACCCCAGGAGGGCAGACAGACTCTTCTCCCTGACTCAGTTTCCCTACCTAGCCCCACCCCTGCCTCTGTACCTACTCTCTGGCTCCAGCTGGGGCTGCAACCAGGCCTCTCTCCTGTTCGCCATTTTCTCCCATTTTCAAGAAAATCTCATTCTGCCAACTCCACGAGAAGTGACAGGTTTAGAAAAATTAGCTAAACTAGTAGACATGGGACAGGGAAGTATTGCAACCGATTAAAATAACAGGGACCATGAAAAAGAGCTCCTGGGGGCGGGGCAAAGTGGGGAGAGGCAGCCAGCCTCCCACTTGCTCTTTGGGTAAATCAATCAGCTAGATGTGGAAAGAGGTCGGCTCATGAATTTCTTCCTGGACTTAGGATATCATTAAGACAGGCAAGTTTGTGTTTTGTTCTCTTTCTTTAATTTATTCAATCAATTAACATTTTCTGAAGACCTCGATAGGCTCCAGGGAAATAAAGCTAAATCAGTCAGTGGCTCCTTTTTGAGTGTTTCCTACTCTATCAGTGAAAATAAATGTATAAGCAAACAACTCATATTTCAATATATGCTTTAACAGAATTAGGTTTAAGAGTTATAAACACATTCTGCCTGGAATAGATAAGGTGATTAGTGAAAGAGCTGGTAAAAAGAAGAGACATTTTACATGGGGTTTTGGAGGATGAGTAGGAGTTTGCCCTGGTTGGGGAACTAAGATCCCACAAGCAAAGCACAAGCTACATGGCATGACAACAACAACAACAAAGTCTTCATGACATTCCCTAGCTCAGGAACCTACAGTGACTCTCAAATTACCATGTCCAGTATAAACTTAGGAATCTTTGCTAAAGACCCACCTCTCTGCTCCAGACCCTGTGTTTGTCCTCTCTGCTGTCACATAGGCTATTGCTATAATCCAGAGCATCACCACCACGACCCACCCAGCCCACTCCAGTCTCTCGGCTGGGAGCACATTGCCACCTGATGACCTGTGAGGACAGTCACTCCTCTCATGGAGAAGCCTCATACAGCCCTGCAATGGGCCCTGGGAGGGAGCCTGGCACCCACAAAACCATGTGACTTCAGACAGGACATTCCACTCTCTGGGCCTCAGTTTCCTCATCTGGGTTCCAAGGAAACTTCCCACCTTCCCAATCAAGCCATTGGTGGTGGTCTGGTCGCTCAGTCATGTCCGCCTCTTGTGACCTCATGGACTGCAGCCTGCCAGACTCCTTTAACCATGGGCTTTCCCAGGCAAGAATACTGGATGGAGTGGGTTGCCATTTCCTTCTCCAAATCAAGCTTGTGTATTATTCAAAAATCTCATCTACCTCTAATGCAGCCTAGAACCTAAAGAGTAACATGAAAGAAGTCACTAAACACCCAGAAGGGATGCAATCACTTGACGGGCTGAGTAAAGATCAGCCACTTTACTTATAAGCAAATTCCTCGGGACCCTGCTTGGAACCAAAGTCACTCTTAACTTAGAGACAATCCTGATGAGGATGCTTGTCTGACTTTCTGACCCACAGCCTTCAAAGAGCCACCAATTAGACATGCAAGATGCCGCGGGAGGCAGATAGCCTAACAATGATTAAAAGTGACAGCTGACAGCCTCCCAACTAGGAGAAAAAGTGCCACATCACACAGCGACAGGACAAGGGGCCACTTGGCAGGGGACACGGCTCTGCACGCCTCTGCCAGCCCCACAGGGCAGGCTTCACGCCAGAGATAGAGCGTTGACCCTGAGTTGTCAAGAAAAGGTTAATTTATTTTCAGCATGCTGCATGGAAGAGGGGAGGTCAGTGTGTACATATTTTAAAGTCTCATTAAAAAATCTCGAAAGCTCAGCTCAAATGGCCTCCCTTGCCTGAAGCGGCTCCAGCCCCCACCCACAGCCTGACTTCTCATCATCCTCAGTTTTGGAGCCTCCTAGAATACTTGCATTTCCAGAACCTTCCGTTCTTTCCATGTCCGTCTTCACTACATCTGCTTCCTCTGCTTAGAAAGCCTCTCTGTGCTGCCCCTCACCACTCATTAGGTCTCCATCACTTTGGAATGTCTCTGGAAGGCCACAGAATCTTGTTTGGTCTGGAAACCCTGTGCTCAGCTGCTCTCTGAGAGCAACCGTGCTCCACGAGGACAAAGGCTGCATCCTCCATGTGTTGAAAAGGCCACCACGCCACCCCACCCCCACCCCAGGCCGCCCCTCCCCCCACACACACACCACCAGGGGCTTCCTTTGTGGTTCACACCTTTGCTGAGAGGGGATCGAGGCTTTCTTAGCCAAGGCCGATGGTTGGATGCATCTCTATCCTCACACAGACCCCAAAAGGAAGAAAGGAGAGGACAGAACGGGCCTGCCTCCTCTCCACCCCTGGGAGAGGCCCCACCCATCCCGCCCCATTCCATGGGGTGGCTGGACACTCACGGAACATGGTCATGAACTGCTTGGGGTTGAGGTTCCAGTAGCCCCAGTTAGTCCGGTAGCCATGCAGCGTGGCGTATTCTTCGTGGTTGTACGCAGGTTCGGTCCCAAAGGTGTCGATGACCCGGATGCGGCACCTGCCCCCACCCCGCACCCCAGGAACCTGGGTCACCAGTCTCCCGGTATCTCCCTGGGCTGGGGTGGCCCCAGTCATGGGCTCTGGAACCCGAAGGTGGCTGGTCAGGGTAGTGTGATGTGTGGTCAGGGCTTGGGCTCAGACATAGCTGGCTGCGTGACCACAGGCAAGTGCCTTAACCTCTCTGGGTCAGCTTTCCCATCGATCAAAGGGGGATAACAACCGCCGAACCATCTCAGAGTCTTACATGAACCATGGACCACTAACTCAGAAACTATTAGTTTTACAGCTGCCCCAAAGGAGCCTAGAAAGGGAGGCCCTTCCTGGAATGCGGTTCCTCCCCATTGCCCAGGATTCACCTGCACAATTGCACTTCCATGAGCAGGGAGTCCACAGCCCCTCTGCCCAGGAGCCTGCCGCCCCCAGGAAGTGCCTGGCCTCTCTGGACTGAGATGCCGAAGAGAAGGGCCCCAGGGAACCAGCTACCGCGTGCCTCCAAGTCTCCTCTGCAAGAATGGCCACTGCTGGTGGGCCTCCCAGCTGGTGGGGGCTCTGTCCCACCCTGAGGCCAGAGCCCAGAACCTCTCCCTGCATCTCGGCCACCCCGGGAATGGGCACCTAAAGAAAACTGCTGAGTCTCAGACGCCCCTCCAAGGCACTCCCCCACCCAGAGTCCTTCCAGGTGACCCAGAAGTGTCCGGACTGCTGAGGTCAGCACTCCTCCCCGCCCCACAGAAGGGGTGGGGTTGGGAGGAGGAGGCCCCGAGTGCACGGAAAACACGCATTAATAATAAAAGCAATAACGCTGCCTGTCACTTTTTTTCCTAATAAAATCATGTGGGATAGTCAATGAGATTGGAGCACACATAATAAATAGCAGGGCTCTCTGTGCTAAATTAAACCCCATATCCTGCTGGCTGCAGAGAGATGGAGCGATGGCATTGGCCTTCCTCCCGCCCAAGAAGGGGCCGGACGGAGGAGGGGGTGGGGAGGGGGCTGCTGGGTCCTCACACAGGGCTCATGCCCGGCCCTGTGCCATGTTCCCCCACCACTCCCTGCTGTTCCTCTGCCCTCTCCAACGGGGTCAGCTCTGACCTCATCCCCTCCGCCCCACCAGCCTGCCCAGCAGCAGAGAGGCCCTGGAGCGCCTGGCTGTGGTTTATTAATTGTCATCCGAGTCAGCCGAGGCCAGGAGGCAGAGTTGTCTGGGAAGGAAGGTGGCAGGTGTAGGGGGTGGGTGGGAGGTGAGCCTTCGCTCCACCCTGGAACCTGGGCAGTGCAACCCCCGCCTTGGGGACCAGTGGGCAGTCACCACCCTCCCACTGCCCTCTCACCGGTACTTCCTGAAGGAGAGTCCCATGTGCTGCTTCATCTGCTGCAGGCCGTGGTAGTCAGTGTAGATGAGGTCGAACGGCAGGGGCATGGTGAGCGGGCAGTTCCCCCGGCCTGGCGGCACCCCTAAGTTACTGAGAGAAGAACCCTTCAGAGTCTGAGCCCTAAGAAGGACCCACAGACCCACCTTCTCATCCAGCCTTGAGTTTGGGGGATCTGGACCTCGCCTTGGTTCCTACAGCCCAGAATAAAATGGGGAGGCGGGGACACTGTATAGGAAAGTGAGGTCAGTGCGTGAATCCTGGCAGACTCCTGAAGAGGAAGCCAACAGGGCCTCTATGTACAGTTGCATAGGTTTCTCACTGCACAAGAGCCTCCAACGAGGGGCAAATGGGACTGAAATCTGGCCTAGGCTACCTTGCCAAGCCTGCACCTGGCCTAGGCTACCTGCCAGAAGGAAGAGAACCTTCTGTTAATTTGCACAAACCTGATCCCCACAGAGCTGTGTCCACTCAGAGGGGGTGTGGACATTCACAAAGTGCCATGTATACCAGTAAAGGTCCTCAGCACCGCTTTAGCATTTGTTTGGAGCTGAAGGGCCCCCAACCCCAAGTCCAAGAAGATACAATCCTGCTCCGCTGACTGGTTCCTGGCCACAGAGAAGCCCAGCCCTGGCCCACGGGGGAACCTGCCTGCTGGGCCACTTACTAGCACGTTTTCCTCTGGGACAGGGCTGCCTCTGGTGACCCAGTTCGGAGTCTCTGGGTCATCACACTGGAGCCTGGAGGACATGGCCCCCTTCTCCCAGGTCCACCTCCCTGGAGTCAGGCTTAGAGGCCCCTGCCTGGCCCCCACAGTGCCAGCATGAACTTTGTCCTTCTCACCCCTGCCCACCCTCCAGGAGCCCCTGCTAAGCCTGCCTACACACCCCCTACAAGGATGATGGGGTTTTTAGATCAGTGACTCAGTAAGTCTGTACTGAGTGGCTGAGCCTGGCAGGGAGTAGTGTTGGCCCCCAGGGAAGCCCTCCTTTTGGGGGGGCCCCCAGCCACCTCTCACCTCCCCCTGATTCCTGCCTCCCTTGGATTTGTGGTCCAGATGCTGGAAGGCATCCGTGAGACCTCCCTCCCAGTGAGTCCCTGCAGGGATCCACACGGCAAAGGGGCCACGATTATCATCTGTTCCCTGGGTCACATCTTGGGCTCCTGGAGACAATTCAAGCAGGCGGAAAAGCAGCACCTGGACGCCTCTGCACTCTCCTGTTCACACTCAGCAACACACCAACAGAGGCTCTGGATGCACCGTCCCCCAGAGCAAACTGCCCTAATGCAGCCTTTTCAGCGATGCTTATGACAATCTGATGACAAGCCATGATGGAATGATGTCAAAGGAAGCTTTGGGAGACGAGGATCAAGGTCTCAGGGGTTGGCCTGTGCCAGCAGAGAAGGGCAGCAAGACAGAGGAGGGTTTCTCTGTACTGCTCCCCACCAGCCAGTACACCCCAGCCTCATTCAGCCTCCCCACTCTAGTGCCCCAAGTGTGAGAACCTTTGCTGCTAAGTGGGGAGAGGGGAGTGCAAAAATCTTATAACCATTTTTTCCTCATTCCTCTTGTGTCTGTGTGACTATGCCATAGTTTATTCATTCAGTGGAAAGGCAGATGGATTGTTTCCTGATTTTTGCTCCTGTTGCCCACTGTCAATATAAATATCCTTATACATACACCTCTTGATGTAAATGTGCAAGAATTTTGGGGGGTATAGAATCAGAAATAAAAATTCTGAAGCTCTCAGGTATTTATCCAGGAGTAATTGTTAAATTTAATAGATAATGCTCAACTATTTTGCACAGCAGTTCCTTATCTTTAAACTTAAAACTGGCCAAGCTCCCCTACTCCCCACCCATCCAATCTCCAGTGATCCCTCTATCCCACCAGACAGCAATAGGCAGGATTCTCAAAGCCAGGACTTCTAATGCAGGGCCCGCCTCTTCAGCTTTTTTGTTGAGGTACTCAGAAAGTCTAGACCTCAGAGGTCTGGCGCTATCACAGGAAGCAGCTCCCATAACCTGGAGACTTTATGAAATATCTGGCGGTATTTTTTAAGTGTCAGGTAGGTTTTATATCCTACTCTGTGGGATCCTGTTTTCTTTCAAGGATGGCTGTCTCTCACACACACACCCCCAAACTCCTCCAGTCAGATGGAGCATCATTGTTGCCCTGGGTTATAGAAGCTCTGGGTTGAGGACAGACCCTGGTCCCCCTCCCCACTGCCTCCACTCAATTGAGAACCTCAAATAGAAAGACAGTGATGACGCCTTTTGCAGAACTGAGGAAGGGGGTGGCTGCTCCTCTCTCATGGAATCTGGGTCTGGGAAAAATGAAGACGATTCTGAAAATATAAACCGTAGGTGGGTCTAGTTGCTGCTACCTGCACCAGTCACATGATTTTCCCACGCTGCCTTTCTGGCTGGTTACCAGGCAACATGTCCCTCTGTAGTCATGAATGGTACCACAAAGTCACGGGGGGCTCCCTTTGGTTGCCTCAACCCTGGCCCCAGCCCCAGACCCCAGGGCCACTGGGAGGCCCGATGGACAAGTCAGGGTCCTCTCCTGGGAAGATGATGCCACACTGATGTTCCAAAGCCTCTGTCATCATCCCCCTCACCTTTGTGGCTACCATTCTGAACACAGGCACCATTCTACATGCTTTCAACTCATTAACTCACCAATCCCTTTCATCTGGACAACTACCCTATGAGATCAGACCCATTCCTAACCTGCTCCCTTCTTTACAGATTAACAAACAGGTTTAGTAATTTACCCAGGAGCACAGAGCCAGGGAGGAGGAGAGCTGGGGTTGGAACCCAGGCAGTAGGCTCCAGCACCCACACTCCCACTGGCCGTGCTCTCCTTTCTCCCCAGGCTCACTGGGCATCAGACAGCACAGTGGTGTGTCATCAGTCCACAGTGACATCCCAAAATCGGAGCCACAGGCTACCAGCAGAGATTGGCCCCAGTCCCAGTTTTGCTGCTAACCTTGGAGGAATCATAGCCTCTAGGAATTTCATTTTTTTCATCAGCAAAAGACAAAAAAATGCCTACCTCACCAGGTTCCTGATAAGATCGAGTGAGGCAAGGAGAGTGAAAGTTGCATGATTATTATGACCTCAGTCATCAGTTTCACCTTCTGAATTGCCAAGTCTGGAAACTCCTGACTCCCACCCCAACACACACACACCCCCCTCATCTAAGGCCCCAGTCGTGTTTCAGCTAGAATCTTGAAATCATTTCATTTCTCTTCTGCCTCCCTCTAGCCTTGCCTGACTCTTTTATGGAGAGATCTTTCCACAGTGCCAACCTGGTCAGTCACCCCTGGTTGCATCTGAGCCTTTTCACAGCCTTCTCATCTCCTGCTCCTTGACTCAAAGCTTTCCTCCTCCTCCAGGAAGGCTTCCCTGGTAGCTCAGCTGGTAAAGAATCTGCCTGCAATGCAGGAGACCCTGGTTTGATTCCTGGGTTGGGAAGATCCGCTGGAGAAGGGAAAGGCTGGCCACTCCAGTACTCTGGCCTGGAGAATTCCATGGACTGTATAGTCCATGGGGTTGCAAGGAGTCGGACAGGACTGAGTGACTTTCACTTTCCTCCTCCAGGAAGCCTTCCTTGGACCTCTGGACAGAGTGGGAAGCCCTTCTCCTTTGATACCCCTGCCCCAGCATCCCACTGCCTTCTCTACCATCCCTCTGCACTGCCCTGAGTCACCTCCTCACAACTTGGGCGCCGCCCCCACCCCCCCACCCCCGCCCCAGTGAAGGGCTTGATTACTTTTGAAAGCACAGAGCTGGGACAGGATCTGACCCAATAAGTATCAGGTTCATGAATGAATTAACAAAGCAACGAACCCGGTGAACCCCTCCCCCCCACCCCAGAAAGAACTGTTTTAAAGGTTGAAAATATCAAGAAAAGCATGTTAGGAGAGAAGGGATGGGTGAGTGAGAGGAGCCCAGGGCTCATGTGGGCATCTCCGAGGTTCATCAAAGACCTCCTGGTCTGTACTGGACACAAGTGGCCCCATGGGTCCCCAAAGAACATCATGGCAGGAAGAAGAGGAGAGACAAATCAGCCCAGAGACAGCGGGTCCCCTTCCCAGGGGGAGTTAACGAGGAGCCCCACCATCCCCGCAGCCACAGAAAACAAAGATTTTCAATTTACAGTGACTGCACTGGAGGTACGCCTGCAGTTTCCTCATTACTCTTGTCAGGAGGAATCTGAGCTCATCCAGAGAAGAGCTGAGAGGGTCAGTCGAGGGGAGAGGGGGCTATGGTTTTATCACTTGTAATTTAAGTTCACTTTTATGGGCAATTTTAACCTAAGTGGCTGGTTGGAGCAGTAACATGAATTGAAAAACACTCTCCTGACAACCTTCAGCCAAAGGTGCCTAGGAAAGCTCAGTTGTACAATTCCACCTTATGCGCTGACTCCTCAAAAGGCCCCTGTCCAGACAGTCCCATAATTCCAATGTCAAGTTCATTTCTCTTCCAACTCTTACCCAGAGCTGCATCGGGAGGGGCTCGGGAAGCCTCCTCACCCCCATGGCACTGTTGAAACGGGGACAAGCAGCATCTCAGCATGAAGGGACTTCAGACGCACCCACCTAGCAGCCCCCGTCCGCCTGCTCACGACCACCCCCAGCACTTGGGAAGTTTCCATGGAATTGCCGAACCGGGCAGTTGCAATGAATTTCCAAATGTTCCCAGGCCACCTGAGTGGGAGTCTCAATGCAGACGAAGGGGATGGGGGAGGGGTGATCTAGGGACATGGTCCTTGTACTGGTCACCTGGTCATCTGGTCCATCTTCCCAACCCAGACTAATCCATCCATAAAAGCCAATCTTGGGGGGAGGGGTGATGGGGGAGTCAGGGTTTCGTGGGTACAGTTTCAGTCTGGGAAGATGAAAGAGCTCTGGAGGTGGATGGTGGTGATGGTTGTACAACTGTGTGACTGTATCTAATGTCACTGAACTGCACGTGGTTAAGACGGGTAAACTTTATATGTATTTTACTAAAAGTTTTCTAAAAACCCAAAACGAGATTATCCACATTCACGATGTTCATGTACAGCCCCACAAACACAAGCCCAGCACTCTGTCTCCCAGAGGCATGTCTGCCCCATCTTCTACAAGGCCCCCCACAATGGAAGGAAGTGTTAGTCGCTTAGTTGTTTTCGACTCTTGGCATCCCCATGGACTATAGCCCGCCAGGCTCCTCTGTCCATGGGATTTCCCAGGCAAGAATACTGGAGTGGGTTGTCATTTCCTTTTCCAGGGGATCTTCCTGAGCCAGGAATCCAACTTGTGTCTCCTGCATTGCAGGTAGATTCTTTACCAACTGAGCCACCTGGGAAGCCCCCCCAACAACGGAGAGGGTCAGCAAACAGGCGGAGCAGGATGTATTAGCCACTCTTGGCCAAAAGATCAAAAGATGGTGGGACTTCCCTGGTGGTCCAGTGGTTAAGACTTCATGCTCCCAATGCAGGGGACTGGAACCCACATACTGCAACGAAGATCAGAGAGTCCAAGTGTCAAAACTAAGACCCAGTGCAGTCAAATAAATACGTATTTTTAAAAAGAAAAAAGATCAAAAGGTAGGATGCAACAAGGTAGAGAAGAAAAAATACAACCCATGCCCAATAGAAGAAAAAGAATAATAACTCCCAGCTAGGAATCAAAAGGCTGAGTTCTATGCATAAATTTTTGAAAGAGATGAGTGATAGCGCTAACCCTTATCTGTAAGTTTTGAATTTATGTTGTTTCTTCCCATGTACCAAAAAAAGAAAAAAGTGCCAAGTTCGAACAGTGAAGAGGATCCCTGGGCGTGAGCTCCAGCACGAATTTGCTGGGTTGCCTTGCAGAGACACAGAAGTGCTCCGGTGTGCACCTCCACTCCCATTCTGTGATACACGGACAAATCTCCGCAGTCCCTCCAAGGCTAAAAATTCTTCGGGTTTATGTCTCCCTGTACTTGGTCTGTGGCTGGAAATAAGCTCTCCAGGTAGCGCTCAAATTCTGGAACAGACTATTCTCTCTCCCTGTCTGTCTTTGTGTGGGAAGGACCTAATTAAAAAGCGTCCTTACAAAGTGCTCAAAGATCTTTGCCTTCAAGAGCTAAGAGAACAGGGTAACTTCAGCTTCCCTGGATCCATCTCATTACTGGGAGCACCTGGCTGGGCAACCCTGGACCTCTGTCTCTTCCGGGGTCCCCTAGCCCTCTGATGCCATCCAGTGCCCATCCCCCGAGCACTACGGTATCAACCTTGTCGCTCTCCCAAGGTCCATTGTTAAAGCGCCTGCCGCCCCTTCCCCAGAAGAGAAGGAATACAAAGAAGCAAACGCAGAAAGTCAACTGGGCATCTAACGAGCTGCTGTGGAAGGCAGGTTAGCATCACTAACGAGGAAGGAATTACACTCTCCTGGCAGGTTTTCCTCTCTTGCCTGGCATGGGCTGACCTTCCTGAGCCCGACAAAAGCAGCCTTATGATGCCCTCATGATGGGTCCGCCCACAGCTTCTGTCTGCTGACAAGACAGTGCCCTCGGAGGGTCAGGGATCACAGCTAAAGAGAATGGCCAGGTCCCCAGTGGAGTCAGGGCTCAGAGGAAGCGGGAAAGGAAAAGCAGATTAGAGCTGACTCCAGCCACGCTTTAGCCAAAGCCCAAAGGAAGTACAGGCCGGAGGATGCTGAAAGGGAACTGGGTGGCCCGCATCGGGCCTATGGTCCAAAGCCAACACTTTCTTTTCCAGCGTTCCTTCCTAGTAAGCAAACTCAGGGCTAAGAATAGGGCTGCCACTCCCAGGAGAGGTGGCTGAAACCACAGACTCATTCCTCCAGCTCCCGGGTGCTGCGGTGCCAGGAACGCATCCCTCTGGCTGTCCCCTGCCTCCTTCCCATTTATGTAACCATGCGCGTGAGTGCCGAGCAGGAATCCAGGCTCCTCTCGCCAAGCCAGGCTTTCCGTGAAGGCGGCTCTTGGGCCCAGGTGCAGGTTTGGATCACCAAGGTCTATTCTGGCTCCTGATGGCCAGGCTCTTCCCAGAGGGGCCGCCTCTTTGCTCTCGGGTGGGGCCTGCCATTGGGATGTTGATTTTCAGTTTTTCTGGGGATTCTCACATCCTAGGTGCTTTTGCTGTTCTACGCGTGCTGTGTGGGTAAGTCGCCTCAGTCGTGTCCGACTCTTTGCGACTCTATGGACCATAGCCGGCCAGGCTCCTCTGTCCACGGGATTCTCCAGGCAAGAATACTGGAGTGGGTTGCCATGCCCTCCTCCAGGGGATGTTCCCGACCCAGGGATCGAACCTGCATCTCTTGTCTTGGCAGGGAGGTTCTTTACCATCAATGCTACCTGGGAAGCCCACAGACCTTTGTGGAGAAACAACCCATAGAGGAAACAAAGATAAGGTGAGACCCTGCTCTCAGCCACATTGGAACAAGCCTTGTGGGGGATGTGGGTTAAAGACACAGCCCTGGGGTGCCAGCCACTGTGCGGGGATCTGAGTCCGTTCCAGAACAGCCCAGGAAAGAACAGTCTGGTTCCAAGAAAAGTCTTCTCTTTACCAGAGCCCTTTGACTATTTTGGGGAAGTTAGAAGGAGCGCTAGGGGTTATTCGTAACATTCTGTCTTCTGCCAGCTTTACCGAGAATAGAAAAGTCCCAGGCCAACCCTGACCCTGACCTGAGCTGGGAGCAGCAGAGTTTTATCCCTCCCTTGGGGGGCATGTCAGTCTCCAGGAAGTTCATCCCACCATCTGCCTCCCTCCTCTCCTGCTGCCATGGGACAAGACCTTCTCCTGCTCAGAATACCCTCTTCCTTTACAAGAGCCCACAGCTCCTAAGGTTTGAAGGTGTACTGATGTGTTACTCCCCTCCCCCAGAACAAACCCCACCTCCTTACTCTTCCTTCAAAAGCCTGCAGAAGCCAGCCCTCCTCTTCCTTTCTTCTCTGACTGCCCTCAAGTTCTCCCCAACCCACTGGGTTGCATGAACCTTTCCTAAGAGCCTGTGATTTCTTTTAAATCACTCTTCCCTTGCAACCTCCCAGCCCCAGTGTGGACCAGACCAAAGCTGGAAAAGGTGACTTGGCCACTACATCCGTGAGGTCAAGACTTAGGGGCCTTGATTAGCAAGAAACAAACTCCTACTCTTTGAGGCTTGGAGCAGCATGGAGTGGGAGGAGCAGGGAATCATCTCTCCTGGATCCCCAGAAAGGATGAAGGCTGGGGACCAGGGAGGCTCTGGGCCCCCAGCAGCAGAGGTCTCCCACCTTCTGTGGTATCCAGCTGTGCTGAACATGATCCCACTACACAGATTAAAAGGCCTCCTTGGACAAGGAGAAGGAAGGCAAAAGAAGGGAGAAGCAGGAATTCTCTGGGGATCCAGTGGTTAGGACTCCTAACTTCCAGCGCAGGGGGCACAGTTTGATCCCTGGTCTGGGAGCTAAGATCCCACAAGCCATGTGGTGTGGCCAAAAACAAACAAAAGGGAGAGGGGAAGGAGTATTTTATTGTAAATTAGCCATTTGCCTCTCATGCCCCCTCTAGGAAGAGGTAGGGGAGAAAGAACCACTGTGTACAGGGTCTGCTAAGTGCCAAGCAGAAGCTGGACATGGCTCTTCCTCCCCTGTTCTAACTGAACAATCAAATATTTCAAGCATCCAGAAAGTTACAGAAAAAAGTATGATGACATGATGAATATCTGCACTGATACTTCCCAGCCTCGTCAGGTCATCAGATTTCTGCCATATTTGGTTCAAAGGTTTGGGGGAAGGGTTAACACATTAGAAGTCCAGGGCAGCCTTCAGGGTGTTCCAGTCTCGTTTACTCTCCTTACACCTCCTGCCCCCTCCACCTCACTCCCAGAAGATGCTCATTCCTCCTACATCAAAGATAAAATAAGGAGTTCCTTGTGACACAGTGGTAAGAATCCACTTGCCTGTGCAGGGGACATGGGTTCGATCCCTGGTCTGGGAAGATTCCAGTAGCCTGCGGACCAGCTAAGCCAATGAGCCACAATTACTGAAGCCTGCGCCCTGCAGCTACTGAGCCCACACACTGCAACTACAGAAGCTCGTGCATACTAGAGCCCATGCTGTGCAACAAGAGAAGCCACTGAAATGAGAAGCCCAGGCACCGCAACCAGAGAGCAGCCCCCGCTGGTTGCAACTGTGGAAAGCCCACATGCAGCAACGAAGACCCAGAGCATCCGAAACAAGAGAATGTTCTAAAAGATAAAATAAAAAGCATCAATGGGAAGACCCCACCCCTGTAACCCCATTGGCAGTCCCACTACATCCTGCTCTCTTCCCCTTCCTCCTGGGGGGCCACCCTCTGGGCCACGGTTCAGGATAATATCTTTCCTCCTGGAGCTTCAACCACTCCCTTTTCTGGCTGCTTCACACTAGCATTTAAACATGCTCACAGGGACTTCCTAAAGCAAATCAATCCTGAATATTCACTGGAAGGACTGAGGCTGAAGCTGAAACTCCAATACTTTGGCCACCTGATGCAAAGAACTGACTCCTTGGAAAAGACCCTGATGCTAGGAAAGATTGAAGGCAGGAGGAGAAGGGGACGACAGAAGATGAGATGGTTGGATGGCGTCACTGACTCGATGGACATGAGTTTGAGTAAGCTCTAGGAGTTGGTGATGGACAGGGAAGCCTGGCGTGCTGCAGTCCATGGAGTCACAACACAACTGAACAACTCAACTGAACTAACAGGGACTTCCCTGGTGGTCCAGTGGCTAAGACTCTGAGCTACCAATGCAGGGTGCCTGGGTTCAATTCCTGGTCGGGGAACTAGATCCCACATGCTACAACCAAGTTAGCTTGCCGCAACCAAGATCCAGTGCAGCCAAATAAGTAAATATTAAAAAACAAAAAGCAAAAAGCAACCTTGAGGCCTGCCGGGACTGGCAGCTTAGAGGGTTTACTGGCTACAGCTTGGTCAAGCTGGGCTGAGTACAAAGGACAGGATGTGGTACCTGCCTTCGTCATTCTCCAGGGACCCTCCCCAGTATTTCCGTTGAACAAACATTGAGCAAACAGAAAGGCCAAGAGACCAATTTCCACCAGGGCCAGTTCTTGACAGCTGAGTTTCCCCTCCTCACCCTTCTTATTTAAACATTCTCCTCTCAAGCTTTCATCATTTGCCAGTTAAGTCAACTAATTTTCTACTAAACCCAATTTCACTCATGGAGGGAGGAAGAGCTCAGTCATTTTTCCTCATGCCATGTACTATTAATGATGCTTGAAATTATGCAAATAAAATGGATGAGCACAGCTGATCCTGGGCAGGCGGGAAGGGGAAAGGCTTCATTTTAAAATGCCCACCATGGATCCAGACATCCCTGGGGACGTCTCAGATGCAGCCAACAGGGGCTCTGGCTTCGTGTCTCCTCCCGCCACATGTGCAGGTCATGGGCAGGACTGCCTGACATCTCCGAGCTGCAGTCTGATCAGAGCCCGTTGTCCCCACACACTGCCGCCACCACCGCTATCACCCTGGAAACATCTTGCAGAAGCAAAACCAGATGTGGATGCCGTGCACTGCCCCAAACATCACGCCAGTGCGTCGGTTAATTAAAACACCAAAACGCGAGGAGCAGAGAAAACGGGCTCGTCTGTCCAGCCTTGTTGTCGAGTCAGTGACCACGACATCTGCTGTGAACATCTGTGAATAAACTACAACAAATGTACGCGCAGCATCCTCATCCTGCTGCCTTCCCCATGCGGGGCGTTTCGCTGGCCCAGGGAGACGTTTCTACGGCAGGAGCCAAGCCGTGACTCTCAGAATTTGGATTATCTGCACATCCTGCTGGCCTACTTTCACAAGACCCTGGTGCCTCTTGTGTAGGATGGTTCCACCAGGCTGGGAGACGGGACCCCCGGATGATCCCACCTCCCGCAGAACCCACGGCAGCACCATGCCTGTATTCAGTGTCCTCTCTGCCTGTGACCCCTTTCTAGGCTCAAACGGTCACCATCTTGTTACAGGTTCCCTTGTTGTCTCCCCACCAAACATATGTTGGAGTCCTAACCCCAGAACCTCAGAATAGGACCTTATTTGGAGGTAGGATTCTTACAAAGGTGACCAAGTTGAAATGAGGTCATTGGTATAGGTCCTGATCTCATACGACTGGTGTCCTTACACGAAGCTGGACACTGAACCCAGACACACGTGCAGAGAGTATGCCACGTGCAGAAGAAGGCAACGATGCAGCTGATGTTTCCACAAGCCAGCGAATACCAAAGGTCACCGACAACCAACAGAAGCTCAAAGCCTCCGAACCAACCAACCCTACCAACACCATGATCTCGGACTGCCAGCATCCGGAAGCGGGAGAATACCCGCTTCAGTTGTTTAAACCTCCCAAACTGTGGTACTTCGTTACAGCAACTCTAGCAGACTAAATCACCTCTGTGTGTTAACGTCCACTCAAGGAAAGGCCTGCATGTATATAGCATTCGGCTGGTTCTGGCAGAGAATGAGTTTGGGGAGCTCATAGGCTAGGCCCAACCAGCAACTGTCACCATGAAAAAGAACATCCAAGAGAGGGTGTGGCATGAAGTATTGCACTGGCCAAAAAGTTGATTCGGGATTTTCCATAAGATGTTATGGAAAACCACCAAGAAACTGTTTGGCCAACCCAATACATTCCATGTCAGCAGGTTCATACAACGTCCCAGGACGGGTACAAGAGGCGCTACTACCCGGGCCACCTCTGGGGGTTACCTCCTTGGGCTGCCTCCTCCCCTCGGCCCCTGCCCTGCAGCCAAGGGATAACACAGGTGCTTTCAAGTGTGCAAAGGCAGGCTCAGGAGGAATTCACACATCTTTTCACAAATCCTCTAGGGCACTGAGCCCTTACCCCAGGCCTGTTCCTCAGTAACCATTCACACACTGCAGTATCTTAACCGCATAGCTATCCTGCTAAACAGACTGGGAGGTGGGGGCTGCGATGTCGAAAACCATATCCTCAACTTTTCTAATTCCCAACCATCACTGCTCGTTAAATCATAGATCACCCGGGGGAGCTTTGAAACCTTGATACTCGGCCCCACTCCAGACCAATTAAATCAGAGACACCAAGACACCCGAAGGCCGGTAAGTTTCCCAGGCAGTTCCACTACAGCCAGGGTTAAGAATTCCAACCTGAAATGAATTTCAACACAGCGGAAGCTGTTAATTTTATAGACATAACTGTACTATGTCTCCTGGGGAAGGAGGTTTTCTTTTTTTAATTTTTATTCTTTCAGTTATCTTAAATTGTACCTGGTATCAGATTTAGAAAAAACCTTCCTAAGACTGTTCCCTCAGGTGGCCAAGCTGTTTACACAATTCTGCCCCATCTGAGCAAGAGCCTTTGTGGCAGCTACATCCCACAGGGTGCCCAGGGCAGAGCTGTCTGGGCATTGCCTCAGGTCTGCCTGCTTAACAAACTGCAAAGTGGAGATGGGGTGACCTCTTTCTAGAGCTACTGCTCCAGGGAGTTTCAGATCTGCATGGGTGACACATTGGTGGATATGGAGAATATGGATCCTCTGTGGGGAGGGGTGCATGGGAGTGTACTTGTGTGCATGGATATGCGCAAGTGTGCCATGGGCTGAATATTATACGTAGGGGTGTGTGTATGTCCATGTGCAAGGGTGTGTGTTTGCAAGTGTGTGGAGGCATGCATCTTCACGCAGGGGTGCACATACATACAAGGGTGTACACATGTGGTTGTACACAGGGGCACGCGTGCATGCATGAGGTGCACATGTGCAGTGAAAGAAATGGCAGCAGGGGTGTATTTCAGGTCTATTTCACAAGAGCCTCACTTTCAGGACCACCCAAGTGCAGTGACCCCCATCTTCACTGCTCTGGCCCTGTGATGGACATCAGCAGCCTCACTGATCACAGGCTCAGCTCCAGCGGGCCCCAGTGAGTGGCCAGAGGAGGAGGAAGTACTCTGGGAAGGTAAGGACTCAGGGTCAAGGTTGGAAGAGGAGACACCCCAGCAGGAGCTGAACAGAACAAGAGGGTTAAAAGCCCTGCCTCTGGGGCTTCCCTGGTGGCTCAGTGGTAGGGAAGCCGCGTGCAGTGCAGGAGACACGTGCTCAATCCCTGGCCTGGGAAGAACCCACATACCACAGAGCAACTAAGCCCACGAGCCAGGACTATTGAGCCTGCACTCTAGAGCCTGTGTGTCACAACCACTGAGCCCACATGCCACAATGATTGAAGCCTGGGCACCCTAGAGCCCATGCTCCGCAACAAGAAAAACCACCACGATGAGAAGCCCATGCATTGCAACGAGAGAGCAGCCCCTGCTCGCTGCAACTAGAGAAAGCCCACGTGCAGCAACGAAGACCCAGCGCAGCCAAAACTAAATAATAAAATAAATGAATAAAATGTTTTTTTAAATTCCTGCTTCTTAGGGAGACTTGTCAAATAGCTGCTCTCTCACGCAAAGATGGTTCTCTAAGTGTGATGTTGGGCTGTCACAAACGCAGGGAGCCTTCCCATTCCCTGAAGGAGCAGTTAGGAAAGGAAGTTCTCACTTCTTTGGCCCCAGAAGATGCACAGTCAGAAGGGAGGAGTCCAGCTAATGCTGATAAACATGAATTCATCTAACCTAGAGGTGGAGCCAGGTGGTGGTGGTGTTGATAGAAGGATGCTCCACACTTGCAGGGGACTTGTGTGTGGCAGAACCTGAGATGCAGGCTCTGGACAGTCCCCACCCCCAGGATTCTTCCCACTGCATCTTGGGGTCTCTGGTGACCTGGGGACAAGGGTACCCAAACCCTTGTTTACTGCTCTGCCTGAGGCAGGTCTGGCTTCCCACAGCACTGGCTGTGCCATCCTAAGTTGTCTGAGATTTCTCTGACTTCCTGCACCTTGGGTCCCTTTTCTCTTTCCTCCTCCTCTTCCCTCATCCCATCTGAGTTTCCCATAGGAAGCTTTGAGGCCAGGAAGAGATGCCTCTTTTCACTACTTGCAAATGTCAGCTGCTTCTGTAGTGTTCTGCTCCACAGTGTAGATGCGTCTCCCCAGCTCTCTGTTCAGAGGGAACAGGGGCAATCACAGCGCGGTGAGCAGCAGTGAGTGCTGGCGGGCAGCAAGAGGGCACACCCAGCTCTGAAGTGGCCCGCCCAATGGGAACAGCTTGTCTAACAACAAAATGCCACAGGATGAGAGCCAGCGTGGGGGACATTTGGCTGGTTCCTGCTCCCATCCCTGGGTAGCTAGTTTGACAGTTCAGCACCAGCCTCCGGGACAGCTCCCAAACTAGCTCATTCCCACTCAGGTGATTCAACCAGGCGGGGCGGAGCTGCTGTTTCCAAGTGGCATCTCCTCCCCCAGAACTCGCTGTCCCTGACCTGGGATGTGTTTCCAAATGCTGCCACAACCATGCAGCCCCTTTGTCAGGCCCTGTCACCTTCTCCCCCTACAAAGCAGACCATCTTCCACATCCATACTTACACGTGCTCTTCCTCTCTGAAGACACTTTCCATCTTTCCTAAGCCTACTGGAGACAAGCACATCAACTTAAAAGGATGATTCTAGAGGGATGAATTTCAAGCCACTAGAGGGATGAATTTCAAGCCACGGTGACAAAAACCTTCAAACTACTAGGTCATTTGGTAGCCTCACAGCACACCCCAGTCTCAGCCTCCTTCTCCCCTGACTCTCTCTGACAACCTGAGTCACTGGCAGACTCTGAGTCACTCACTCTGAGTAGCTGCCCAAGGCCAGTGCTCCCTGGGCCCTATCAATCAAGCATTGTCGATGGCTTGGTCCCTGCCAGCATCCTCCTCTCTCCAACACTTCTCTGCTACAAAGCATCAGCATTTGTGGCCAGGACAAAATGCCCATTAAAAAAAGAAAAGAGAGAGAGACATCTAGAACTAACAGACCATCCAGGTGGTGGTCAGGCTCTAGACAGGAATTACATTTTTAAACCACCTGTGAGTAAGTTCATGGGCTGATGAAGAAAATTCAGTTTGCAGGCAAACAGTTTGGGGGCCTTCCTTAGTTATGTGTTTAGTCATTCGGCTGTGTCCAACTCTTTGTGACCCCATGGACAGCAGCCCTTCAGGTTCCTCTGTCCATGGGATTTTTCAGGCAAGAATACTGGAGCAGGTTGCCATTTCCTCCTCCAGGGGATCTTCCCAACCCAGGGATCGAACCCGCATCTCTTGTGTCTCCTGCACTGGCAGGTAGATTCTTAACCAGTGAGCCACCTGGGAAGTCTCCTTAGTTAGACTCTGGGACAAATCAGGACAGTCTCATTTCAATGCCAGTGAAAGGAACAGAAATTCACCAAGCACAAAATCTCAAGCCATAGAGAAAATGTTTTGATAACTTTGAATATATTAAGACCTTCCGTTCCTTAAAAAAAGACATAAAGAAATTAACAAAGACAAGCCACAAATTAGATTGGGAGATTTTTAAAACACATATAACTTACACAGGATTTATGCCTATAATATATAAAGAACTCCTACAACTCAATAAGGAAAAGATAAACAGGGAACCAGGAAAGTGACCAGTGGCATGAATGGGCGTCTCATCAAGAGGAAATAAGGAGAGCCAAGCATATGACTAACTGCTCAGCCTTGTCAGTTGTCAAGGAATGAAAGTTAAGACCGTAACAAGATACCACAATATCACTCCACACCCCCATGAGAAAGCCCAATAACACCAAGTGTGGGGAAGAATGCGGCCCCCTGGGAACCTACACGTGGAAGGACACGACTGGTGCAGTCACTTAGGAAAACAACTGGCATTTTCTGGTCAGACTGAATTTTTAGACACCCTAAGTCCCAGCAATTGTGCACCTAAGTCTATACCAAAGAAAAAACTCAGTCTATACCCAAGAGAAACTCTGACCCAGGGATACCAGGTGACATGTACAAAAATGTCCACCACAGATAGTATCATTCAAAATAACTTGTAAAAACATGGGGAAATGTCTACAGATAGGAAAAATTGATAAATAATTGTGGTGTATTCACACAATGGAATATTATACAGCAGTGAACATGAATGGCATACAGCTACAGGCAGCAACATGGAGGAATCTTGGAAATCTAATAATGAGTGAAGAAAACAAATCTTGGAGGCTACAATCAGTAGGTAAAATTTTTACAAAGCTCAAATTAAACCAAAATAAAAACTAAATCATATATTGTTTATTGATACATGAATTTGTAAAACAACAACGAAGAAACAAATTTACTTTTTAAAGCAAAAGAATAATAAACACAAAATCCAAGTTCCAGGTTTCCTCCAGGGCTGGGTAGGGTTGAGGGGAGAGGGATGGGTGAGAGAAACCCCCAGGTGAACACAAGAGTCCTGGTAATGTTCTCATTCTGCAGCTGGGTGGCAGAAGCATAGATCACTTCATTCTTATGCTTTGTGACATATGGTACATATATTTTTGCATGTATCAAATATCATATAATAGATATTGGTAGATAAAATAAGAAATATCTTACATATTTCTATACCCCACAAATATAGTGGTTAAAAATGAGCCTAATCACACACACACACACAATCCTATCCCCTCTAACCATCAGTCTCCCACCTCAAACAGCATCAGAGGGGCCCTGGAAAGGCAAGCACTGGAAGGGGTAGGCATCACTGCCCCACCTCCCCTGTCCCCAGGTCTTCCTGGCCCCCATGAAGAAGCCCAGACCCAGAAGAGGACCCCTGAGGCTGCACCAAGTCACCCAGGATAGGAGCAGCGGGGACCCTATCTGATGACGTGGCTCGGTTCCACAAACCAGTATCTGTCAGCCCCTGAGCACATACAACAGGGCTCCCCTTAGGTCCAAGACGGAGAATAGGACCCGGTTTGAACAGCACTGAGCAAATACTCTCCCTGGTGTGTCCCCCAGAATGACGGGGGGTCAGCGCTGAGATGGGAAGGCGGGAGGCAGACTGAGCAGGCGGAGAAAGCTATGGGGAATGTCGCCATCTGGCAGTAGCTGGGCTCCTATGGACAGGCTCCCCTTCCTCCCCTCCCCCGCACTCACCTCTGCAGCTCCTTCAGGGACACTGTGATCCGGAGGCCGTGGCCCAGGACATAGAGAGCAGCCAGGATGTCTGCCCACTGCACCATCTCCCCCAGAGGCCCGCCCTTCAGCACCCGCGGGCTGAACACGTCCCCAGACTCCTCCGTCAGGAAGCCGATGTGGACGAGGATCTGGTGGGGTCGGGGGTGGGGGGACACAGAGGGTCAGCTTGGAGGAGCAGCAGCCCCCGGCCCGGCCACTCCCAGGGAGACCCGGCCAGTGGAAGACACGGGCTCCCTCCCGGCTGTGCTTTCTGGCACCAGGGCACAGTGGAGGGACCAAGTGGCAGGGTGACCTCGCTGGAGGCATAGGTGAACAGGACGGTCACGTCCTGCCCTCAAGGCGCTTATGTTCCAGATGAAAGAGGCAGACAACAGTAAACACAGACAAGAGATAATTCATGAAATGACAAGGGCTCTGAAAGAAATAAACAGGGTGAATGAGAGTCAGGTAAGTATTGCATGGATGGATGGATGGACAGACAGATGGAGGAAGCAACGAGCTGAGGAACTCCCCCAAACAGGCTACATTATTCCCAACATTCCAGGCAAATGACATGACTTTTCTGCCTGACAAGGACAAGATGCCCACAGAATGTAGGACTCCTAAAGGGGAGAGGGTGTCACTCTGCCCCAAACTTGAAAAGGGTCGACCAACACATGCATCTATCCTGACTCTGCCGCTGCACCACCCCAGCTCAAACTCAAATAAACACAATACAAGTCTTTTAAGGGTAGACCCAGGGTCCCCTTGGCAGCCTGAGGCCTGGGCTCACTAAGCTCAGCTCCTTGAATGCACTGGGAGGATGAGGTACCTGCTTCTGGTCCCTCCGGACGCCCCCCAGTTTCTGCGCCAGGCGCTGGGCCGCCAGTGCCCACTGGGCCGTGAACCGCTTGGTGCGTTTCTTCATGAAGATTAGCGATTCCTTCCCGCTGCCCATCAGCTCCAGGAGGTGGGACAGATTGCTCCGGAAAACTGCCTGGAGGGGGCGGTCCAGACCTCAGTTCTCTAACTTCCGGCCAGCAGCTACACCACCACCATCACCGCCACCCAGGGTATCTTCCCTGTGAGCTTGGGTCTGTTCTAGCTCCTCCCACTTTTCTAAGAGTCACGAGCCCCACTCTCATCCCCCCAACATTCACTCCCCAGCCGCGTCGGTCTGTCCCAGCCCAGCTCCAGTCAGCCACCGGTCCTGGGCCCTTCAGGAGGGGGTCAGCTGTGACCTGTTCCCAGGATCCCAGCTCTGACAAGGAGGCAGTGAGGTCGTGGTCAGAGCCGGGGCTCCAAGCGCAGAGAAGCCAGGCTGCCTTTCAGCGGAGCCAGAGTATCTGTATGCCTTAACGAAGTTAACTCAGCTCTCCAGACCTCAGATCTGTCATCTGTTAAATAAGACTGTGTAAGGACTGCTGCGAGATTTAAGTACAAATAAAGTGTCAGGCACACAGGAAGCCTTCAATGAGTGACAGCTATTATTACTATTATTCCAGTCCATTAAGGGAGGTGCCTCCAGGGCCCGAGCCTGCCCCTCAAGTAGTTTCAGCTTCGCAACATACCGCAGGAGTTGGGACGGGCACCTGCAGGCTGGCAGGCCGGGACCAGCCCACCCACCAGGCAGGGCCAGCTGGCCTTATCTTACCTGGGGGCAAAGTGTCCCTGCTGTCCCCCAAGCGTGACCCAGCCACCTCCCACGCCTACCTGGACCTTGGGGAGGGGCTTGGGAGCCCTCCGGGTGGCCGTCTGGTTCCTCCAGGGCAGCGGGGGGCAGAACCACTCGACCTCACTGAGGTAGATGAGGAAGGAGCACTCGGTCCCGTCCACCCCGAAGAAGGCATAGCAAGGGTCAGAGGTCCAGCGGGCGCGCATCCACTGTGGAGAGGGCCAGCCTGCGCCAGGGGGCCAGCACAGTCCCTCGTGTACCCTCGGGGCCCCCTTGTGTGCATGTCCTTGGGGACCCCGAGGTCTCCCAGGAGAGGGTCGCTGGGGCCCATCCTAAAAGTGCAGCAAGGCCAGAAGCAAAGATAGACTGGACCAGGGTCCTAGAACCCAGCCCTGTGTCTCGGCCGCTGAGAAACTCAGGGAAGGCCAGACTGGACCACCACCCCCCAGGCCCAGAAAGAGAAGGACCCAGCGGGAATGAGGCCAGGTCAGGACACATGAGGTCAAACAGTGGAGGTGCAGCAGCTGCAGGCCTGGCGGGGCCCTCATCATTTGTTCTCCATCCACAACCAAGAGTCGGGCTTGGCTGATGCCAAGGTCAGGGCACAGGGCTGCGGCCAGGCCAGGACTCATCCACAGTGGCCCCCACGTCTGCAGTGCCACTGCCCCCCACTCAGGGATTTCAGCACCAGTGGGGGTTGGCTTTTATGCCTGTGAACTGGCTCCCCAGATAGCAGACTCCATGCAACCGGGGGTGGGGGGGGTTGCCCTGGGCAGGGGGGATGGATTCTCTCAGTCCAGCTGGGCTAGAAAGGATGGGGAGACAGAATGAGGTCCACTCCTTGTGTGAAATTGTTGGGAATCAGACTGCTGGGGGTGGCATATGTATATTTAATAGCTTATCTGCTGTAAGACAGTACTGAAAACCCCAAAACATGACCCGTTCTGGAAAATTCAGTTGGTGGGCCAGGCAGAGAAGCAGTTCCTCTGGGGCTGGCCTCTGCTAGCTAGTGGCAGTGTGAGGGTCCGGAGCCCGGGCAGAGAGCCCCTTGGTGGTGAATATTGCTGCTAGCAGAGCCCCAGAGCTAATCTTGGCCATAGCCCCCGCGGAGGGGCCTGCTTCTCCTGGTCACCCCACCCCAACCCTCAGCCCCAAGCCTCACCTCCACCTTCCCTGAGCAGTCAGGGAACTTGGGGTCACTGGGCGCCTCACATTGGTCCCGCCGGCCTTCAGACACTGCAGGGAGAGAAGGCCAGCTTGCTGAGGACCTGGGTCCGGGAAGGAGCCCGGCAGAGAAACCGCAAGGCGGGTGGGAAGGGGAAGCGTGGGCACACACACTGCCCTTGACCTGAGTTTTCTTCCCTGAAAGGCCACCTGCCAGGGGTGGCCTGGGCCTGAGTTGCCCCCTCTGCCACCATGCCCACCCTCCTTAGGCGATTCAGGCTAATGAGGAGCTGGCCTGAATGCTAAAGACCAGTTCTCTGGAGGGGCAGACCTCAGGCACACATCTGAATGTACTCCCAACTTTTTGAGGGGGGCTTCCCAGCCTGATGCTCCCCACATCAGAGGAATGGAGGGGCCACCCAGGGATGGTGGGGTCACCCCACTGAGAGCCCGAGGCAGGACCCCCCAGGAGTCGGAGGAGCTGCTGCGGGGAGAAACCAGGCCCCACCCCAGACTCCCACCACCCTGTACTCTGTCCTGGAGGTGGCAAGGCGCCCCCGGCCCCCACCCTTGCTGTGCAGGAGCAGGCTGTGCCGCAGGATCTGGTCCACCTTCACAGCAATGTCCGAGACGTTCTGGGCGATGGCCTGGATCCGCTCCATGAGGCCGGGCCCGGGGGGGAGCCTAAGAGGGAGAAGCCAGGGTGAGCCTGTGGAGATGCCATCCCGGGGGCAGGGGGAGGAGGGCCCAGCCTTCCCGCAGAGGACTGCAGGGCCCCCAGCACCCAAACGCCAGCCTGCGCCGAACGGAAATGCAGCAACCGATAGTCAGGCCAGGAAATGGAGCCGCTGCTGTCTCAGCCTGGGCCGATGGAGCTCGCTAACTAACCATCAACATGCCCACCTGGCACACCTCTGGGAAAACCCACACCTGCAGGCCAGGCCAAGGTCAGCGCTCGGGCTGACATGGGGAGAGGAATTCCCTTCAAGAGCCTGGACAGGCTGTGTTTGGGGACCCCCAGGTGATGGAGGCCCTTTTCCTGGGCTCAGCCGGCCACCTTGAGTCTTTTTCTCTATTTTTCTCCCAGGGGCAGGGCTGTATCTGGCCAAAATAAATTCCACACAAAGTAGCCTGGGGACTTACCAACTATTAAAACCTCTAGTAAAATTATTGCTGGATTCCCAAGAATGAATTCTCCCAGGACCCTAAACGAGTTCACTGCCACAACATCACAGGCCTCCGACTCACCATCAACACTGGCACTGCCTTAATTTTTGGAGAATTTATTCCCTGGTGTTGATCACCACTCCTCTCTAGAGGAGTTTATTAGATATCAGATGCAGTATTTATTTCACAGCAAAAACTTCTATTGAGACAGATTCCACTCGGCTGGCACGTGGGGTTCACAGCAAGGAGGGCTCTGGGGGCCCCCCTCCAGAAGGCCGCTTCCTTTTTTCTGAAGACAGTAATTCCATTCCCTTTGATTTTTACCACCTCCTTTGGCTTTGCAGGCCAAGTTTAAGCTCCATTTATCCCTTTACAAGGACTGGGTCTTCCTTGCCGCACATAATAACTACACAAAGGAGGATTTTTCCAAGCTGGGCTCCTCTGGGATCTTCAAACCCCACCTCCCACCAGAAAAGGCACAGTGCTGCCCCTCCTACCCGCCCCCTTAGGCCACCCTCCCCCCACCGTTTTCCTTTTTTAAAACGTTGGCTGTGCTGGGTCCTCACTGCGAAGGGCAGGCTCAGGAGTTGCGGTGCTTCTTTGTGGTGTGTGTGCTTAGTTGCCCCTTGACATGTGGAATCTTAGTTCCCCAGCCAGGGGTCAAACTCACGTCCCCTGTATTGGAAAGCGGACTCTTTTGGGTGGGGGGGGGCCTGTGTTGGGTCTTCACTGCTACATGGCTTTTCTCTAGTTGCAGCAAGTGGGGCTATCCTCTAGTTCGTGTGCTTGGACTTCTCACTACGGCGGCTTCTCTTCTTGTGGGGCACAGGCTCTAGGGCGTGCGGGATTCAGCAGCTGCGGTTCCTGGGCTCCAGAGCACAGGCTCAGTAGTCGTGGTGCTCGGGCCTAGTTGCTCTGCGGCACGTGGGATCTTCCTGGACCAGGGATACAACCTGTGCCTCCTGTATTGGTAGGTGGATTCTTTACCACTGAGTCACCAGGGAAACCCTGGAAGGCGGATTCTGAACCACTGGATCACCAGGGAAGTCCTCCCTGCTCCACTTTAAGGAGAGGAAGGGAGTGGGGACAAAAGGCAGAGGCGGCAGGAAGGGAGGGAGACGAGCCCTCCACACACACCTGTGCACACACATGTACACCCGTGTGCACACACGTACACAGGCAGCCCAGTCCACGCTCTCCAAACCCTCCTGGAAAATGGCATTGCCTTTCATTCACTTCCGGTGGCTGCTGTAACGAATGACCACAGACTGGGGGCTTCGTGCAGGACAGACGTCTTCTCTCACACCCCGGGCACCAGAAGTCTGCACTCAAGGTGTTGGCAGGCTTGCTTCCCCCTGGAGGCTCTGGGGGAACACCTGCCCTAGCTTCTGGGGTGCCAGCAGTGGTCTGTCTCTGTCTGTCCTCTGCCTCCTTCTGTGTGCGTCCAGAGTTCCTCTTCTTAAAGGAACACCAGGCACTGGATTAGGGCCCACCCTGATCCAGTATGACCTCATCTTAATTTGACTGCATCTACCAAAACCCTATTTCTGAACAAGATCATATTCATAGGTACCATATCCACAGGCCCAGCCTTTATTCTGCTGCTTCTTTCATGGGAGATGAAGAGCAGACGGGGAGGGGGGAGCCTTTGACTCCTCATGCTTCTGGGTCCACATTATTTGGAGACTTATTGGAGGGCTTCCCAGGTGGCATCCGTGGTAAAGAATCCTCCTGCCAATGCAGGAGACTTAAGAGACATGGGTTCAATCCCTGGATCTGGAAGACCCTCTGGAGGAGGGCATGGCAACCCAGTCCAGTATTCTTTGCCTGGAGAATCCCATGGACAGAGCCGCCTGGCAAGCTACAGTTCATGGGGTCACAAAGAATCAAACACAACTGAAGTGACTTAGCATGCAGGCATCAGACTGAGAAAGGACCTCAGAGTCAGAGGTCCTGGATTCAAATCCTGGTTCCACTGGAGAGCTGTGTGACTTTGGGCAAGTATCTTAACCTCTCTGAGCCCCAGGGTTAGCTCATATAAAGTCTGAATAATTTTAGCTCCCTCACAGAGTGATGAACTGCAAGGATTAGACATGAAGTTGACTGTCAAGGGCTCAGTATACAGTAAGTGCTCAATAAATGCTTGAGCTGCTCTCACTCCCTACCTCCAGGAGTCACCCCATCCTTGAGAGGAAGTCTCATAAGTTTAACTACAGAGCAAAGTACTTCACTTCTGGGGAGATTCAGCAATTTTCATACGATAAGCATTTTTTTTTTTTTTTGCATAAAACATATCACCAGCCTGGGCTTTAAAACAGCGCAGATGGCATCTGTCTGATTTAACAAGTTCAACTTGTTCAAAACAGAATTACTTGGCGTCACTATTATTATACTGGACTTAGCATTTGCACAGCACTTTCTATTTTCAAATAATATAGGATTAGGCTTCTTTCCCTGGGAAGTTTTTTTTTTTTTAATGACAACAAAAGTAGATGTTGTGAGACTTCAAACCACAGCACATCTGTGACCTGGGAAATGCTTCCGTGGAAAAGAAAAGGCGGGGTGGATTGGGGACAAGGTGTACGGCTGCCCACCGCTGACAGTGTTGTCACTGTGGGATTGGGGTGATGGCAGGGCTGGCTTCTCCATCAGGCCAGGGTGGTGCACTGTCAGGGTCCACAGTGCTTTTAGGGGTCCACAAAAATGTTTCCATTCCCCTAAACATCAGGAAAAAATTGTAGGTCAGGAAAAGATTTTAATATGTAATGTTACTATAAGCATCTTTATGCCAATGCAGTCATAAAATATAATTTTGCTATTGGTTAAATATGCTCAGGCATAAGTGGCTTCCTGGAGCCAGCCGCCCTCCAAGGCTGACCCTGGTGCTGCCAACCTCTGAGCACTGGCCCAGGGTCCCCTGAAGAAGCAACCAACACCACAGGCCACCCACTGATCTCAGGACCCTCTGCCCCTCCACCACCCAGAGCCAGGGGCCAGAGGCCAGAACGGAGCAGGGAACTCTGGCTCCAGCCGGCAGCCACTTCCCCCCAGGACACCGGCTCCAGGCATCGCCTCCCATCAGCCCAGGTCCCCAGAAGGCCCCCTTGAGCCTCGGCCCCTCCTCCCAGCCTCATGAGGCCATTACTGATTCCAGTTCTCAGTCCCCTGGCCTCAGCACAAGCGCTCCAGGAAGCCACAGGAAGGAGGTTTAATCTTGAGTTCCACCCATGATTTATGAGGGTTGCATTCAATTAATGAGATATTGATTTCCGCGCAGCTGGCCAGCGTGCTTGCTGGGAGTTGTTATTTTATTATAAAACTGATTGCTTTCCTTTTAAAACAGAGAGACCCGCATTCACAGGTGCCTGAAGACACATGTACCAAGACACAAACGCTGCAGCAGAAACGCGAGCGCCACGAACAGGAGACGGGTTCTCTCCAGGCGTGTCTCTCTGTCTACCTCTCACACACACCACACGGAACACAGGAAACCCCCATCCCTGGTGTCCAGTCTTCCCTGCATCTTTTTACTGCTCTCCTCCTCTGCTACCCCCTCTTCACTCCCATCAGAGGTCTGATGCCATCAGAGTGCTCCCAGCACGTGATCAAGGACCCGCCTGCCCCTCCCCGGGTAAGAGCAGAGAGGACGCCTCTCCTGCCCTGGGAAATACATACACGCATACATGCACAGGTATGAATCAGAAAGACAGGACAGCTAGATGATAGATAGACAGATAGAGAGTCTTCCCTCTGTTGTTAGGAACAGAGCTGGAGCTGGGCTGTAGTTTCATCACTTGGGGAAGGGACTGGTACCCCATGGGTGGGGTAAAGCCAGACTGTGGGGAAGAGAGCCCCCATCCCCACCCCAGAGCCCAGTGTTTCCCTGGAGGATTTCCTTTTCTAACATCTCGTCTGTCTTACTTAGGGCTTCCCAAGGTGGCCCTAGTGGTAAAGAACCCGCCCGCCAATGCAAGAGATGAGAGACACGGGTTCGATCCCTGGATCGGGAAGACCCCTTAGAGGAGGGCATGGCAACCCACTTCAGAATTCTTGCCTGGAGAATCCCATGGACAGAGGAGCCTGGCGGGCTACAGTCCACGGGGTCGCAAGAGTCAGACAGGACTGAAGCGACTCAATACACACTCATGTTTATTTCAGACACACTAACATCCCGCTATACATGCCTTGCTTCTTGCCTCTTTCACTTAGACTGTATGATGAATAAATACATTGCCAGCCATTAAATACTTTAAATATAATTTTAGTGGTTACATTTTATTCCATCATGTGTGTCCATACCGTATTGACCTTTCCCCCACTGATTTCTTTTTTAATATTTACTTTTATTTCTTTTATTTATTTGGCTGGGCCAGGTCTTAATTGCAGCAGGCAGGATCTTTAGCTGCAGCCCATAGAGTCTAGTTTCCCCGACCAGGGCTCAAACCCCGGGTCCCCTGCATTGAGAGCTCTCGGAGTCTTAACCACTGAACCACCAGGGAAGTCCCAATAGTAGGACCCTGAAATATCTTAAAAGTACAGATGTCTATTTGGCTGCGTCCTTAGTGATAAAAATCTTATAATTAAAACATATTTCCCAGTTTGATAAGTTAAATAGTTCCTTAAGCATGGGATTGTTATCAATAATGAAGGAGAATTATTTGTTCTGTTACATGTTCTTTTGCCTCAAATTCTGCTTTGTTTGGTATAAATATTGCCATCTTCACTTTCTTTCCATTTGTGTGTCCTGGATACATTTCCCTTTATTTTTAATTTCTGAGTCACTGGTTTTGAGGCCTGTCTTACAAACGGCATACAGTGGGATGCTGAGAACCTTTGTCCCAGTTAGGGATGTTTAACCCTTCACATTTATGTCACATTTGATAGGTGTCTGCCCTGGAGTGACTTTCTCAACCAGTCACCAACATCTCCTCCGACCCCCATATCAGTCCAGCTTCCCCCAACCCAGAGGCCACACTCCCAGATCTGTCGTGTTAGGAAGGGGCTAATCCAGAGGCTGGACCCAGCACAGGGCCTGTGAGGAGTGGGGCATGTCCTTTAAAACTGCGCCCCAAGTCATCTTAACTGGTCGCGTGTCCCCTGTCCTACACCCCACCCCCACACACAGAAGCTACACTCCTGGCACTTGGCCCCTCCAGCACAGAGACGGCCGAGAATGTCTAGAAGCTTTTTATTATTATTATTAATGTGCTTATTTATTTGGCTGCACCGGGTCTTAGCGGTGGCGTACAGGATCTTTGATCTTGATCTTCACTGAGGTACGCGGGATCTTTAGTAGTGGCGTGTGGGATCTAGCTCCCTGACCAGGGATGGAACCTGGGCTCCCTGCTTCAGGAACCCAGAGGCTTAGCCCCTGGATGACCAGGGAAGTCCTCAGGAGCAATTTTGAGTTTTTAAATAAAGCTTTAAAAAAATTGGGGGGAAAAAAAATAAAACTTCAATTCCTTACTCAGAGACGATAATTCTGATGGATCTTCCTTCCTGCTGTCCCTTCTCCACAGGGAGGGGTGCTGGCTCCCTCCTCCTAAGGAGTTCTGACACTCTTTGAGGACAAGAACTCTGACTTCCACCTTCTGGGTTTCCTCCATCCATTCCTGACACCCCAGCCCAGAGCCTGCACCCAGTAGGCACTCAACAAATACAGATTGGCTCGAACGCAGACAGCCTGAAATCTCAGCTGTCTTTGCCACTGCAGAGAGGCCTTATAGAAAATTCAGAGATCACTATTTGGTTTTAGGATACATAATACGATGCCATTTGCAATAAATCGGCAAATAAACCTGAATTGTGTTTTGCTAGGCTGATAAAGTGAATTTGCTTTTCCTAAGGATATACCAGCCATGAGTGGGAGGCACAGCCGAGAAGCTTCCAAAGGGCAGAAGAGAGGCAGTGGAGGTTGTTCTTTTTGAAGCCACAGATAATTGCAAAACGAGAAATCCAAGTGCAGATAACTGAGAGTTTGCTGGAAACACAGCGGCAACAGGGTTCTCACCTGCCAGCTCCATGCTGGACAGTCCGGAGTGGGGTCAGGGTGGGGAGAGGACTGCAGTGTTCGTGCCCATGGGAAGGGTGAGCAGGCAGCCTCCACGTGCCCTGGACACACCCACCGCTTCTCTCCCTGAAGCCAGAAGCAACAGTGTCCCTGAAATTTATGGCTCTGCCTGTGGGGTTTGATGGGCTCTGCTGGTCATGATGGATTGTTGCTATTTCCTGGGATGAAGCTGGAGCGGGTGGAGATGAAGGGCAGAGCAGGGGAGGGAGGGCGGGCTGGGACGGGAAGAAACGGGAGAGACACTGAGTGTGCTGGCGGTAGCATTCCCGGCCCAGGAGGCAGGCCCGGCAGCCCAGGAGCACTTGGCCCTCTGCTCTCACCCTGGTGAACAGACCAGTGTGGACAGAGGCTGGATCTGCAGCCTGGGCAGTGGGGAGCACAGCTGGGAAAGTGGAAAGGATGAGAGGTGGGGCGAGGGGCTAAATCAGAGCGGACACAGCAGCAGCAGAGAGGGTCACCCTGTGCACACAGAGAAGAAGCAGCCTCAGACCCCAGGGGGAGTCCAGGGGTGCCCAGGACCTTTGCCTCCATCTCCCGTCTCTGCCCCCTGGAGGAGGACATGCCAACCCACTCCAGTATTCTTGCCTGGAGAATCCATGGACAGAGGAGCCTGGCAGGCTACAAGTCCATGGGGTCGCAAAGAGTCGGAAATGACTTAGTGACTAAACCATCACCACCTGTCTCTGCCCCAGCCCCTCTCTTCCCCTCTCACACCCCCCTCATCCAGAGACACCCCTCAGCTCTAAGAATAGGGTCCCAACGCCACCTGCCATCACTGACAAAGCTCTAGGCCACCTGCCCACTGCCCTCTCCCAGCCCCCACCACTCTGCCAGGTGGACCTTCACACTGGTTTCTTTCCTTCAAGACATCAAGCTTGGGACTTCCCTGATGGTCCAGTGACTAAGACTCCACACTCCCAATGCAGGGGCCTGGGGTTCAACCCCTGGTCAGGGAACTGGATCCCATATGCTGCAACTAAAGGTCCCGAACGCTGCAACTAAGACCTGGAGTGGCCAAAAAAATCAATATTTTTTAACAGATACCAAACCTGCTCCTTCCCCAGGGCCTTTGCACTTGCTGTTCTCTCTACCTCGAATTCTCTACCCACCAGCTCCTCACGTAGCTGGCTCTTCCCGCTCATTCAGAATTGAGCTCACATATCACCCATTCCCAGGGGCCTTAACAGACCACCCTGTTTGAATAGCCTCTTTCCCAGTCATCTGCTTTCTCATGCTTAGAGCTTGGCTTAGGATCTCTACATCATCTCATTTCATTCTTTTTCTCAGTTACTGTCTGTCTTCCCTGCAGGAATGGGGACAAGGCTCATTGCTGTGTCCCTAGCACTGGGAGCAGTGCCTGGCGCTTCAATGGTACCAAGACGTATTTCAGGAGCAGAGGGATCTCTAGTTTCTTCTGTCAGAAGCTCAGTCTCTGGAGAGCCACAGCATGTAACCAGGGACCCCAACTTCCCAAGGGGGAAGAGCTCCCACCAGGAGCTGGGCATTCTGGCAAGCTCCTCACACTCACCACTGCATTTAATCCCAGGCTCCAGAACTGTAATTTTATTTATTTTTTAATTAATTTTTATTGGAGCATAGTTGCTTTACAGCATTGTGTCAGTTTCTGCTGTACAACAAGGTCAACCAGTTATACCTTCTCTTATTTGGATTTCCTTCCCATTTAGATCACTTAGGACATTGACTAGAGCTCCCAGCGCTTTACAGTAGGTTCTCATTAGTTATCTATTTTATACACAGTATCAATAGTGTATATATGTCAATCCCAGTCTCCCAATTCATCCCCCTCCCTACCCACCCCCCCACCCCCGATGTCCCTCTCTGTTCTCTACATCCAGTAATGTAATTTTAGTGCCTACATTTCCCCAAACAAAAAAATCAGAGCAAAGTTCTCACAAAGGATTGTGTCTCCTGAGCCGCGAATTATTACTAACTGATATGAAAAATCTTGCAAAGGGATAAAAACAGACCCCCAAGAAACTGCATATTTAATGAACGGCCACCAAGAGCTCAGTATTTAGAGAGGTGGGCTTCTGGTGGGGCCAGCGGACCTGGGCCCCGAGCCAGGCCCAGCTCCTCAGCAGCTGTGCCACTGTGAGCAAGTTCCTAAACACCGCTGTGCCTCCGTTTCCTCCTCTACAGGATTAAAGCCCCCGTAAGGCACTGTGGGATTGACGAGCTCTCGGCAGTAACACGATAAGGTGAGCTGTGAGTAAATGTCACGCATTAAGAGGACTGTGCTGTGCTTAGTCACTCAGTTGTGTCCAACTCTTCACAACTCCATGGACTGTAGCCCGCCAGGCTCCTCTGTCCATGGGGCTTGTTGCCATGCCCTCCTCCAGGGGATCTTCCCAACCCAGGGATCAAACCCAAGTTTCCCACATTGCAGGCAGATTCTTTACCATCTGAGTCACCAGGGAAGCCTTCATGAGGACAGGGATGATGATATTGGCCGGCCCGACTGGTCACCCAGAACATGCAATCACAGAAGTCTGCTGAAGCAGGGACCCAGGGCCAGCTGTCCAGCCCAGGCAGCCTATGGGGCTGAGGATCCCCCACCAGACCGCAGGAGCAGGCTGTGCTTCAGGCTCCCCAGGCCGGGACCCCTCAAGGACCAGCACTCACCTTTGATCTTACCCAACACCAAACTTCAGAAATGGCTTTGGCTTTTACATACCACACATTGGCTGAGGTATAGCTTTTCCCACAAATTGTCCAAAAGTGTGGATTTCAAACACATTTTTCAGCAGCAGAACACTTTTAGCAAATCACATTGGCTGAGGTATAGCTTCTCCCAAATTGTGTAAAAGTGTGAGTTTCAAACTAATTTTTTAGCAGTTAGAACATATTGGGGCTTCCCTGGTGGCTTAGATGGTGAAGAATCTGCCTGCAATGCAAGAGACCTGGGTTCAACCCCTGGGTTGGGAAGGTCTGGTGGAGATGGGAACAGCAACCCACTCCAGTGTTCTTGCCTGGAGAATCCCATGGACAGAGGAGCCTGGTGGGCTACAGTCCAGGGGGGTCACAAGGGTCGGACACGACTTAGTGACTAACACTTTCACTTTCAGAACACACTGAGCAGCTCCAGCTCATCAAGAGCCCAGTATCTATTAACAAAAGGTCAAGTGCAGCTTGTCCCCTGGGATGGGTGGGGTCGCAGCTTTGTCTCCTCCACATCTGAGTCTAGGGGCCAGGACTCCCAGCTAGGCCAGCCCTGGCTTCATGCCCCATCATTCTCAGGGGATCAGGAGAACCTCACACCTCAGACCACCACCTGGGTTCCCAGGGACAGGCAGAAGCACGTGGGGCTGCCGCACAAACCCTAAGGGAACTCTGCATATTGTGGCCTCAGCAGGGGAATATTTAGAATGCATAAACCAGGCAATTCTTCTTGCAAAGATGGCTCAGGTCCATGGGAGGAAGACAGATGACCACTGAGGCCATTGCATCCCATGCACAGTCACACATGCTGGTCAACATGGACAGAGCTCAAAATTGTCACAGATAACGCACAACAGGAAGCCATTTAGGGAAGATTTGCAAAAACCACACTTTGCATTTACTGTGTGTGTGTGTGTGTGTGTGTGTGTGTGTGTGTAAAATGCATTCTGAGGCGGTATCCCCGGCCCCATCCCCAGTATAGTGGGTACCACTGCTCCCCAATTCCAGGTGCCCCTCCCTCACTCCAGGAGCCCCTCCAACTCCTGGGTGCCCCTCACCTGTCCAGGGCAAAACGCCCCTCACTGGCAGCCCGGTGTAGCTCACTGCTGTTCTCCAGCCTGGCCAGCGTGTCCATGCGCTTCACCATCAGCTCCAGCAGGTCACTCATCTTGCGGAGGACACCACGGGACTCCGGCCCACCCATCACTGCAGGCAGAGGGGGGGCACAGTCAGGCATGGCCCAGGCAGCCCCGAGGCCACCTGAGACCACATGGTGTCTGGTCGGGGGTGGCTCAGACCCCAGCCCCACTTCCTTCTTCTCAGAAAGAGGAAGGATGTATGGCAAAAACCATCACAATATTGTAAAGTAATTATCCTCCAATTAAAATAAATAAATAATTTTAAAAAAAAGAAAAAGAAAGAGAAGGAGCCAGGAGAGTGAGCCTGCCCCACCTCCACCCCTGCAGGATAGGGATCCAGAGAGCCCTGGGCCCACCCTGCTCCCTACCAGCTGTGTGACACTGGGATAATCTTTTAACTTCTCTGAGCCTCGGTTTTCATCTTCTGCAAAATTGAACTTTAGACATACTCTCAGGCCTGTGAGATGACAGGGAAGGCCCAGTAGTGGGACAGGAACCCCAAAGACCCTCAACAACAAGTTCCAGACAGAACTCGTGGATCAGGGTTTCTAAAGGTACGGTCAACCACCCAGCCACAGCTGAACCTCGTGGCCAGGTGAACTCTAGACTCCCGGGCCCTCGTGTAGATCTGCTGATTCAGATCTCTAGGGGCTGGGGCCCCAGACTCTGATTCTGCTTACTCCTCACATGATTCAGATGCACAGGAGAGGCTGCGAGCCTGTGTTCAAAGGGGTGGGGGCCCTGGCCACCTCCTTTTCCCATCCACTCCCCCAGACCCTACTGTAGAAAACCAGCATGAATGTGTCCTCTCAAGCCAGCCCTTGGGTTCCCAGAGATCAACTCCAGGGTTGAGGGGCCAGGAGACCTCGTGAAGAATAAAATTAAATGAAAATAAAGTGCTTCAACCAAGATCTCGTTAACCAGCCTGAGACTTTCCACAATTTCCCATCTAATCATTCCTGATCATTAGCACCACACCTGTTAGCATGGGACAGCAGCCCTCACCTTCCTTTTTAATTAAATTTTGTGAAGGTTTTAAATGGCCCCTCCAAACCATCCATCGGTACTTGGTTCCAGGCATGATAGCCCCCACCAAGGCTGCCTGCAAACCTTAGCGGCCAGGCTCTGAGTCTCTGTTATCAACTGACCTGGGTCTGTAGAGACCCAGATGCTCCCACGGATTCCCTAGGCTGTTGGTGGGGGGCAGGTTGTCAGGGGGCACCTTGGGTGGGGATCCCCAGAATCAGATCCCCCAGATAAAGGTTTGAGGGCAGGGCACTATGGAGAAGTGAGCCAGGGAAGGGGAGACAGACCAGAGAGGGCATGTCATCACCCTGGGGAAACCAGCTGGTGCAGAAGCAGCCTCATAGTTCTCTCCCTGCGGGGGCAAGGGGGCCAAGCATGTATGCACCACCTCCCGCCAGTCACTACTTGAGGGCTGCTCCCCGGGACAGCCATGATCTGGTACTTTCCATGGGCTGGTAGTGTTGGCTCCAGACTGTGATGGGACTCTCTGAGGGCTGAGCACCATTAGCATCCGCTTTTCAAGAAAGCCAGGGTCGGGGCCTGGTGGACTCAGAGGGGCTGGAGTGGACACCTGGGCTCTCACCTGCCTCTGACAGCAACCGGGGCTATGCAGCCAAGGGCATCATTGTAATATTCTCAGCCTCAGTGTCCCCAATTCAAGGCAATAAATGTTAGGTTTCATCTGCAACCCAAGTTCAAGGTGCCAGGATGTAGGCAAGAGGGATCACAGCCAGCCACAGGGAACCAGAGGCAGAGACAAGAAGTCGAGTGGGGAGGGGGTCAGGAAGGGGCCAGTCTCCTCTGCTCCATGCTTGGGACTGAGCCAAAGGGGGACCTAGAGAGGCTAGCTGTCACCCAGGCTACTTGTGACATTTCCACTGTGCCTGTCCCTGTATCCCCTGGTGCCAGGCCCATTCCAGTGGCTGCGGCCACCTTCTCATACCAAGTCACCTTCTGGCTGGGTGCCCCTGCTTGCTGAGCCAGCATGAGCCTAGAAGGGAGGCCTTTGGGGGCTGGGGCCTGCAGGTTACTCAAAGAGCCTCAGTCCCTGGCTCCAAATAAAGAGCGAGCATGAATGATGGGGGAAGGATGGGGGAGCAGAGAAGAGACATGAAGAGGGGTTGGGTGCTGGAAAAACAGCATCAGAAAGAAGGAAGAAGACAGTCTCCACCCCTCCCCACCTAAGTAGCTGAAAGAGCTGACGGTCTCCCCACCTTCCCCTCTCAGAAAACGGGGTGGATTTTTCCACTGGGATCAGGAAATTTCACTGTAGTGTTTGATGAAGCAAAGTGAGGTCTCTCCCACCACTCAGCCCCTCCCCGCTCACTCATGGCCTCAATCAGTTAGTCCCTCAGCAAGCAAGATATAAATAGCTCCTTCTCTCTTTCAACTCCACAGAGTTGGGGACATTTGACTCTTTGAAAGTACTCTTATCCAGAGACCTACCACCCAAGCCTGTCATCCAAATGCAATACCTCACTTTCAACCAGTGCTTGGAGCACAGAGTAAAACAAGAGGGGAGTTTCCATCATTTCAGCTAGAAAAATAGGAGCCCATCAGATGACTGAACCTGGAGCTGCTTTGCACAGGCCCATGGGAGCCACCCATGTTCAGGGTTACCCGATGGACATCCTGGATTTGCGCAGTGCATGACCTGGCTGGCCTTCCTGGGCTGCCCTGATCGCTCACAGCAGGGGCTGAGTGGCCCCTTCCCCAAAGGAGTCAGATGAAAACTGGAAAGTGAGACCACGGCTGGGAACACTCTCAAGCCAGAGCCTGTTATCTGAGGCCATGCACTCTGGCCCGACTGGACCACAGAGCTTGGGCGGCAGCTGAAACCTGCAGACACAGCACTCCAGCAATACTGAGCCACGTCACAGCTCCTGGGGCTGTGTGGCGTTCCCTGCAATGCCTCGGGCCTGCCACCTGCCCAGTCACACTGCTGCCCTCTCTCCAGGCTCATCCCAAGTGTCCTTTTCTCCTCGGAGCTCACTGTCTGCACCCCTCCCAAGAGCTCACTGACAATTCCTACCCTGCCCCCACCCCATTACAAAAGTTGCGAAACAGCTGATGGAGCCAATAACTGCAAGGGTCGAAAGAGCCAGACGGAGCTGGACCAAGCCTGGGGGGCAGCACCAGGTCCCAGGAGAGGCCTTGACTCCAGACCTGCTTGTGCCCCCAGACGGTGGGGGGAGGGGACAGGTCACTCGCCTTCTCTGGGCCTCAGTGTCCCCCCCAGTAAAATGCGAGGGTCTGAGTCTAGAGGCTAAGACTCCTGCTCCATCTCTTCCCCTAGCTGCCTCCATAGAGATGGAGGCAATGGGAAAGAAAAGACGGCTCCTATAAAAGCCTGCAGAATCTCCTTAGGGAGAGAGCTCTGCTTTGTTTTGCTAAATCCCTGGGTGGGCCAGAGCATCATCTTGATGCCCAGAGCAATGAGACAGAGAGAAAGAGACATGACTCTGCATATTTAACTAGGAAGTCTGGAGTTTCACGGCCCAGCCCGGGAGACCAGGAGCGAGGACAAGGCCTGGGGATGTGGGCAGAAGGCAGGACAACGGCTCAGAGCGGCTGGACAGGCCGGGGATGTTCCACTGCCAAAGGGATGACCCGTGGGGAAGGGCTTCAGGGGCTCTAAAGGGCAGGGGTCCAAGAGAATTGTCATCTGCTCACTGTGCTGAGCAGCAGTCCGAGCCCCACCCCCAAATCCCCCCAACCCGTGTGTGAGAGTTTAGGGGTAAGGGGTGTCCTTCCCGATAGGTCAATGTGGGAGACACACAAGAGGATAATTCAGTAGAAGCAGATCAGAGCAAGCGGTGTCCTGGGAGACAGACATAAGCCCCCTAGAGTCCTTGGAGATACCTGAGGGTTCTGGATTGCCCTTCATATGAAGGATGAAGACATCCTTCTTTAAAATTGTCAACAGAGGGACCTCCTTGGTGATCCAGTGGTTAGGACTCTGTGCTTCCACTGCAGGGGACACGGGTTTGATCCCTGGTTGGGCAACTAAGATTCAGCATGCCATGCGGCATGGCCACAAAAAAAAAAATGTCAACAGAGTCACTCCAGAAGACCAGAGGGCTTTTAAACTGGCTCTAAGGAGACAGAGTCCCCTCTCGGATGAGTCTGAAGGCCACCTCCATCAGACTGGATGAAGACCACAAGATACCCTCCCAGCACCTGGGGCTCGAGCATCTACTCTGAGCATCTAGAGATGATGCAGGACCCCAGAAGCTCCCCACCCATCGCTTTCGAGGAGCTCCAGGGCACTAAGCACATCTTCTGCCCTGCAGAAGGCAGGGGCAGGTCCCAGGAGGGAAACAGGCCAAGCAAACAGTCAGTCAGGCCGGCAGGCCCTGCCATGCGACATGCTCCCTGGATGCCGCCGGCTGGGACTGCAGGCAGAGCAGGCTCCCGACGAGCCTTGCCCCGGGTCACCTCCCTCCTCTCAGCATCCGTCAAATTGAAATGTATTTAATGTGAGGTCCCTGGCGACACATCTCAGAAGTCACACATGTTCCCTCCATATTTCCACATCAATAAGGAAAGTCGCGATGCTGAGAGATGCAAAGGGGCCTCATATTTACCGACGAGGGTGCTTCATCACCCACCAAGGCCCCATCCCTCCCCGATGTGTGCTGTATCTTTCTCCCCCCTGTCCGCCCTTGTCCCCTTTCTCCTCCCCACCCCCACCCTTTCCCACTGGTTCCTGAAAACTGAAGGAGCCCCCACCTCGCTAGATGGAAGAGACCTCCCACTCACACAACATGAGAGCCGTGACTTGGTGCTTGTGTAGCTGGAGAAGGGCACACATTTATCTCTCTGCACACGGCCACCGAGGAAACCAGCTGGGGCCACGGGAGCTCCAGGCAGCGTGAGGGACAAGGGCATGCCCTGGCACACCCACCCATCACCAGTCTCTGAGAAGAGAAGCTCCATTAGCACCGAGATCCTGGGCCAGAGACAGCTACAGAGCAAGGCACTATGCCTCTGATATTGAAGTGAAGTCGCTCAGTCGTGTCCAACTCTTTGCGACCCCATGGACTGTAGCCTACCAGGCTCCATCCATGAGATTTTCCAGGTAAGAATACTGGAGTGAGTTGCCATTTCCTTCTCCAGAGGATCTTCCCGACCCAGGGATCGAACCCGGGTCTCCTGCATTGCAGGCAGGCAGACACTTTACCGTCTGAGCCACCAGGGAAGCCTCTGATATTCCCCAGGTTCAAATCCTGGCTGGGGCCAGTCCACCGGGAGATCTCAGGGCACACACAAGCAGCTGAATCAAGCACTTCTAGCCTGCAGCCCTGTCCCCGGAGATGGCCTCTGACCTCTACTTCCAGACGAGATGGTGAGCCAGGAACAGCCACATGGACCCCGAGTGAATCTGCGGAGACCTTGGGCGAGAGGCCTCAGACAAGTTCAAGTCCCCTGTCATGAGAAGGGAAGCAAGTTCCTCTTAATACAAAAGGAGGCGACAAAGAGGAACTGGGGTGTGAAGTGAGGACTGGAGAAGTGAAAGCCGCTCAGTCATGTCCGACTCTTTGTGACCCCATGGACTATACAGTCCATGGAATTCTCCAGGCCAGAATACTGGAGTGGGTAGCCTTTCCCTTCTCCAGGGGATCTTCCCAACCCAGGGATCAAATCCAGGTCTCCTGCACTGCAGGCAGATTCTTTACCAGCTAAGCCACAAGGGAAGCCCTGAGGACTAGAGAGGGAGCATTAAAAAAAAAAAAAAAATCCTCCCACCAAGCGGGGCCCAACCACAGCAAGAGGGAATTAGGTTAGCCCTCCTCCTGGGTCCAAGTCTCTTCCGCTCAGCCTCCTGCTTCCCTGCATGTGAGGATGAGTGTACAGAATAGAGAATGAGATGTCTGTCATACTTCTCTCCCCAAACTAAAGAACTTCGTCACAAAATAGGAACTGGCCCCCAGGGGAATCCAGAGCCTCCCCAGGGAGAGGCAGTGGAAGGCTCCCTTGTCTTTAGGGAAAACCCTGCACCCTGCCCCTCCCCCAGTCATGTCCTCGTGGGGATGCACTCCCCTCACAGGCTTGACAGGCGAGAAGACAGGTCACTTCCCTATTTGTGCTTAGATGGTGTTATTGACCAGAGGAGGGCTTTTCTAAGTTATTTTTTCTATTTTTTTTCTAACCCTGAGTGGGCTTCCTTCTTCTAGTTCTGCCTTGGGCCTGCACAGATCCTCAGAATAAACACTATCTAACCCCCAGCCCCCACCATGACTTCGCTCCCCAGATCCCTTCCAACCATCCCCCATTTCCAACCCATCCTTCCCTGGGCAGCTCCTGGATAGACAGGCTGGCACCTCCTAGGTTGTCTGCAGGGACGCCCTAAGCCCAGGGTCTCCTTTGAGGTGGCATCTTTTACAGGATCGGGATTCTAAACCCCCAACGCAAACTTGGGGCTCTTCCGAGTCCCTGCTATGCGTCTCCCCAGGCAAATCAGCTCAAACCAAGGGCATGAAAGACACTGAGGGCACAATGGGACCAGGGATGTGAACCGGGTCGGGGTCACCTCCCCGGGGTTCCCAGAGGCCCCCGTCCTGGTCCAGCTCCCCTCCCAGCCTTTCCTTCCACATTCCAGGCAGGAAGTTCCCAGCCCAGAGGGCCTGGGAGGTGTGAAAAGACTTGGATACACTTGGGTCTGAGAACTGGTGTCACAACACAGAGGAGACCGGCAGCTCCAGCCCCGGGTGGACCCAACAGAAATGCCCGTCCACCTCAGACACGCGCTGGAACGTTCACAGCAGCGCTGGAAACAGCCCAGGGTCCACCCCGGGGCAGAGTGGGTAAATACATTGTGTCGTAGTCACACAACGGATGCTGGCAGTGTCGGCAACCACACGCCAGGAGAGGGGAGAATCTTACAAACTGCAGTACGGAGAGAAAAAGGCGCAGGCAACCCAACACCTGCCAGCGGGTGCCATCCTCATAAAGTCCGAAGGAGACGCTCCTCTGTGTTATTAGATGGCAGGACCCGGCGTCCGCAGGGAAGCGGAAAGTGGAAAGAAGCCTGAGGGTGCTTCTGGGGACGAATGATGCTCTGTCTCTGGATCTAGGTTGCTGAGTGCCTAGACAAGTTCAGTTTCTGAATACTATACTCTGATAGAAAAGGGCTTCCCTGGTGGCTCAGATGGTAAAAAATCCGCCTGCAGTGTGGGAAATCTGGGTTTGAGCCCTGGGTCGGGAAGATTCCCAGGAGGAGGGCGTGGCAACCCACTCCGGTATCCTTGCCTGTAGACTCCCCATGGACAGAGGAGCCTGGCGGGCTGCAGTCCATGAGCTGCAGAGTCAGACACGACTGAAGCGACTAAGCACACACACAGCACATACTCTGATGGAAAGTTTAAACACGTGCAACACACACACACACACGCCTCTAGTCTAACTGAGGGACCCTGGGCAAGTCCTCTCCCCTTGGTAGCTCTGCTCTCCCCTTAGACACGAGATCTAGGTTGGAGCTGGGCCCCTTCTCCCCATGCCAGGCAAAAGTGCATAGTATAGAGCAGAGCAAGACCCCCCAAGCCCTGGTCCTCTGAGCGCTGCCAGGATGGGGCCACCTTCAGGGCGATGAGCACACCCATACGCCCCTCCTCCAGCCCCTGATTCCCACCTCCTGGATCCCTGACCTTTCAGAGGTCAGCTTGCCCAAGGCCCCGCGGCAGCCCACCCAGACAGACACGCCCCCTTGCCCACAGTGGCCCCTAGGTAGCCTGAACATCGCTCCTTATACCCCACCCCCGACTCTCCCCCCACCTATCCCCAAGCTACCCCTCATGGGCACTTTCACAACTGCCTCACCCCCTCCTCAAATCTCAATCCTCAGGAGTCTCCCACGCACAGCTTCCAGGTCCTAGCACCTCCTTGGTCCTCTTCCCTAAACATCCTCTCCTGCGTCTCAGACTCAGCACATCCCGTAAATGTTTGTGGAGCTCACACTCTCTGCCAGAAGCTGCTCAAGACCCTTCATCTATGTTATCTTCACGCCCCCTCATGCAATCATGGGGAAGTGGGCATTGTTGGCCCTGTTTACCAGAGGAGAAGATGGAGGCTCAAAGAGACTGAGGGACCTCCATGAATCAGAGAAGAAGCAGATTCATTTACATTCAGGTTTGAATGACTAATAAATGTGAAATTCCTGCTGGGAGATTTTTGCAAGTTTAGAGAAGTGCATGTTAAACTGAAGGCATGAATCTAAACAGGAGACACCAGATGGCAGAGTAAGTGCCCCTTAGAGCACCCACCCAGACAACAAACCCTCCTACTGGAGGGTTTATCCATCACTGGGAAGAGGGGAGTCAGAAAGATGAGGCCTGGGGATTCGAGAAGGTGGATGTCAAACAAAGACTTCCTGGGGAGTGGGGGAAGGGGAGAGTCCACAGAGCAGCCCCCTGAACAGTTCCAGAAACGCCCCCTTGCCTCGGTTTCCCCACTATGTCCCTCCTTCCCACAGTTACCGGGAGAGCCCCCATGACACACCGAGCAGGACTTTCTGAACTGCTCTCCATTCTTCCTTGAGCAGGATGGAGTGGGGCAGGACCCACCTTCAGGAGGAGGTCTCCCAGACCATCACCCGGTCACACCCCGTGCCACGTGAGCTCATCCAATCTGACCCCTGAAAACAGTCACTCCTCTCCTTCTCCGCAAGTGAGTCAAGTGACCTGGCCAACGGCACCCAGCTGGTAGGTGATGAATCAGGTACAAACCAAGCCCATCTGGTCCCCAGAGCCCACGCTCTGAACCTCCATTCCCCTGCCTCGCAAGTATCACGAGGGCAGGGACGAAGGACCACAGAGCTTGGAGATAAGACACATGAGCCCACGGCCAGTCTCGCCTGTGCTGTGGCCGCAGCCTGGGCCAAAGGGGCAGACGGCATGTGTCTCAGAGAGACAGGGGTCATATCCAGAGACCCCAAACTGCCCCACTAGTGGAGCAACACAGGCCGCCCGTTGTGATGCTGGGGAGCTCCTGGCTCAAAGGCCCTTCCTGACCTGGGAACCTGGGCCAGAAGGAGGCTGATGAGTACAGCCAGGTCAAGAGCTAAAGCCCCGACCACTCACACATCCACCAAGGTGGCCAGACCCCCAAGACAGAGCCCCAGAAAGACTCCTGCAGGGTGAGGCTCAAAGGACCCCAAATCCCTACACTCCTTTCCCCACCAAGATACCTTCTGTGCGGATGGTGAAGGGGGAGTCCCCCGGGCGCCGGGCCGAGAACTGGCCTCCCAGAGATGTCATCAGGAAGCAGAGCGAGAAGAAGCCGATGCCCAGGACAAAAAGCCTGCAGAGAGCAATAGGGCAGGTCAGCACATGCACTCCGACGCCTTAAGGGCTCCCTACGAATGAATGAGTGAGGAAGGGATGGATAAACGGAGGAGTAAAAGATCAGGGGGCTGAGCTCCCGGGCCAGTAGGTCTCCCATCACATAGGATAAAGAGAGCTGGCCTAAGAGAAGTGACCACGAGCCACACACAAAAAACCACGAAGGACACTGAGGCACACAAGGTGTGAGGTCGGACAGCTCCTAGCCTCCAGACAGAAGCTGAGCCCTTGACAGCAGAGGGCCTCACAGTGTGGTCCCCAGGCCAGCAGCATCAGCATCAGCTTGGACTCATTAGAAATGCTCATTCTTGGGCCCCAGTCCCCGGCTTAGGGAATCACACACTCTGGGAGGGGGATAAACAGTGTGTTTGAACAGGTTCTCCTGGTCATCCAGATACACACTCAAGTTTGAGGACCACCGCTATAGGTGAAGACAGCAGAACCCGATGCCAGTTAGAGGGCAAGTAATTGGTCCAGACAAAACCCACCTGGATCCCATCAATCACCTGGAATACAGTCAGCTCCTGTGCACACAGGCCTTGCTGCTGCAACCAGTCATGAGCTCACTTGAACACTGCCTTGTCATGTTCAGGGTGGGGGTAGGCGTGGAGGGGAGCCTGCAGTGACTACCAGATGGTAACGTCTAGAAGGGCAGGGTCATGTGGCCACCCTTTGTGTCCAGATTCTCCCTAACCCACAGCTTCACCAGGCAGGCACACAGGAGCTTGCACCACGGACTGGTCAGAGTAAGTCAACCCCTGTGTAAAGAGTGTCACACAAGTGTGCGCTGTCACAGTGTTCTGGGGAGTTGATCAAAACACAACTGTTTATACTTCAACACGTAGCACTTGATTACATGGCAGGCGGCACTAGGGAGTCTCTGGGGGACACCCAGCAGGGAGCCCACCGTCACGCCTGGCCCCAGACTCCTGCTGCCCCTCTACTACATTCTGGGCCAGTCCGGCCTTAGGGCAGCAGAGGTGGAAGCTGTTCTGGGACCTTGAGTCTATTTGAGGACTTGCCGAGCTGGCAGAGCTGAAAGGGGAGCAGCCTCCCTCCAGGTCAGGGTGAAGAACCCCACTTCTGGTGGAGCCAGCCTCACCAAGGGAAACCCCACAAGTCACGCCAGAGACCTCCATCCCCCCACCTCCACTCTCATCCTCAACCCCACATTTGTTTGTATCTCTGCGCAAGATTTGCTTTATGCATTTTAATCTTCATTATCTGAAACTGGCAGAGCAGTATTTAATTAAAATTTGGTCCATTAAAGAAAACACATAATTGTGGAAGAAAATAAAAGCACAACAAAATTCCCAACCCATATTTAAAGGAAGCCGTTAGAGATTAAATCAGAGAGGGGAGCAGAACAAACCCCAAAGCAAAGATGGAAAAGGGAGCTTCCCCAAGCTCCCTCACCTCCCGGAGACCCCTCACTGAATTCCACCAAGTCTGGGGGTGGGGCTCTGGCCCTTGGATCCCCAAGATGAAGCCAGGCTGGTCTCACGCTAGCAGTCAGAGGGGCATTGTAGGGGGAGGGTGGTCAGACATCCAAGAAGATCCTGGGGAAAAGCAGTTTGTCCCCACAGCCTGAGGACAAAGATGGGTCTCTCCAAGTTTCTTGTTCCCCACTTCTCCCTCCCCTTCCCCAGCTATGGGGTACTCATATTTAGAACTGGACTGCCAGGGTCCAAAATCCTGCTATGAGAAGGTACGTAGGCCTTTAGCACAGAACCTCAAGCCCCAATACCTCATCTGCATCTCTCTCTGCCAGACCCCAATCCTGGGGCCATTTACAGCAGATTCAAATTAAGATGATTTTGTCCACCCTCGTATGTATTCAAGCAACATTCCAGAAGCAACTAGGGAGTAAGGACCCTGCCAGAGACTCTGGGAAAACCAACAGGAGCAGTCTGCCCTGGAGGATGAACAAATAGAGGTGATATGGTTGGAAGCTGTAAACACAACACCACCACCCCCAACCATGTGAAATGGATTTGAAGACTTCACTGGTGGCTGTGGGTCTCTGGGCAGCCTAGGATTACCCTGAGGTGAAATTACATAACCCGAGGGGGAGGGAAGGGGAACCTAGGCAATCCCACCTCTGAATCCTGTTTCTAGCAAAGAGCCAGAAAGAGCCACGGAGGCAGGACTCCAGAGGGAAGGAGATTAAGCGAGCTGGTGCTGTCCATGGTGCTGTGGTCAGCCGCCATCTTTAACCGTGCTGCGAAATGTCCAGCCAAGCTGGGGTCAGCGGCTGGGCTTCCCATGGCCTGGAGGGATAGGCCAACACTGGGTGGGAGAGACAGGGCTGAGGACTGTCCGGTTGGCTAGGGATTTGAGGATTTCCCTGAAGGAACAAAGTCCTTTCCAGAGATGAGAGCTTCCCACCCTGCTTTGCAGGGGAACTTTAGGGGAGTGGGGGCTTTAGACATGCCCAATCACCTGCCCAAGGCTCTACCCTGGGGATCCCGGTTCTGTAGTCTTTTTGCATCCTCTGGACACTGGAGGTCCAGCTTGATCCTTGTTGCCCTAAAGGTTGTCTCCTCAACTCTGCACAATAGGCCAGGGGTGGGGGGTGGGAGCAAGGGGTGGAGGCAATGGGAGGTGGGAACCACGGTCTCCCCATCTGGAGTGGGGAGCATAGGAGGGGTCCCCTGTCTCCGCCTCAGGTCTAGAGTGGAGGGGCTCAAATCCGGCCCCTCCTGCACCCTAAACTTCAGGCATATCTGCCTGTACAGTTCCCACCCTCACAGGCTCCCTCCTGCACTCAAATCCCACTTGTGACCACATCCGGCGTCAGGCTACCCCCTTCTCCGCCCCGGGTCCCGCAGCTCTCTGCCGAGACCTCCGCCGTCCAGCCCCTGGACGAGATGACACCCTAATTCTGCTAGGCGCTCATCGCTTAGCCCCCCAACCCTGGCTGCAGGCCGGGCTCCGACAGCACTTGGGAGGAGCGGTAGCTGCCCCGGAACCGCCAGGCTCTGGGGGTCCCTGGGGTGGGACCCGCAGAGCCCAGCCAGCCCGCCAGAGTCCGTAGCCCTGCCCGGCCTGGACCGCCCAGGTCGGAGTAGGAGGTCGGTCTTGTCTTCCATCCTGCCTCCACGCTCTGACCACCCCTCCTCCCCACAGTGCCGCCCCTGCCCCAACCTCTCCAAGGCCCGCGATCCGGGATCGAATTCCCAGTAGAAGGTGTGTGTGTGGGGGGTCTTTGCCACAATCTCGGGGCCCTCCCGTGGGACAGAAGCCCGCACCCCGCCGAGAGAAAAGGAGTGCAAGCATGAGGCGGGGTCACAGAGGGTGGCTTGGGCGGAGGGGGTGGGCCGGCCGGCCGGGTTGGGGTGCCGCCCCGCTCCGAGCGCTAACTTTGCCGCGGGGGTGGGGCCGATCGCGAGGTGGGGAAGGACCGGAAAGGCAGGGAAGAGGCGCCCTGGCTGGAGCAACTTCCCCGGCCCAGGACCACAACATGGGTGATTTCTGCCTCCTTTCCCACCTTCGCACCCCGAGTCCTCTCCGAATCTAGACCAAACTCGGTCCACACGTCCCAGAATCACACACCCTCCCCACCCGAACCGGGACCCAAGCTCCATGCCTTTCCCAGCCCCGCTGGCCACCATCAAGGGTGGAAGCACAAACCGCCCCTCTCTGCTACTGGGACACCCTAGGGACAGGCACCTTCGCAGAGACTGACCTCGCCCACCTACCCCGCGCCCCCTTGGAGAAAAAGCCCTCCCCGCGCCAACGGGAAAGAACTTTACCGAAAGGGTCTCAGGGTGACCAGGCATCTTCTGACCATTATCTTCCCATCGGGGTTGACTGTGATCATTGTTCAAACTTGTCCGGGCGAGAAGCCGAGGGCGAGGCCGGCCGGACGGTCCCGAGCTCGGCTCTGGCCACGTCCTGGCAGCGAACCCTCTGCGGGCCGAAGCCGGGCCCGAGCGAGGCGAGGAGGGAGCGCCGGGGGCCCGGCGGCTTCGCGGCCCGCGGGGTCGGCGGGGGCTAGGTGGGCAGGGGCCGGGGAGCGGCGCGGCTGCCGGAGGCCGGCGAGGGCGCCTGGCCGGGCCGTCTCTGCGTCTCCGCCCTCCCCCTTCACATTCTGGAGGCCGGGAGGCGGCGCGCCCCCAGACCGCCGGCCGCGCGTCTGCCTGCTCGGGCTCTCTCGCAGGGCGGGACGGCGCCGCGACGCGCAGACGGGCTCCCCGCCGCGGGCGCCCTCATCCCCGCCCGGGCCCGCGCCCTCGGTGCCGGCTAGCCGCCACCCAGGGCCCGGGCCCGGGCGGGGATGAGGGCGCCCGCGGCGGGGAGCCCGTCTGC